>NC_090437.1:680506162-680868662 GCF_031143425.1 Pleurodeles waltl | reverse complement strand
GCTGTCTGAAAGTAGGACAGGATATGTGTATAGTTTCCGTTTTAACACTGGTAGGGATTCCAATATTGACCCCCCTGGTTGTCCTCCCACTTTTGGAGTTACTGAGAAAATTGTGTGGGATCTTGGTAGACGACTGTTCAACAAAGGTCACCATTTGTATGTAGATAACTTCTACACTGGTGTGCAGTTGTTCAAGGAATTGTTTAGAGTGGACACAGTTGCTTGTGGCACAATCCGTTCTAACCGGAAAGGCTATCCAAGGGAGCTTGTCTGTAAAAAACTTGAGAGGGGACAGTGCTGTGCCTTGCGGAACGAGGAGCTGCTAGCTTTGAAATTTTCAGACAAGAGGGATGTCTACATGCTAAGTACCATCCATGATGAGAGTACTTCCCCTGTGACTGTTTGGGGCCAGGTTGCTGAAGTGCGCAAACCTGTGTGCATTTTAGATTATAATAAGCACATGGGAGGTGTAGATAGAGTTGACCAGAGGTTGGAACCTTATACTGCTATTCGTAAGTCTTACGTTTGGTATAAGAAGTTAGCACTTCACCTCTAGCACTTAGCAACCTTCAATGCTTTTATTGTGTTTAGGGATAGGTCTCCAGAGTCAAAGATGACATTTGTGAAATTTCAGGAGTCAGTGATAGAGAGCCTTATTGTGGTGGAACAGGACAGAGTTCCTAGAGAAGCAGTGGTGGAGGATGTGGCTAGATTGAAAGACCGCCACTTTGCTGAGCACATTCCTCCCACACCCAAAAAAGACTTTCCAGCTAAGAAATGTAGAGTGTGTTTTCGAAGAGGTATCCGGAGGGAGACTCGAATGTACTGCCCAGATTGTCCTTCAAAGCCTGGGCTGTGTGTCGGTGGTTGTTTTAAGAATTACCACACCCAGAAGAATTTCTGGGAACAACCATGAGTGTAAACTCATGTCTGTTTTGTATTTTCATGTGTTTAGTTTCATGGTTAGCATTTCTGTCATGTTCTTAGTTAGAGCTTTTGTGTTCGTAGTTTTGGAATTCTTTCTACTTAGTTAGGGGTTCCTCTGTTTAATTTTTTTTTTACAAAAATGATGCCATTGTGTGTGGAGTGGGGCTTGGCTGAGAGTGTACATATTGACTTGCTGTTGGCTACTGCAACACACTGCCAGCCAAACACCAGTCCACACACTCCCATCAGCTGGTGTGATTGTTGTATCAGGCATGTGGGCGTATGTAAGTGATGGGCCCTTGAGTGGCGCTGTCTGTCGATGTGAGTGTTGTAATGTGCTGGGCCCGTGGCTGGCGGTGTGAATGGCCTTGTGTGTGTCATGTTTTAAAGTTGTGTGAATGGACTGTAAAGCGGTTGGTGCCTTGTCGCGGCTATACAGCTCACGAGCTGTGAGTCATTGGTTCAGTTTTTTGCCTTTCAGTTACTAACAGTGCATTTCATTTTTGTGAAAGCTCTTGTTAATAAAATTTGATCCACTGAACCATCACTCACCCTCGTGCCAAATCCAACCAGTATGTGTGGTAAAAATGACAAAACCTGCTCCGCTGTAATCAGGCGTTGCAGCACACCTGTGACACGCTAGGTGCCTCAGGTGGGACCCCGATGATGAAGCATGCCACCAACTTGGTTGGTGGGTGAGGGGTCTTTTTCACATAACCTAAGTGTGTTTCTTTTCAAAATTTTAGTGTTTGGCACATCACGGATGTATGTGGGCACATCAAAACGATATATTACAAAACTACCTGTGTTTGGGGGGGAGAGGGCACCTATGTTTTTGGTCCTGTGTGTGCGGCCTTCATCTAGGGAAACCTACCAAACCCGGACATTTTTTTAAACTAGACACCCCTAGGAGTCCAGGGAGGTGTGGCTTGCGTGGATCCCCCAACATTTTCTTACCCAGACTCCTCTGTAAACCTCAACATTTGCTTAAAAAAGCATTTTTCCTGACTTTTCCTCGTAGGATCACCACTCCAGCACAAAATTCCTACTACCCAGTGTTCCCCTCAGTCTCCCAAGTAAAATGACACCTCACTTATGAGGGTCCCCACAGCAGAGTCAGTCTAAAGATGTATAAAAGAATATGTCCTTATAAACTCGCTGTGCTATCCCCTCTATCTCTACAAGTTTTGGGCCTTATTATGTTGCAGGCACCTGGCCCACCCACACAAGTGAGGTATCATTTTTATCGGGAGACTTGGGGGAACGCTGGGTGGAAGGAAATTTGTGCCTCCACTCAGATTCCAGAACTTTCTGTCACTGAAATGTGTGGAAAATGCGTTTTTTTTTAGCCAAAAGTTGAGGTTTGCACAGGATTCTGGGTAACAGAACCTGGTCAGAGCCCCGCAAGTCACCCCATCTTGGATTCCCCTAGGTCTCTAGTTTTAAACAAATGCACAGGTTTGCTAGGTTTCCCTAGGTGCCGGCTGAGCTAGAGGCCAAAATCTACAGGTAGGCACTGTTTTCAATGAAAAAATGTGATGCGTCCACGTTGTGTTTTGGGGCGTCTCCTGTCGCGGGCGCTAGGCCTACCCACACAAGTGAGGTATCATTTTTATCGGGAGACGTGGAGGAACGCTGGGTGGAAGGAAATTTGTGGCTCCTCTCAGATTCCAGAACTTTCTACCACAGAAATGTGAGGAACATGTGTTTTTTTAGCCAAATTTTGAGGTTTGCAAAGGATTCTGGGTAACAGAACCTGGTCCGAGCCACACAAGTCACCCCATCTTGGATTCCCCTAGGTCTCTAGTTTTCAGAAATGCACAGGTTTGGTAGGTTTCCCTAGGTGGCGGCTGAACTACAGGCCAAAATCTACAGGTAGGCACTTTGCAAAAAACACCTCTGTTTTCCTTCAAAAATTTGGATGTGTCCACGTTGCGCTTTGGGGCGTTTCCTGTCGCGGGCGCTAGGCCTACCCACACAATTGAGGTATCATTTTTATCGGGAGACTTGGGGGAACATAGAATAGCAAAACAAGTGTTATTGCCCCTTGTCTTTCTCTACATTTTTCCCTTCCAAATGTAAGACAGTGTGTAAAAAAGACGTCTATTTGAGAAATGCCCTGTAATTCACATGCTAGTATGGGCACCCCGGAATTCAGAGATGTGCAAATAACCACTGCTTCTCAACACCTTATCTTGTGCCCATTTTGGAAATACAAAGGTTTTCTTGATAGCTATTTTTTACTCTTTATATTTCAGCAAATGAATTGCTGTATACCCGGCATAGAATGAAAACCCACTGCAGGGTGCAGGTCATTTATTGGCTCTGGGTACCTAGAGTTCTTGATGAACCTACAAGCCCTATATATCCCTGCAACCAGAAGAGTCCAGCAGACGTAACGGTATATTGCCTTCGAAAATCTGACATTGCAGGAAAAAGTTACAGAGTAAAACGTAGAGAACAATTTATGTTTTTTTCACCTCAATTTCAATATTTTTCTTTTTCAGTTGTTATTTTCTGTAGGAAACCCTTGTAGGATCTACACAAATTACCCCTTGCTGAATTCAGAATTCTGTCTACTTTTCAGAAATGTTGTGGTTTCTGGGATCCAGCGTTGGTTTCATGCCCATTCCTGTCACTGACTGGAAGGAGGCTGAAAGCACAAAAAATCGTAAAAATGGGGTATGTCCCAGTAAAATGCCAAAATTGTGTTGAAAAATTGGGTTTTCGGATTCAAGTCTGCCTGTTCCTGAAAGCTGGGAAGCTGGTGATTTTATCACTGCAAACCATTTGTTGATGCCCTTTTCAGGGAAAAAAACACAAGCCTTCTTCTGCAGCCCATTTTTCCCATTTTTTTTAAAAAAACGAAATTTTCACTGTTTTTTGGCTAATTTCTTGGCCTCCTTCTGGGGAACCCACAAAGTCTGGGTACCTCTAGAATCCCTAGGATGTTGGAAAAAAAGGACGCAAATTTGGCGTGGGTAGCTTATGTGAACAAAAAGTTATGAGGGCCTAAGCGCAAACTGCTCCAAATAGCCAAAAAAAGGCTCAGCACAGGAGGGGGAAAAGGCCTGGCAGCGAAGGGGTTAAACATTTTAACATGAAAGGAAAACATAATAGAGAAAAAACAGTAAGAGTTGTATAAAAATACGTAGAGACTTGGGATAGGAGAAAAACATACATAAATCAGACAATATAAAGCAACACACGGTTGGGGTGAAAAAAGTAACACTACATTCATACGTATTGAATTATTCTACAAAAGTCTAATAACTTAAGTAGCTTATCCAGGTGACAGCTTACACCATGTCCACATAAAAGGAAATAACAGTATAGTCATGTCAGAGATTGCAACTGTTGAAAAATAGCACCCCATAAAGAAAGGAGGTAAGATTTAGGACAGGACAAAGAAAGCTAAGAGGAAATCAAAAGACCATGCGGAATGTGCCATAAATGTCACAGAAATGACACTGTATTTCTTACAGAGGTATTGGTTGTATGAGATGAGTTACAAATAAAGGAATCCAGTAAACCTTTATGATAACGTAGGCTCACCCACAATCAGTATTTGAGGGCAGTGGGTACTCCTGATATAAGTAACCCAGGCCCACCAAGTGTGGTAGTAGATGGTGTTAGCAGCTTTCCAATGAATGAGGATAACCTTTACTGCAATAGTCAGTGAAAGGTTCCATATCCAGTTCCAGCAGTATTATTTTGGTTCATGGACACACAGAGGCCAAAGATTGTCATAGGGAAATCCAGAACAATATTTACATTGAAAATGTTGATCAGAAGGATCTTAATTGCATCCCAATGAGGAGTTAAGCACACATTTAAAGAAACTATGTTGAGGTTCACCCCTGTTCCAGGAACAACAGGTATCTGTCTCTGAAAGATGTAACTTAAAGAGTTTGTCAGGGGTCCAATAAAGGAAGTGTGATACAAAGAATTGTGTTTGTTTTAAGGAAGGTATACAGATACATTTATCATGTAGGAGGTGGGTGCATATTTTAATTCATTTACAGAATTGGGGAGTGGCTCTCTATAGGGAGCTTGAAAGTACGCAAACTATTTAGACTGTTTGGGAAGAGGAGAGGTGTTTAAGAAAGAGCATAGTAACTTAAAAATCTTTGAAGCAGCATGTCCCATTCAAAGGCATTGGCACAAAAAGGTGGCAAGAATTAGTGGTGAGAATTAGTGGCAGAAGAGGGCCCAATTTGAAGATTTCAGTTTTTATTTGCAGGAAGTTATGTAAGTATATATGAGAAAAGGAGAAATTATGTTGAAGAGATGAATAAGAAAGTGGGTTCATACCAGGGTAGAGCTCAATAATCAAATTAATACCATTAATCACCGACATAAGACCAATTGTAACACAGAATGGTGTGTTTTATTTTTTATTATTCCACAGGGGAATATGGGTAGATTTCGAGAGGTCACTATTGAGATATTTGTCCACTGTTTGTAATTCAAAAGCCACTGGCCACCTTGAGCAAACAAAAAGGCCTTCTGATAGTCAAACCAGTTAAGAAGTCTACAAACGCCCTCACTGAAGTCCCATCTAAGTTTATTTTAAGCAATTCTAGGTTTCTTGTTATTCCACAAGACTTTGGAAGTAGCTTTATCTAAAGTAGAGAAAATGAGAGGAACAGTCATAGAGGAAGCATATGCAACAGAGTTTTCAAATAGGGTAATCACAATTTTCAAAAACTCCATTCTACCCCACCATGAGATGAGTTTAGGAGGCCATGAAATTAACAGAACTCTGATTTTATCAACTGTTTATATGACACCACAACTGTGAGGTTCTGGTCGAATCAAATACCAAAGTACTTTAAATATTCTGATTGCCCGGATAAATAGGTGTTTCCAACACAAGAGGGGAGGCAGTGGACACTGAGTGGTAATACTTCGGTCTAATCTGTATTTAGGGAGTAGCCAGAAAACTTAGAGAAGACTCAAATAATATCTAGGGTGGCAGATTAAGGTAGTCAGGATCTTCTGAAAAGATTGCTATATTTTCTGTGTAGACTGCTGTTTTAACACAAGTATAATTACATCAAAAGTCCTTGATATCAGGAGAGTTGTTTAGCGCGTGAAGTAAGAAATCCATGGCTAATAAGAAAAGAAGGGGGCTAAAGGACAACCCTAACGTGTACCTTTTTGTAAAATGCACAGATGAAAAGCCATTGATTTTAATGCTGGCTGAAGGATGATCATAAAAGGTCATAACCTTTTTTGAGAATCGATCCCCAATATTACGATTTTCAAAGTGCACCCACAGATCTTTAAATGTAGTAAAATAGTGCCCGGGTATGCTCTTTTTATATGTTTGAATTGTTATGTTGTGGTAGCGCATAGAATCTGTACTCCGCTTTCCAGAGAAATACCTTCACACTGTTTGACCTTTATTAAAGGATTGTCATGGCTTTTACCCAGTTAAAGGAGACGTTCCGTACAACACGTTTTTGAGCAATGCAAGTAATATAATACAAAGGACCCTGGATAATTCAGCCACTTTTCCCAGTATAAACTTTGTTGCTTTTTTCCAACTTTAACAGTTGAAATTTAACACGTGTTACTTTTGTAACCTCATGTGTGAGTGTTTTGTTATTCTGGCATGAGTGCTCCATAAAAAAACAACAAAGTAGCTGCTGTCTCTCTTCTGTTTGAAATAACGCCAAAGACCAATAGAAAGGAGAAACATCGCTGCTGCTAAATGGTAATTTTCAGCAGTTAAAGTTGGGGGAAAAAGTGACAAAAATTACAATGGAAAGAAATCACAGGATGATTCAGGGATTTTGTATTGTGAGGTAATCAGCGTCCACAAAAATGTGTTAATTGGAAATGCCGATTGTGTCATCTGCTTATTTTTACATTAATGTCTTGCATATTATTTGAAATTAAACAAGAATGAGGTCCTTTGAGATTTTAGATTTTCATCAATGCAGTTTAAAAAAAAATAAGCAGAAAAGGCTTATATCTTCCCAGAAAAAGTAACGAGAGTGAGGAAGTTGTACTATTTGTAATGTTGGACATGCTGTTACGGATGGAGATGTACTTATGTGCAACCCTGTTCTTGGATGGAATGGAATAAAGAAGGAATGAGTGTCAAAGGACATGCTTGGGGTGGAATTTGGTCAGGTGCTGAGCAAGGAAGATGCCGTGTAGTAGGGTGTGCATGATCCTACATACCTTTATGAGCAAAAAATACAAATTTGCACGTGTGCCCTGCCTCCTTCGTCAGCATTCCCTTTTCGTAACTTCAGCAGAAAGGCATCGCAAAGTGAGATGTACCATTTCACAGGTGGCTTCTGGCCTAAATGTAGCCCAACAATGGTTCCTGGGTTGATATACTACTGAGGAAGATCAATGACAAACAGGAAGCAGGAGAAGGCTTGGAAAATAGGGTAAGCGCTGATGTAGCAGTGAAAAACTTATCCAATGAAGAAGCCTTGAGGGCAGCTCATATGAAATGACTTGAACGCATGCCTACTGATGCTAAACACAGCCTTCATTACCTGCCATTGCCAGCAGGGAAACAAATAGGATCAAAATCATTATTTCAAATATCTAAAATAACAATGCAGTCATTTATTCCTGTACTGCCATCGGGCCAAAACCTCCTTAACAGCGTGCAGGAACCAAAGGGGCAGGAAAGCGAAGAGCCAGCTGCTTAGGTGTAAAAGCCTCACTTTCTATGCAGCTCAATAAATGTAATGTAAACAGAGTGGAACGCCTCACCCTCACCTTGTAGCAGAACCCTGATGCTCAGGGAAAATGGAAGGAAGTTTCACAAAATTGGTGAGCCCAGGTCAAAGAAGAAAACCACAAAGTAGTAATTTTGCATTCCGTTCCCACATCTTCGCAAACATTTTTTGAGAAACCCCCTGATGAAAGGTATTTTTCTCCTTTAACGAGAAATGCTGGTCACATAGTCATTCTAGTTGTAGGATGGTCAGCAATAATTGATTCACCTAGAAAAGGTTCTACAAGTAGATTAGAGAGTCCAGTAAAAACATGATGTAAATTGAGCAGCGCTGCGGAACACGGGTGAGTGAGTTATTCTGGCCTCTTCATGTCCATTCCAACTATATTGCTGTTTATGGACACCGCCAAACAGACTCAACAGATACATTACTACTTGGGCTATGTCCAAGTTAAAGATACAAATATTTAAGACATCTGTATTTGTAAATAGGACTATATTAAACAATGGACTGTGTCCAAATGGAAACCGCATTTTTCAAAAATAGACACACAAAAGAACTTCACACAAACATATGATGAAATCTGCCCTTGATGTTTTTCAAGGACGATATTACTGCTGATGTCAAACTGGACATCGTTTAGGATACTATGAAACAAGAATTCATAATGCTGTAATTGGCTTAACATCTAAAAAATAAAATTAGGAATATAGACATTTAAAATGAGATCCAGTTAATAGAAAACTCCCACATCTCCTCATGTCAACCAAGCCATATTTATGGAACCACAGAGAATAAACTAGCAATAAAATAATGCTGTTAGCGAGGAAGCGGGGCAATGTGTGGAGTCTCAGGAGGCCAAACTCTTGGGAGACCCATTCAAAAGGGTGAGTATTGGCAACCTACTCTAAGAGTCAAGCTCATTCATCAATGCAATTATATTAAATAATGGAAACATGTCTACAAAGGAGAGAACAGTAGCCCAACCATCACTGAATATTTGGAAGCGTCATATGTTCCTGATAATCTAAGAGATAATGTAAAGAGCAGAACTACTTATAATTAAACTGACTGAATCACCTCAAAATGTCTCAAGTCTAAAAAGAAACAAGGCACCAGTCACAGAAAATGAAATCCCAACAGACACAGAATGACTACAAGCAGCAAAACCCACAATTAGAAAGCTTACTAAATATATTCTATAAAATCAAAACAATAAAAAAAAAGGTCAATAATTCCACATAGTAAAACACTATTTGATTACTTTGCTTCTACCAATGTTGTGACTGTTACAATACTTAAGGTCTCAATTGTATTAAAAAGCAAATAAGGTAAGGAAACAACAAATTGGCATTCAATTTCATTATTAAATACAGAACATCAATTGTACACAAAAATCAGAGCACAAAGACCATTAAAAATTCTTCCATTTTTAAAACACCAACTCAGAAAGGGTTTGTTGAAAATAACCAGTAGCAGCTCACCAGGGTTACAGGGGGCCGGCCTGTGGCCAATCTTGACGCTACTCAGAGCATTAGGATTGGCTGGGAGCAACACAGTGCCGGCCTGGAGAGAGCCTACTGTGCATGTGTGTTTGGCCGGCGAGAGACAGCCGGCCAAACATACATGCACACTGAGGGGAGTGCTCTGTGCACTCCGCTCCATGGTTGTCATCCCAATTGCCCCGGCACTTTTACCACAAACGATAATAAACATAGTTTATTATTGTTTTGTGGCAAAAGGTTTGCAGCTGCTGCTGCTTGGGGGGGGGCAGGGGGGACGACGCTCTGCAAAATAACTATTTAATAACAATACTAGATTATCTGATCACATTGTTAATCTCACTGAGAGTTGAACCATGTAATTTATGTAATTGCCTTTGATATACAAAAGGTGGTCAATCATGTGCTATAGCCCTTTGAACAAGAAACACTAGAAAGGCTAACAAAGGTGACTTGTGTTTATTATTAAAGAATTATTAAAGAATTAAACAAAATGGTGATGGCAGAATGCAAGAATTAATTTCAGCCACTGCTAATTACTCAGCATCATATTCCAGTCTATTGTTTTCCTCCACTCTGCCACTCTACACACAGAGTGGCCACGTACAAAATAAGTCTTAGTCCTGCTCCAACGGAACAGCACATATTGATATGCCAGGTCTCCTCCAGGTAAGCACACAAACAAGCACAGACCAGTGTTGGCCAATTTAGGGCTCATCAGTGAAGTATTGTTTCATTCCTATGGCACAGTGAGCACAAGACCCGCATCTGGACATACCCGTCACCCTTAAGGCATCACATTGACTAAAACAAAGAGATGATGGGTGGAATGCTTGAATTAATCTCAGCCACTGGTTATTATTCGGGGGAGGGTTAATGTATATCACAATGACAAAGGCATTGAGGTATAGATTCATGTGCCACCAAGATGCAGACCCAGTTGTCTGGCCAAATCCACCCAAACCGCTCGGCTCTGTTAAAGGCAATTTTGAAAGCCATGGTAGTTTTATTGTGGAGTTTTATTCTCTTTCTAAACATTGCATCTATACCACCAACTTGTACGGTTCCAATAATTTGGTCAGCATCTAGTAACATGTATATCAGACAGGTGTAACGTTATTGGCTTTAACATTGCTTTATTTATTGACAGTAAGAGACTGACATTCTGGTCAATTATTTCTATTTGGGATGGATTCAACACAATGGCCTCTCCCTCAAGAGGCAGAACTGCGTTGCATTGAGCTTGATCTATGCAATTTGTGATGCGTTGAAAATCTACTTGTGTTTCTTTATATGATGTATTCAGATATAAACCAGTCAGAGATACTAATGGGAGTAGGGAAAAGAAAACTGAAAGAAATGACGCAGACATAAGACAGATAATTTTAATCATGGGGCACAATACACTGAAGCCCAAGAAAAACATGATTTTTTTGTTAGAAATGCTGTATTGATTTGCTCTTCAATAAAAATATTCAAACAAAAAAGTGATACACGTAAATCCATGTCACAGATTCTTATATTGGTCAATACTAAAACAGGCGCATCAAATAATGTGCAACCTACCATTATTTCCCTCTGGTCTTCCAGGGTTCTTAAAAAGCTTGAAAATTCCCGTAGAGAGGCATCTGCAATGTGAAATAATGATATTGATTTTTATTTAATCATAAAACGAGACAACAGACTTGTTTTCCTAATCAGATTTCTATTTTTGAAAAGAACAATTGCACAGTGAAAAGAAAAGTCAATACTCATATCACAATTTAATCACCACTTTGGGAAAGATGCAATATAAAGTTCAATAAATCTCTAAAGGGAATACAAGGAACAAAACGTTCCCATACATCAGAGTTCCACCATATATCAAGGTAGTCACAAGATTGGGTGAAAAGATAAAGATAAAATCACCTCATTTAACAATAAATTAGCAATTCACCCCTTTTCGTGTGGGTCTCCATTCCCCTGACCCATAGCCCATATAAAGGGAGGCTAGGATCATCCATGAGGTCTCTTCATCTAGCTTTTATGTTTAGATAAAACTCTAAGGGCCTAGTTACAAATTTGGCAGACCAAGAACCGGCAAACCTGCAGTGGCAGTTGAACCACCACACTCCTGGTGGTCCAACTGTCAGAGGACCACCACCACCACAGGGATCATGGATCCCATAGGGGTGGTGGCCATCAGAGTCGTGGTCAGCCACGGCAGCGCTGAGTTCAGCGACGTCGTGCTGATCACGAGTCCCCCGTCTGCCAGCCTTTTCTTGCCAGGATCCCCGCCATGAAAAGGGTGGCCGAAAGCCAGTGCGGGGTGGCCAAAGCGGGGCCCCTGCACTGCCCATACTACAGGTATGGGCACTGCAGGGGCCCCCCTGCCAGCACCCTCGGAAAGCACACTGTCTGCTGCAGTGGTGTTGTGTCGCAGCATTGTCATCAGCTCCCTTAAGGAAGCCCTAGGCCTATGCCGTGGCACTGTTTCCGCCAGTCTGACCAGCGGAAACGTCGTAATACGATGTTTCCGTCTGTCAGCCCAGTAGAAATATCGCAATACGACTGAGGGGGAGGCCACCGGTTTGACGGCAGCCTCCTCCCTGCAGCTCTGACGCTCGGATCATTCCGACCTCCAAAGTTGTAATGAGGCCCTAAGTTCTGTTTGAGTGCTTTGGCCCAATTGAGCCTGGTAATAGGAGTAAATTCCTGCCACAACTTAAGAAGAAATCATATTTGCATTTGTTTGTTGAAGGTGTAACAGATATTTTACATTTTAACAGTATTACAGGTGCAGGCATCTGATCAAATACAGCATTCATTTTAATGCACCTTTTAAAAGATCTACCGCGCTTACCTGATAACCTATTAATATAAGAGTTTTCAGTGCCTTCAGATGATCAACCAAAGTTCTCTTTCTAGAAGGCAACTTTTTGTGTGTGACCTGCTTCGACTTTGCTTTTTTATCTGCAGCCCACACCTGGTAGTCAAGCAATGTTCATCTTGTCCAGAAGCTCCTCTTAAGAAAGGTGGAGAAACTTGTAGTCAAGAAAGAGCAGCATAATTTAGTCCTTGGTGATAATGATGGACCTCGTGAAATGTCTGGGTACTGTGTAGGACATGTTCTTACAGTGAAGTGTGCTACCCAGACACAGGGCACATGTAGAAATGTGTTATGACAATGTTGAGATTTGTAACGGTACTCACATAACTGAAAGAATGCTCCTGAAGCAGTATTCAAAGAACCAAGCACCTATATTCTGAGGATATTATGTTGTAAGACTTTTGGGACAGCGCAGGACCATATGTTATGGATAATGATCGCATACACAATAAAAAAACAAGAGGATTACCCAGTCGCGAAAACAACTTAATTAGGTGTATAACAAACTAAATAACTATCTTCTTCCACTCTCTCACATATAGAATACAAAGCAGGGATTGGCAGGCAGTTTGTTCATTCACACTTATCTGCAAGGATTCGCGGAAGTACCGACCAGTGGGGTCCTCTAGTGCTCTATGCGGAAAACATGGATCAACCAGGTCACGCCCTTTGCTAATTTGGCCAAATGGTTGTCTTCAGAAGGAAGCCCCCTTCCTTTAGACAACATGTAACCTAACCTCTCCACAGACGTCAACACGATATAAGTTAGTCATATGCATTTAATCACTCTGTACACATCAATGTTAATGGCATGTCTACACTATCGGGTTGTTTAACTATAGCTGTATTTTAATGTCCTTTCAGTGATTTTTATACAGAGATTGTGTTAACTGCCTGCTTTTCTTGATGTTTTAGGCCACCACACTTACTTCAAAATGAGACTGCAATTTGGCTAGTGAGGGACATTTTAAACTGGCTCAACACAGTCCCACGTGGTTCTTCCCTTTGTGTCTTTTATCAGAGAATTCCGATACTAGTAGAGACATCCATTTCAATACGTCTTGTCGTCTTTTCTCTCCCTCTGGGCACGGTTTTCATTGGTAATATACATGTAGTATGAAGATGTGCAGCATTCATTATTTAGATTTGCCATTTCCAAGTCACCATATTTAGAACTGGAAAACACCAGTTTGTCTAGATAAATGTCAACCTAGCGGTGAAGTAACCCTGCGTGTGAAGCACCTGGCACCAACACAAAACACCATACCTAAAAACCCCTATTCCCTGTTTGATAACAAGAAGATACCCTTCTCTGCTCAAGAATTCCTTAGAGTCATGTGGAGGCTAAAGTAAATTGCTACTGTCTATCTTACTCCCTCTCATTTGTCATCCTTGTGTCAACGTTCAATCCGATCTGGTGGAGACTAAATTGTTTAGTTACTCTTAATTAGTGGAAATTATTCCACCTCAATGTTTCATGAGAAGAGCCCACCGATGCTAAGAGTGACCTGTTTCTACACAATTACGTTATTGTAAATAAACCTGAAAAAATAAAAACTATACAGATAATCCACAATAGAAAAAAAACTGGAATAACAAAGGCATTTGCAGATTAAATTTCAAGATTAGTTGATTAAAAAGACATTAAAATAAAGGGGCTAAAATGATTCAAGTGACATGACTGCTATAAAAGATCTGGATAGATTTGCAGGCGGGTATGGAAAACATTTGGTAAGGGGGACAGTGTAAGGTTAAGTTATATTCATGGGAGGTTGGATCAAGTACATTTTCGTTGTAAAGGAGTTTGTCACAGCAGTTTTATTTTAGGAGTAATTCCAATGTTACTATGTGACGGTATTATTTGCAGTAACAATGATAAATATGATGCAGTAGTAATGATGACTTTTTTCATGGAGTGCTTAGTACTGCTATTTATTTGTCCTGCTACCCTAAATTGTAATGTACTTTGTACACGTTTCCTTTGTCTGGACCTTCCTTATCACAACTTTTCTTTTAACTTTATTTGTAATAAAGCAACAACTGAATATAGTAGATGCATTCCCGGCCACCAGAAATCAACAATGTTTGTGCTCAATTTATATGGATTGTCCATATGCAACCCTCTTCAGAGCCTCACTGCTAGTTCTCAGTGTAAACACTGTTATAACATTATAATATTATTACTACAAATGCGCCTACTATTTTGGATTTATGCGGTCAATATTTACATAATATTTACATTTCCTACTCCCTTGTTCTGTAAAATGTTTAAATTAACCAACTTACAACATTCTGAATCTGTTATAATTCCACGAGCCATCAAACATGCTGAGGAGTCCACCCCTTTACCCAACTGTGATCTTCGGTATTGGCACAGAATTTGGTTGGTCATTGAATACAATAATTCTTCTACCCTAACAAGGGTCTCACAATAGGCATATTCATCTGTCAAGTGTTACACAAAGTTTTTTCCAATAGGAGCCAGAATGCTTTCCTTTAGTGAGCCACAATCTTATTGACTACGCCCAACGTTTCCACTTTAGCATTCCAGATGATTGAGCATTAAGCATTGGGATAATTTGTCCTTCTCAATTCTGTTCTACTTTCTGTTGGACTGCTGCTAATATTCTCTTTCTATCCTGGAGGTCTGTCATTGTGAAAATCATGGTCTATCCCCCACACTCTTAAGCAGGTTCCTCATCACTATATATTATTCCAGATAGATTTGAGCTGAGATCATTCATCTTCAGGTCTCACTTTGCTGAAGTCAATGTAGGTTCCTCACCATCAATTACAGCAGATATACCACAGACTCTGATCTGGAACTGCCTAACAAAAACCCACAAGGTGCTCAGTTACTGCAATAGTGTTTTTTAGGATAGTGTTTTTTGGCCATTTAGTCACTAATTGTGTCACCTGCACTTGCTGTTTTCTGGCTTGTTAACCCTTATTTCATGATATTGTCTGCTCCGTTAGGCTGCGTGATCACTGACCTTATCAAATGTGTTCTCAAAGCAAGGGATGGCTAACTCTCTCCGATCAAGGGAGCCCAGATTCTGATCTGTAGTAAGGCAGTCTATGTCAAATGGTAACCATTTTGTAGGTTTAGCTTTCACATTATATGCAGTAAACAGGTCCTTACTAGTCTCATTCAATTTATTTTTTGTTCTTTTTGACTCCCATGTTCACTGTTAGAGCTCTACACACCTTCTGTATTGAGCCTAAATGTTTCTTCTAGTTACTGTCCACTCTCCAATATGACTGCCAGCATCTCTCCTCAGATTTTAGGTCTGCAGCAGAGCGATGAAGGCAATATTTGTGCTTCTTCTATTTTAATGGCTGTTCAATGCAGATGTCAATCAAAACTACTGTACCCTCTCTTTTTGGCAATTACCTTACTAGTCCTCGGTGGCATCATCCACAGTCACAGTCTGCTCTATTGCACTATCCAAAACCACCTTCCGATCCTCTCTGGAGTTACAGTTAAGTGCAATCATACCCCATATATTTTCATAGATCCCCTGATGTCACATGCTGTCAGTTCTGCTCTCTGCTAAATACTGCCTACCAACACAATTCTACAAGGGATCCAGGCATTCTTCTCCATACTCCATCTCCAACCCCAACTGTCAGGCTCCTAGTCACATCAGTCTCCCACTAGTGGGGGCAGGTCTTAATCACAAGGCTTATCAATTTTGTTCCCTTTGCTGTGACAAAGTAGCCTCTTTCTAGCCTTGTTACCCCAACTTTTGGCCTGTTTGTGAGTGTATGTCAGGATGTTTGTCACTGTTTTCACTGTCTCACTGGGATCCTGATGGCTAGGCCCCAGTGCTCATAGTGAAAACACTATGTTTTCAGTATGTTTGTTATGTGTCACTGGGACCCTGCTAGTCAGGACCCCAGTGCTCATAAGGTTGTGGCCTATATGTATGTGTCACTGGGACCCTGTCACACAGGGCCCCAGTGCTCATAGGTGTGCATGTATGTGTTCCCTGTGTGGTGCCTAACTGTCTCACTGAGGCTCTGCTAACCAGAACCTCAGTGGTTATGCTCTCTCATTACTTTTAAATTGTCACTAACAGGCTAGTGACCAATTTTACCAATTTACATTGGCTTACTGGAACACCCTTATAATTCCCTAGTATATGGTACTAAGGTACCCAGGGTATTGGGGTTCCAGGAGATCCCTATGGGCTGCAGCATTTCTTTTGCCACCCATAGGGAGCTCTGACAATTCTTACACAGGCCTGCCACTGCAGCCTGAGTGAAATAACGTCCACGTTATTTCACAGCCATTTTACACTGCACTTAAGTAACTTATAAGTCACCTATATGTCTAACCTTTACCTGGTAAAGGTTAGGTGCAAAGTTACTTAGTGTGTGGGCACCCTGGCACTAGCCAAGGTGCCCCCACATTGTTCAGAGCCAATTCCCTGAACTTTGTGAGTGCGGGGACACCATTACACGCGTGCACTACATATAGGTCACTACCTATATGTAGCTTCACAATGGTAACTCCGAATATGGCCATGTAACATGTCTATGATCATGGAATTGCCCCCTCTATGCCATCCTGGCATAGTTGGCACAATCCCATGATCCCAGTGGTCTGTAGCACAGACCCTGGTACTGCCAAACTGCCCTTCCTGGGGTTTCACTGCAGCTGCTGCTGCTGCCAACCCCTCAGACAGGCAGCTGCCCTCCTGGGGTCCAGCCAGGCCTGGCCCAGGATGGCAGAACAAAGAACTTCCTCTGAGAGAGGGTGTGACACCCTCTCCCTTTGGAAAATGGTGTGAAGGCAGGGGAGGAGTAGCCTCCCCCAGCCTCTGGAAATGCTTTGTTGGGCACAGAGGTGCCCAATTCTGCATAAGCCAGTCTACACCGGTTCAGGGACCCCTTAGCCCCTGCTCTGGCACGAAACTGGACAAAGGAAAGGGGAGTGACCACTCCCCTGACCTGCACCTCCCCTGGGAGGTGTCCAGAGCTCCTCCAGTGTGCTCTAGACCTCTGCCATCTTGGAAACAGAGGTGCTGCTGGCACACTGGACTGCTCTGAGTGGCCAGTGCCACCAGGTGACGTCAGAGACTCCTGCTGATAGGCTCCTTCAGGTGTTAGTAGCCTATCCTCTCTCCTAGGTAGCCAAACCCTCTTTTCTGGCTATTTAGGGTATCTGTCTCTGGGGAAACTTCAGATAACGAATGCATGAGCTCAGCCGAGTTCCTCTGCATCTCTCTCTTCACCTTCTGATAAGGAATCGACTGCTGACCGCGCTGGAAGCCTGCAAACCTGCAACATAGTAGCAAAGACGACTACTGCAACTCTGTAACGCTGATCCTGCCGCCTTCTCGACTGTTTTCCTGCTTGTGCATGCTGTGGGGGTAGCCTGCCTCCTCTCTGCACCAGAAGCTCCGAAGAAATCTCCCGTGGGTCGACGGAATCTTCCCCCTGCAACCGCAGGCACCAAAAAGCTGCATTACCGGTCCCTTGGGTCTCCTCTCAGCACGACGAGCGAGGTCCCTCGAATCCAGCGACTCTGTCCAAGTGACCCCCACAGTCCAGTGACTCTTCAGTCCAAGTTTGGTGGAGGTAAGTCCTTGCCTCACCTCGCTGGGCTGCATTGCTGGGAACCGCGACTTTGCAGCTACTCCGGCCCCTGTGCACTTCCAGCGGAAATCCTTTGTGCACAGCCAAGCCTGGGTCCACGGCACTCTAACCTGCATTGCACGACTTTCTAAGTTGGTCTCCGGCGACGTGGGACTCCTTTGTGCAAAATCGGCGAGCACCGTTTCACGCATCCTCGTAGTGCCTGTTTCTGGCACTTCTCCGGGTGCTACCTGCTTCAGTGAGGGCTCTTTGTCTTGCTCGACGTCCCCTCTCTCTTCAGGTCCAATTTGCGACCTCCTGGTCCCTCCTGGGCCCCAGCAGCGTCCAAAAACGCCAAACGCACGATTTGCGGCTAGCAAGGCTTGTTGGCGTTCTTTCGGCGGGAAAACACTTCTGCACGACTCTCCAAGGCGAGAGGGATCCGTCCACCAAAGGGGAAGTCTCTAGCCCTTTTCGTTCCTGCAGAAACCTCAGCTTCTTCTGTCCAGTCGAAGCTTCTTTGCACCCGCAGCTGGCATTTCCTGGGCATCTGCCCATCTCCGACTTGCTTGTGACTTTTGCACTTGGTCCCCTTGTTCCACAGGTACCCTAGATTGGAAATCCACAGTTGTTGCATTGCTGGTTTGTGTCTTTCCTGCATTATTCCTCTAACACGACTACTTTGTCCTTAGGGGAACTTTAGTGCACTTTGCACTCACTTTTCAGGGTCTTGGGGAGGGTTATTTTTCTAACTCTCACTATTTTCTAATAGTCCCAGCGACCCTCTACAAGGTCACATAGGTTTGGGGTCCATTCGTGGTTCGCATTCCACTTTTGGAGTATATGGTTTGTGTTGCCCCTATCCCTATGTTTCCCCATTGCATCCTATTGTAACTATACATTGTTTGCACTGTTTTCTAAGACTATACTGCATATTTTTGCTATTGTGTATATATATCTTGTGTATATTTCCTATCCTCTCACTGAGGGTACACTCTAAGATACTTTGGCATATTGTCATAAAAATAAAGTACCTTTATTTTTAGTATAACTGTGTATTGTGTTTTCTTATGATATTGTGCATATGACACTAAGTGGTACTGTGGTAGCTTCACACGTCTCCTAGTTCAGCCTAAGCTGCTCTGCTAAGCTACCATTATCTATCAGCCTAAGCTGCTAGACACCCTATACACTAATAAGGGATAACTGGGCCTGGTGCAAGGTGCAAGTACCCCTTGGTACTCACTACAAGCCAGTCCAGCCTCCTACATTGGTTGTGCAGTGGTGGGATAAGTGCTTGAGACTACTTACCACTCTTGTCATTGTACTTTTCATAAGAGAAAAATATACAAAACAAGGTCAGTGTATATACACATAGCCAAAAAGTTTTGCATTTCCTCTTTTCACTCTTTTCTAAGTGCTGAAAAGTACTTCTAAACTTTCAAAAAGTTCTTAAAAGTTTAAAAAGTTTTTTTTTGTCTTTCCAAAAAGTTCTGAAAACTTTTTTCTCTTTTTCTATCACTTTAACTCTCTCTAAAAAATGTCTGGCACAGGCCAAAGTGTTGATCTGTCCAAACTTGCATATGACAACCTTAGCTGGAAAAGAGCAAGGAGTCTCTGTATAGAGAGAGGTTTGAGTGTAGGGAAAAATCCTTCCTTGGAACTGTTACTTAACATGCTTAGAGAACAGGATAAGGCCATAGGTGCCCCATCTGTTGAAAAAGTACCTAATAGTTCCCAATCTGATTCAGGGACTCCCCCAGGAAAAGATTCAGGAAAGAAACTTCCTAGCCTGCCCATTACTAGACAATCTAGCATAGATGGTAATGATGATGAGCCACACCAAATAAATAGTGTTGTCTCACATCATAGCAAAAGCATTTATTCTCACCATACTGGTAGTAATGTTTCTGTAAACCAAGCTGTTAGGGTGGCTTCTGTAAGGGACAGGTCTCCTTCTGTTCATTCCCATCATAGCTCTGTTTCTAGAAATGTCCCTCCCACCAACCCTGATGACAGAATGTTAGAGAGGGAACTCAATAAGTTGAGGGTGGAACAAACCAGACTGAAGCTTAAAAAGCAACAGCTGGATTTGGATAGACAGTCTTTTGAATTAGAGAAGGAAAGACAGAAGTTGGGTTTAGATACCCATGGTGGCAGCAGCAGTATTCCCCATAGTCATCCTGCAAAAGAGCATGATTCCAGGAATCTGCACAAGATAGTTCCCCCTTATAAGGAGGGGGATGACATTAACAAGTGGTTTGCTGCACTTGAGAGGGCCTGTGTTGTACAGGATGTCCCTCAAAGGCAGTGGGCTGCTATCCTATGGCTATCATTTAGTGGAAAAGGTAGGGATAGGCTCCTTACTGTGAAAGAAAATGATGCCAATAATTTTACAGTTCTTAAGAATGCACTCCTGGATGGTTATGGCTTAACCACTGAACAGTACAGGATAAAGTTCAGAGAGACCAAAAAGGAGTCTTCACAAGACTGGGTTGATTTCATTGACCATTCAGTGAAGGCCTTGGAGGGGTGGTTACATGGCAGTAAAGTTACTGATTATGAAAGCCTGTATAACACAATCCTGAGAGAGCATATACTTAATAATTGTGTGTCTGATTTGTTGCACCAGTACCTGGTAGACTCTGATCTGACCTCTCCCCAAGAATTGGGAAAGAAGGCAGACAAATGGGTCAGAACAAGGGTGAACAGAAAAGTTCATACAGGGGGTGACAAAGATGGCAATAAGAAGAAAGATGGTGAAAAATCTCAAGATAAGCATGGGGATAAGGGTAAAACCAAAGATCCCACTTCAAATCTTAAACACTCTTCAGAGGGTGGGGATAAAACTAATTCTTCCTCTTCTTCTCAACCTGCACACATTAAAAAGCCTTGGTGCTTTGTGTGTAAAAACAGAGGCCATAGGCCAGGGGATAAGTCCTGTCCAGGTAAACCCCCTGAGCCTACCACCACTAATACATCAAGCTCTAGTGCCCCTAGCAGTAGTGGTACTAGTGGTGGGACTGCTGGCAACAGTCAAGTTAAGGGTGTAGTTGGGTTCACTTTTGGGTCCATAGTAGAAACTGGGGTAGTCACTCCCAAGACAGTTTCTGTCACACCTAGTGGCATTGGCCTTGCCACACTGGCTGCTTGTCCCCTTACAATGGATAAGTACAGGCAGACAGTTTCAATAAATGGTGTTGAGGCCTTGGCCTACAGGGACACAGGTGCCAGTTTCACTTTGGTGACTGAAAACCTAGTGCACCCTGATCAACACATCATTGGACAACAGTATAAGATTATTGATGTCCATAACTCCACTAAGTTTCTTCCCTTAGCTATAATTCAGTTTAGTTGGGGTGGAGTTACTGGCCCTAAGCAGGTGGTGGTATCACCTAGCTTACCTGTAGACTGTCTCTTAGGTAATGACCTAGAGGCCTCAGGTTGGGCTGATGTAGAGTTTTATGCCCATGCAGCCATGCTGGGCATCCCTGAGGAATTGTTCCCTCTCATTTCTACTGAAATGAAAAAGCAAAGGAGAGAAGGCCTGAAAACTCAGGAACCCTCTCCATCAACAGGTAAAAAGGGTATCACAGTATCCCCTAACCACCCTACCATTCAGGATACCATTCCTGTGGTGGGAGAAACCTCTCCTGGGGTGGCACCTGTTCCAAGGGAATCATCAGTTGGCAAAACTGTACTCCCTGAGGTGGAAGTACCTCTCTGTGGGATAACTAACATTGGTGAGAAAAAGAGCACCATTTTAGTTAACATGGAGCATCCCTCTAACCCTCACAGAGAAACTTTAGTGCAGAAACTCTGCACTGCCTCACAACACTTAGGACAGCATCCCTGCCCTAGTGTGGAGCTGATAGGACAGCATCCCTGCCCTGCTCCAACCCAAGAGAAACAGCATCCCTGTTCTCTCTTCCAGCCATATGGACAAAGTTGTTGCCCAGCTATGGCTTTTCTGAGACAGCATCCCTGTCTGGCATTTCCATCACTACAAATAGGTTCAGTGGACAATTCCCACTGCTCTAAACTAAAACTTACTGATAGAAACTCTGAAAATACATCGTCACATTGTTGCTTAGCTAAAAAACTTCAAACAGGGTGGTTTACATCCCCACAGGGAAGTAACCATATAGTGGATGATAAAGGGAGTAACCAGTCTATTGCAGAGCTACTCTCTACTTATCACCACTTAGACAATAAAGTCTCAACTGGCCAAGGTTAGCCTTATTGTCCTTCGTTTGGGGGGGGGGGTTGTGTGAGAAAGTAGCCTCTTTCTAGCCTTGTTACCCCCACTTTTGGCCTGTTTGTGAGTGTATGTCAGGATGTTTGTCACTGTTTTCACTGTCTCACTGGGATCCTGATGGCTAGGCCCCAGTGCTCATAGTGAAAACACTATGTTTTCAGTATGTTTGTTATGTGTCACTGGGACCCTGCTAGTCAGGACCCCAGTGCTCATAAGGTTGTGGCCTATATGTATGTGTCACTGGGACCCTGTCACACAGGGCCCCAGTGCTCATAGGTGTGCATGTATGTGTTCCCTGTGTGGTGCCTAACTGTCTCACTGAGGCTCTGCTAACCAGAACCTCAGTGGTTATGCTCTCTCATTACTTTTAAATTGTCACTAACAGGCTAGTGACCAATTTTACCAATTTACATTGGCTTACTGGAACACCCTTATAATTCCCTAGTATATGGTACTAAGGTACCCAGGGTATTGGGGTTCCAGGAGATCCCTATGGGCTGCAGCATTTCTTTTGCCACCCATAGGGAGCTCTGACAATTCTTACTCAGGCCTGCCACTGCAGCCTGAGTGAAATAACGTCCACGTTATTTCACAGCCATTTTACACTGCACTTAAGTAATTTATAAGTCACCTATATGTCTAACCTTTACCTGGTAAAGGTTAGGTGCAAAGTTACTTAGTGTGTGGGCACCCTGGCACTAGCCAAGGTGCCCCCACATTGTTCAGAGCCAATTCCCTGAACTTTGTGAGTGCGGGGACACCATTACACGCGTGCACTACATATAGGTCACTACCTATATGTAGCTTCACAATGGTAACTCCGAATATGGCCATGTAACATGTCTATGATCATGGAATTGCCCCCTCTATGCCATCCTGGCATAGTTGGCACAATCCCATGATCCCAGTGGTCTGTAGCACAGACCCTGGTACTGCCAAACTGCCCTTCCTGGGGTTTCACTGCAGCTGCTGCTGCTGCCAACCCCTCAGACAGGCAGCTGCCCTCCTGGGGTCCAGCCAGGCCTGGCCCAGGATGGCAGAACAAAGAACTTCCTCTGAGAGAGGGTGTGACACCCTCTCCCTTTGGAAAATGGTGTGAAGGCAGGGGAGGAGTAGCCTCCCCCAGCCTCTGGAAATGCTTTGTTGGGCACAGAGGTGCCCAATTCTGCATAAGCCAGTCTACACCGGTTCAGGGACCCCTTAGCCCCTGCTCTGGCGCGAAACTGGACAAAGGAAAGGGGAGTGACCACTCCCCTGACCTGCACCTCCCCTGGGAGGTGTCCAGAGCTCCTCCAGTGTGCTCCAGACCTCTGCCATCTTGGAAACAGAGGTGCTGCTGGCACACTGGACTGCTCTGAGTGGCCAGTGCCACCAGGTGACGTCAGAGACTCCTGCTGATAGGCTCCTTCAGGTGTTAGTAGCCTATCCTCTCTCCTAGGTAGCCAAACCCTCTTTTCTGGCTATTTAGGGTCTCTATCTCTGGGGAAACTTTAGATAACGAATGCATGAGCTCAGCCGAGTTCCTCTGCATCTCTCTCTTCACCTTCTGATAAGGAATCGACTGCTGACCGCGCTGGAAGCCTGCAAACCTGCAACATAGTAGCAAAGACGACTACTGCAACTCTGTAACGCTGATCCTGCCGCCTTCTCGACTGTTTTCCTGCTTGTGCATGCTGTGGGGGTAGCCTGCCTCCTCTCTGCACCAGAAGCTCCGAAGAAATCTCCCGTGGGTCGACGGAATCTTCCCCCTGCAACCGCAGGCACCAAAAAGCTGCATTACCGGTCCCTTGGGTCTCCTCTCAGCACGACGAGCGAGGTCCCTCGAATCCATCGACTCTGTCCAAGTGACCCCCACAGTCCAGTGACTCTTCAGTCCAAGTTTGGTGGAGGTAAGTCCTTGCCTCACCTCGCTGGGCTGCATTGCTGGGAACCGCGACTTTGCAGCTACTCCGGCCCCTGTGCACTTCCAGCGGAAATCCTTTGTGCACAGCCAAGCCTGGGTCCACGGCACTCTAACCTGCATTGCACGACTTTCTAAGTTGGTCTCCGCCGACGTGGGACTCCTTTGTGCAACTTCGGCGAGCACCGTTTCACGCATCCTCATAGTGCCTGTTTCTGGCACTTCTCCGGGTGCTACCTGCTTCAGTGAGGGCTCTTTGTCTTGCCCGACGTCCCCTCTCTCTTCAGGTCCAATTTGCGACCTCCTGGTCCCTCCTGGGCCCCAGCAGCGTCCAAAAACGCCAAACGCATGATTTGCGGCTAGCAAGGCTTGTTGGCATTCTTTCGGCGGGAAAACACTTCTGCACGACTCTCCAAGGCGAGAGGGATCCGTCCACCAAAGGGGAAGTCTCTAGCCCTTTTCGTTCCTGCAGAAACCTCAGCTTCTTCTGTCCAGTCGAAGCTTCTTTGCTCCCGCAGCTGGCATTTCCTGGGCATCTGCCCATCTCCGACTTGCTTGTGACTTTTGGACTTGGTCCCCTTGTTCCACAGGTACCCTAGATTGGAAATCCACAGTTGTTGCATTGCTGGTTTGTGTCTTTCCTGCATTATTCCTCTAACACGACTACTTTGTCCTTAGGGGAACTTTAGTGCACTTTGCACTCACTTTTCAGGGTCTTGGGGAGGGTTATTTTTCTAACTCTCACTATTTTCTAATAGTCCCAGCGACCCTCTACAAGGTCACATAGGTTTGGGGTCCATTCGTGGTTCGCATTCCACTTTTGGAGTATATGGTTTGTGTTGCCCCTATCCCTATGTTTCCCCATTGCATCCTATTGTAACTATACATTGTTTGCACTGTTTTCTAAGACTATACTGCATATTTTTGCTATTGTGTATATATATCTTGTGTATATTTCCTATCCTCTCACTGAGGGTACACTCTAAGATACTTTGGCATATTGTCATAAAAATAAAGTACCTTTATTTTTAGTATAACTGTGTATTGTGTTTTCTTATGATATTGTGCATATGACACGAAGTGGTACTGTGGTAGCTTCACACGTCTCCTAGTTCAGCCTAAGCTGCTCTGCTAAGCTACCATTATCTATCAGCCTAAGCTGCTAGACACCCTATACACTAATAAGGGATAACTGGGCCTGGTGCAAGGTGCAAGTACCCCTTGGTACTCACTACAAGCCAGTCCAGCCTCCTACGTTTGCCTCATCAGCAGCCTCAGAAGTCAGTGATGTATCACATTTACTAATGCTGCAGACACTTAGTTTACATTAACATTTTTAGTCCTATGGTGGAATTATTTTAGTATAATTATTGAGATATGTAGGGGTCAAAGGGAGACGTGATCTAACTTCAAATGCATTGGCCATGTCATCCAGTTTCCCATTTCTTGTTGGGAACACATTGAGTTCCCAAAGAGTCCTCTGCTTTTCCTGCTAATGCGCAATATTCTGTTACATTGTCACAATCTCTCTCCTGCTCACTGCAAACCAGTGACCCACTAAATTCTGAAGAGAAGTCTGGTGTATACAGTCAGAGAGAAGGGTCTGTGCAGACTTGCCAACGTTTTAAAGTACATCACAGTGCAAGAAATATGTGGTTAAGTTCTGCCTCCAACCTTGGCAATTTTATTTGTGACAAATATACCACTTGGCAGGTCTCTATTCAGAGTTCCATAGTGGATGGAAAACGGTCTGGAATGCGTCACCAAGAGATTGCCAGTGATTGAGATTATTTCAAGACATTTCTTCTATTACCTTGCTTTTTGCTACAGCAGACAACCTAAGTGCAGGTATGCACAGATGTAAGTCTTGTGCTCATCGTGCCACAGAACTCAAAAAGTACCTCGCTTACAAATTGTAGAGGTGTTGGCTGAGTGGATCCAGATAGATGCATAAATTTGGGGCTGGCGGTGTGGAGATACCTGGGAGATAGCATTGCTGGATGCAGACGATGCCCTTTTATACTTAATGGAACTGGAGCAGTCATTGGCAAGTGAAAGGTAAATATTCAGGATCTATGAAAGATACTCAGGGTTAAGTAATAATTACGAAAAATCACTTCTGTGCCAGAGGGAAGCTCGAGAGACTCCCCCCATGCCTCTTAAGAGTGGTATGTGACCCTCATGAATAACACTAACACCTTTATGAATGAAATGGCAGGAGGAAGTGGGCATTCTGGAGGATGATGAGTGGCAAGAAGCATTACAGCTCCGACTGGAGGTAGCTATACATGCATGATTCTGCATAATTCAACTTAAAATCCTTCACAAAATGTACTACACTAGGACACTCCTACAGGATCGGAAGGGCAGTGAATGACTAATGCCTCAGTGTTTGGCATCAGAGAGGATCCTTTCTACATATGCTATGGGAATGCCCTAGGATTCACTTTGTTATGAGAGGGCATAAAAGTTTGTTTGGAAACAGCAATTCGGAAACCACTTGCATTCCAGGCTTGTTTGACACTGTTGGGGGAAGGGGAGCTTCAGAGCTCATCTCTTATCAGAAGACCCAGGGGAACTTGGGGTTTCCCCTAGGAAAGAGAGATTGTATGGAGATGGGGTAATGTGGCAAGCCCAAGACTGCAAGTTTGGAAGTGGGAGATAGATGTGGGCTGCAACCATGGAAAGTTAGTCAATGATGGGCAGGGCTGCCCAATGAAATTTGAGAAGGTATGGGAGGTGGACTGTGGGGGAATAAGAGAGAGTAATCGTGAGATGGGGGATAGTTGGAAAGGAAGAAAAAAAGTGGAAAAAAGTATGGTTTATGGACATGGAAATGACAAGGAAGTTGGACTTCCTGACAATGCAACGGATTTGCATAGACATGGTGTACCGTGGTGACAGACTTTTTCCTTGATATTTGATATGCTATGTTTTTCCTGTCATGGGGAGCGGGGATCGGAGAGGGTAGATTTCATTGCATCCGTTTGTGTTCTTTTAGGGTTGATGTCTGACTATATAAGTATTAAAAAAAACTATAAATATATTCATAAAAAAGCTCCTTCAAATCCTATTACACCAAATCACTGCAACAAAAACGCAAAGACCATTATTTTCGCCTTTGAAGAGTATACCAGAAACTAATACTGTAACTATATTTCGGTTCACCAACATTCAAAGATACTGTTTATTTGCCTTTTGTTAAGCACAGATTTGTGACTGAGCTCCCTAAACATCTCTCTTAGACTAACATAGACCATGGGTCCAATGTTAACTGCAACTATAGTTATAATCCGTTAGGAGAGATATTACTGTTTGTCAGATCCCTGGTAAAGGAGATGCTAGAAAAGGATGTTTCATTGGATTCCCTAATTCTCTGTGTCTCTTTTTCACAATAAAGAACTGAAGGCCTCATTTAGAGTTTGGCGGACAGGTTACTCCGTCACATATCCCATCATTACAAGTGGATTACATCATATACCAGTTGTTTTAAGGCAGACAGGATATCCGTCACGACTATTATGAAGTAACCCACCTGCCAAACTCTAAATCAGGCACTTGATGTTTAACTTCAAACCACCTCCTTCAGTATGCCTTGGATGCTTAACCTCACTACCATGCGAGAGTCCAGCACTAGCAGGGAATACTTGGCCATCCAGCTGGAGTATATTAGTATTAATGCATCAAGACCGCACCAGCAAACAACCTTAGTTTTCAGAATTGGGGCCAGTCACGTCAAGCCACTATAGGATTCAAAGAAAGGCATCACATAGGTTATGCTAGTTCAGTGATTCACACAACTCAAGTGAATTAAGCCTGAAGAACAATGTAAG
The DNA here is from genome assembly GCF_031143425.1 of Pleurodeles waltl. Taxonomy (NCBI): domain Eukaryota; kingdom Metazoa; phylum Chordata; class Amphibia; order Caudata; family Salamandridae; genus Pleurodeles; species Pleurodeles waltl. The sequence goes on along the minus strand of NC_090437.1, from coordinate 680,841,080 downwards.
AAGAAATGACTGGATCTCAGCAGTTAATTTCAGATTTTTAGAAAAACTGCAAGGTAGTTTTCAAATCTGTCTTTCCAAATGTTTCTGGCTCAGAATTCAGAAAAGCTCATCTCTAATGGGCTACATCAAAAGCAACCAAATGATTGGATGCCATGGCATGCTGAGGCTAACTAGAGTGAAGACGTAAAGAAGTAGGTGTTTCTTGTGAGGAATCAAGTTGATAATTTGGGAAGATTCAACAGCAAAGTCTTCCGGTTTCAGCTCCCTTTTCAAGGCGGTTACTACATCAACCTTTCAAGATCATCTGTCTTGTCCACAGTACGATTAAATTTCAGATAGCGACTCTCAGTAAGTTTGTACATCTTCATAATAGCATTCTTAACTACTACCAATGTTTTCTGAGCTTCAGGATTTCTAAGTATGGACCACTGCCTATCTGTCCCGTGGTTGCCATAGGGCTCACCCTTACCTCTTGTAGAATTGGCCTGAAGGTCACTTTCCTATTCACCCTGGCAGAATGTGTCTCTCATACCTCAAATGGACTGGCTGCTTTGGAATCAGCTCTATAAATGCTTAAAAATGAGTTTCTTCAGGCTAATCAGATCACCTTGAACAGGTTTTTTCACTTGATGATGATGATTCATCTTATTAGGAAACCACACTCTACAGTACCAGAGGCTGTTAACTTCCAGATAGGACCCCAAAAAGTATAGTAAACGAAGTCAGTTTCAAACAGGGGCACTAATCACGAAACAGAACCTTGCCCCCTGTTAACTATAGTGCCTTTCACAAGGTTGTAGTTAATGTGAATCATTTAACTTCCAGCTTTTGTAAATTCACAGCTTAGTAAGTAGCCAGTCATTTCCCAGTTTGCATGTAGAGGTGTTAACTATTTTGTCACCAGTCAGCGACTAACTACAACAATGAGGTTATAAAGTCGTACACTGAAGAGACTATTGTGAGTAATTGTAAACTGCCTCCACTATTTGTAACTGTAAATGAACATATTAAGTACAGAATCCATGCCAATAAAGGCTTGCAGACTTATCCAGTGAGTGGAGCAACGAAAGTTATATTTATTACTCTAACAACTCCTGTACATTTGGCAATTCATATTCAGTGCATTCATTTCAGTTACATGTACATGACTTCCATGCAAGCATTGATTATTTGTAAGTAAAGTGCTGCATATCCTCTGCAAATTTTAAAATTTATAGGCACTGATAAGAGAAGAAGTTAGGAAAGCAATAACAGTGCTTAAAATTAATAAGGCTCCTGGGTCCGACAGGTTTTTTGGCACTTTTTATCAAATATATATTGATAAATTGTCCCCTAAGCTAACCACATTGTTTATCCACTGTGCAGAAACAAAATAATGTTTTGCTTCCATGTAGCAGGCAATAATTGCTGTTATACCCAAGCAAGGCACAAATTAAAAAAATGCTGTGCATCGTCCAGACCTATTGGCTTCCTCAATATAGATGAGAAGCAATATTCTTAAACAACTGCTGTATGATTAGATCATATTTTGCATGACTTAATAAACCAAACCCATGATCAGATCAGTTTTGTGTGCGGTAGACAATCACATATATTCGTAGGGCAATCAACCCGGTCGAAAGATATGCAAAAATATACTGTTGGGTCTCTTACCTCTTGATGTGGAGAAAGCCTTTGACTGGGTGGACTCGACTTTTATTTTATTTTTTACCTAAGGGGATCCTTCAGATGACTATGGGTCCTAACTATCAGAAGATGGCTGTAGCAAACAAACATCCAAAAGTGAGGAGCTCTCTTAATGGGGGGAGGCTATAGTGACCCTCACACCTGAAGAGAGATACCAGACAAGGATGCCCCTGGTATCTCTTACTTTCCACAACGAGTACAGGACCGTTTGCATGTATGATTTGAAATTCCTAAGGCATTGGAGGGATTTGATTTGGGCAAGATGAGCATACGATCATCTTATATGCAGATGGCGTTATTGTTGAAACAATTGTTGGACGTAAGATTTTAAAAAACACAGTGGAGCGAGGTGGTCCTTGAGGCTTCTCTTTCATTTAAAATGGGTGAAGGGCTATCTTAAATATTTTTAAGTTAAAACATTCCTACAAAACAGAAACGTTTTAAAGCTAACTATCTTCCACTGGTGGGCTTGATAAATAAGGACTTGATATGATGATCACCACTCTATATTTCCTGGCCAGGATGGATAACTGTTGCAAATATTAATGTTCTACACAGGTTTCTTTATCTTTTTCAAGCACTGCCCGTTCCCTTAAATAATAGAGCAAGGAAGCTAGCTAGCAAAATTAATTTGGAAAAAAGCTAAACAGTGACTTGCTACTTCCTTATTGCAGCAAACTAAATTGGGGGGCAGAGGGAAGGCACTTCCTGACCTATGTATTAGGAGGCACCTTAGCTTAGGGTTATTATGCAACGGTCTAGAGTAGAATCAGACATACCATGGGTGCCCATGGAACATGCAACAGGAAGGCCACAATGGGACATTATCTGGCTGGAAGCATGGAGTAAACTGTGAAATGCATACCTGAGCACACCATTGTCCGTAGGGACTTTGGCCTCAGGGAAACCGAACAATTAAGATATCTTCGATTGGGTCACGTGCTCCGTAGACATATTGCAGAAGGTGAGCAGTTGCCAGAATTTTCTCCCGTTGGAGGACAGAGTGCTCAGAGTCCATTCTGGAAAAGGGGATCGCAGTGATCTATAAGAAATTCGTCCATAATGCACCTGAATTACTCGGGAGTTTGAGGGAGGCATGGTCCACAGATCTGGGGGCTCTAGAAGATGAGGAATGGGAGGAGGCATTGAGGGAGCCCCGGGAGATTGCAATAAGGGTGCTCTTTCGACTGGTACAACTTCGAATACTCCATAGATCATACTATACTCGGACCCTTATACATAAAATAGGGAGATCGGAATCACCACTGTGCCTGAGGGACTGCTTTGAAGAGGGCACATTTTTTCATATTGTATGGGGGTGCCCCCTAATACAGGGATACTGGTCCAAACTAATTCAGGCGATGTCCCGGGTCGTGGCATTAGAGATCCCCCTTGAGGCTCATATATTATTGTTGGGGGTGCAGGGGGATGTTCCATGACCAAGGTATCAGGGGATATGGTTGAAACTAGCCTTGGGAATCTCGAACCATAATATAGCAAAGGCCTGGGGCAAGCAGGAGGTTCGTGGACTGACAGACTGGGAAGGGGGTTTAGATTGGTGCCAGAGGGCAGAGTGGGTGATTTATAAAGAGAGGGGCTGACCTACAGATTGGCAGAAGATCTGGGGAGTGTGGTTGGCCTACAGAGGCTTAGACTTGTTGGACACAAAGGTTGCAGGGGAGGGGGTGGTAAGGACAGGCTTCTCGGGTCAATATGTATAGTGTCCTGGCCGTGCAAGCGCCACTGCGACCACCTGGCAGGAGGCTGTGTCTTCTGCTTATGTTACTGTGTGGTGACGTATGCTGTATGCAATTAGTTGTCCTGCCATAGTTTTTTACCCTCTTTGTTTAATAAAAATAAAAAGAATTAAAAAAAGAATATAGAACTCAATTACAAACCAATGATGTATGGCTGGTACTACACCATAATGTACTTATAAATGCATTTACGCAAGTACTAACCAGAGATACTAAAGAGGATGTATTTACAAGGTATGGCTTCCCACATATGGTGAGATTTTCCAGTCGTAAGGATGTTTTGGAAAGACGCTGGGAGAACCTTGCACCATATGCTGGAATATCCCTTGCCTGGTTAACCAGCAGTTATGACCAAAGGGATCCAAGACTCAAAGCCATGGGTAGACAGGGATGCTATTTGGCTTTGCAATGTTTGAGAGCTGTGAAATGTATGATAGCTTAAAAAAAAAAAAAAAACAGAAAGACGCCCCCTGTAGCAAAAAGGTACACCACAAACAGATCATTGCTGCCCATGGAACACTCGACTTACAAGTTGCAAAACAAAGGAGTTGACTTTGGATGCAAATAGAGACTACTACTAGATGTGCTGAATAGTGGAATACCATGCACTGTGTTCACCACAGTGGAGAGCGATGGTAATGTTCGATAGTCAGGGACGCAAGATGCATTTTTGAGGGAGATATAAGGTTGTATATTTGTCAGACTGGTATATGATCTGAACCTACTCAGGTAAAGGGGAAATTTGTTAAAGGTTAAGGTCTGTAGATTGTTAATTGACGAGCATTGAAAATTCAAGAGAAAGAATATTGACAAAATCAGTGCATTGATCTCTACGACCAACATCTTCATCTCTCTATCATAATCAGATACAAACAGTGTCTGCCCATCCTTAAGGGTGGAGGAGCAACCTCCCACCCCCATCTTTTTAACCAACATAAAGAGTGTCTGTTAGGCTGAGGAAAGGTTAGCCTAACATGCACTCTTTATCTTCAGGTCAGACAGCCAGGTGCTATACATGCTGTAGGAAGTTGGCTCTGTATGCACTATTTCAAAGTAAGGAATAGTATGCACAGAGTCCAAGGGTTCCCCTTAGAGGTAAGATAGTGGCAAAAAGAGATAATTCTAATGCTCTATTTTGTGGTAGTGTGGTCGAGCAGTAGGCTTATCAAAGGAGTAGTGTTAAGCATTTGTTGTACACCCACAGGCAATAAATGAGGAACACACACTCAAAGACAATTCCAGGCCAATAGGTTTTTGTATAGAAAAATATATTTTCTTAAGTTATTTTAAGAACCATAGGTTCAAATTTTACATGTAATACTTTGAACGAACGGTATTGCAGGTAAGTACTTTAGGAACTTTGAATAATCACAATAGCATATATACTTTTCAAATAAAACACATATAGCTATTTTAAAACTAGACACAGTGCAATTTTCACAGTTCCTAGGGGGAGTAAGAGTTTGTTAGTTCTTGCAGGTAAGTAAACCACCTACGGGGTTCAAGTTTGGGTCCAAGGTAGCCCACCGTTGGGGGTTCAGAGCAACCCCAAAGTTACCACACCAGCAGCTCAGGGCCGGTCAGGTGCAGAGTTCAAAGTGGTGCCCAAAACACATAGGCTTCAATGGAGAAGGGGGTGCCCCGGTTCCAGTCTGCCAGCAGGTAAGTACCCGCGTCTTCGGAGGGCAGACCAGGGGGGTTTTGTAGAGCACCGGGGGGGACACAAGTTAGCACAGAAAGTACACCCTCAGCAGCACGGGGGCGGCCAGGTGCAGTGTGCAAAAACACGTCGGGTTTCCAATGGAAATCAATGGGAGACCAAGGGGTCTCTTTAGCGATGCAGGCAGGCAAGGGGGGGGCTCCTCGGGGTAGCCACCACCTGGGCAAGGGAGAGGGCCTCCTGGGGGTCACTCCTGCACTGGAGTTCCGATCTTTCAGGTCCTGGGGGCTGCGGGTGCAGAGTCTTTTCCAGGCGTCGGGATCTGGGAGTCAGGCAGTCGCGGTCAGGGGGAGCCTCGGGATTCCCTCTGCATGCGTCGCTGTGGGGTCTCAGGGGGGGCAACTCTGGCTACTCACAGTCTTGTAGTCGCCGGGGAGTCCTCCCTGAAGTGTTGTTTCTCCACAAGTCGAGCCGGGGACGTCGGGTGCAAAGTAGCAAGTCTCACGCTTACGGCGGGAAACGCAGTTGTCTTGAAGTTGCTTCTTTGGAAACAAAGTTGCAGTCTTTGGTGAACAGGGCCGCTGTTCTTGGGAGTTTCTTGGTCCTTCTAGAGCAGGGCAGTCCTCTGAGGATTCAGAGGTCGCTGGTCCCTGGGGAGAGCGTTGCTGGAGCAGTTTCTTCAGAAGGAGGGAGACAGGCCGGAAGACCTGGGGCCAAAGCAGTTGGTGTCTCCGTCTTCTCTGTAGAGTTTTTCAGCTTAGCAGTCCTCTTCTTCTTAGGTTGCAGGAATCTGCGTTCCTTGGTTCAGGGGAGCCCCTAAATACAGAATTTAGGGGTGCGTTTAGGTCAGGGAGGGCAGTAGCCAATGGCTACTGTCCTTGAGGGTGGCTACACCCTCTTTGTGCCTCCTCCCAAGGGGAGGGGGTCACATTCCTATCCCTATTGGGGGGATCCTCCATCTGCAAGATGGAGGATTCCTAAAAGTCAGAGTCACTTCAGCTCAGGTTGCCTTAGGGGCTGTCCTGACTGGCCAGTGACTCCTCCTTGTTTTTCTCATTATCTCCTCCGGCCTTGCTACCAAAAGTGGGGCCGTGGCGGAGGGGGCGGGCAACTCCACTAGCTGAAATGCCCTGTGGTGCTGTAACAAAGGGGGTGAGCCTCTGAGGCTCACCGCCAGGTGTTATAGCTCCTGCAAGGGGGAGGTGATAAGCATCTCCACCCAGTGCAGGCTTTGTTACTAGCCACAGAGTGACAAAGGCACTCTCCCCATGTGGCCAGCAACATGTCTCGAGTGTGGCAGGCTGCTAAAACCAGTCAGCCTACACAGGTAGTTGGTTAAGGTTTCAGGGGGCACCTCTAAGGTGCCCTCTGGGGTGTATGTTACAATAAAATGTACACTGGCATCAGTGTGCATTTATTGTGCTGAGAAGTTTGATACAAAATTTCCCAGTTTTCAGTGTAGCCATTATGGTGCTGTGGAGTTCGTGTTCTACAGACTCCCAGACCATATACTCTTATGGCTACCCTGCACTTACAATGTCTAAGGTTTGGCTTAGACACTGTAGGGGCACAGTGCTCATGCACTGGTGCCCTCACCTATGGTATAGTACACCCTGCCTTAGGGCTGTAAGGCCTGCTAGAGGGGTGACTTATCTATACTACATAGGCAGTGTGAGGTTGGCATGGCACCCTGAGGGGAGTGCCATGTCGACCTACTTGTTTTTTCCTCACCAGCACACACAAGCTGGAAAGCAGTGTGTTTGTGCTGAGTGAGGGGTCCCCAGGGTGGCATAAGACATGCTGCAGCCCTTAGAGATCTTCCCTGGCATCAGGGCCCTTGGTACCAGTGGTACCAGTTACAAGGGACTTACCTGGATGCCAGGGTGTGCCAATTGTGTAAACAAAAGTACACGTTAGGGAAAGAACACTGGTGCTGGGGCCTGGTTAGCAGGCCTCAGCACACTTTCAAATCAAAACATAGCATCAGCCAAGGCAAAAAGTCAGGGGGTAACCATGCCAAGGAGGCATTTCCTTACACATGCCCTAAATGTGCCTGGCTGCCTCAGCTGAACTTTGCCACATGTGACCTCTTGAGTCTGGCAAAGCACTTGGAGGACCTCCGCCTCATGATGATGGGGAATGTCAGTGATTGCCTGGGACCTGGACGCTTCAGTTTTAATGCCTGAAGTGCCTAGGGCTCTGTGTCTATCACTGACACCTCATCTTAGGGGTGGTGGGGTCAGCAACTCTTACTAAACCCCATCCCACTCTATGACAAGGTAGGGACTGCCACCTATTTACACTTCATTTCACCTTGTAGGTGTTCTCTTTACTACTTGGTATAATTTGCACCGGTACCAGCAATTTTGGGGACGTGAGGTCTAGTGAATTAAACCATAGTGCTGAAGTGAATTGTGCTTCAACTGGCAAATCAGTCACTATCACCATGTGGCCATAGGGTATTACAATAATCAACAGTAAAAATGTGAATTTACAAAGATTTTTCATTGATGTAATTACCTACTCGTAATCATACCACAAGTTCATAAAATAATTGGTGTCATGTATCTCAAATTAGTGCTGTTGTTTAGATGAGTGGAATTTAGCTACTTTTATAATTCACATATTGTAATAATGATATTTGGGAGTAAGTGATTGCTTTTGTTATTAAAAAGAATATTACTCCCTTATAATCTTCAATTGACATAAATGTATTGTGGATCATCATCCAATTAAAGATTCACAATGTGTAGCTCAGTTGGCCGAACAGTGTGAGCATCAATTCAAATAAGAGCACAGGTTATTATGATTTCCTTTGGAATTCAATCTAGTCTGAAGATACGGTCTGCTTGTTCAGTAGTCCATTGCTTCCCAGCTAGGTTCATACTATTAAAAAACTGCTACATTCATACACCTTGGCCAAAAAGAGTCTAGCCATTTGAAAAACCATCCTAATGTCTTTGCAGGCAAAAACTTGTGATGAATAATATGTGAGTAACCACTGCCAGGACAGGTGAAGGATGGTCAGAGACAGGCGAGTCTATTATAAAACTGATTGTGGCTTTATCCCATGCTAAAATAAAAACCTTGCTAGGCTTTTATTGGTGCTTTCTTTACAGTGTGGACATTTATTGGCCACCAAGAGCAGAAACTTAAAGATTATTGTGGATACTTGGATGCCTTTCGGTGTCAAAGGAAGAAATCGTACCAGTGGGTCAGAAGACTGCTAGGCTATAAGTATTCGAGTGAGTGTCTAGTTTTAGCATATATTTACAGGGCATTCTTATCAATCAGTGGATTAGGTTTTTCAGGGGTACCTCAGAAGCCATTTAGTATCAGAATTTATTATAGTATTTCCCACACAATTGTCACTATTTCCATTGAGCCTATAAAGTGACTGTTGGAAATTTGCCCTTTCAGCAGGGTGACCCTTGTTTTTTGCTGAAACATCTTTGTGGGCCATAGAACTCTGTGCACTTTAATCCTGCTAACTAGTAGTAAAGTACTTGCGCTACCCCTTTTCACATGTTGAAATTGGTATACACACATATTTAATGTAACTATACGTTCCTATTAGATGGTACAAAATGTATGCAGAGCCTGTAAGTCAACTGTCGTTGGTGAGCTGCAGCACCCATTGTGCCACCCACAGTAGTGGCCCAGCAAACCTATCTACAGGTCTACCACTTGTAGCCTGGCTGAGCAGTTTTAAACTGCTGATTAGATGGTCAAAATAAGAACTTTCTGACAAGTCAAAACCTTTCTTATAAATATGAATAAGTCACCTCTAAGTAGGCCTTATTGCTAATAAGAGCCGGTGCATGGTATTTAAAAGTAGGACAATGTAAAAGTTTACTGTTCGACATATTCTTACAGTGAAGAAGGTCCAAAAGTTATTTTCACTGTAGCAACTCTGGCTCCTCTATAGGAAAATAATGGGTTACGTTATGACATCTAATGATTCTAATTTCAGTTTGGAAACAGATAGAAAAATAATTCAAGGACCCTTTTTAATAGCTTGTCAAAATCGAACTTAAGTGGTAAAATTGAATGTTGTATAACTATTAACCCCCTGAGGGCCACGGACGCAATGGTTACGTCCGTGGCTGCGCCTCTCGGGCGCCACGGACGTAACCATTACATCCGATTACCGGCCCTCAGGGGAAGCGCTAGGCCGCCCACCCACCCCCGCAGGTCAGGGCTGGAAGGGGAATCGCTTCCCCTTCAACTCCCAACCCCCCTCACCCCCCTCTAGTGATGTCTGATGACATCAGCACGCAAGAGTGTGCTGACCTCATCAGAGGTCACCTCCCATCGCACTGGAAGCATGCTTCCAGCGCGATTGCGGAAGAGAAATGCTCAGTATTTCTCTTCCGATCGGGAGGAGGGGGCCAGCAGAGGCATGAAAGGAAAGGAAAGGCCTTTCCTTTCCTTTCATGTCTCTGCAAGCATTGCAGCAGAAATGCCCACTAGACACCAGGGATTTTTTTCTTTGAAATGGACATGGGGGAGCTAATAATTTTTTGGTCATTTCTGCCCCCCCCCCCCCCCGGCTGATTATAATTAAGCGGATCTGCACCCGGGGGGGAGGAGGGGGTCAGAAAACCCCTAGACACCAGGGATCATTTTTTTTTTTTTCTGTTATGTGTAGGGAGTGACCCCTTCAGCAAGGGTCGCTCCCTTGAGGGCCAAATTGTTTCTAAAATAATTAGGCCGAACTGCCCCCGGAGGGCAGAAACCACTAGACACCAGGGATATATATATCTATTTTTTCCATTTATGTGTGGGGAGCGACCCCTTAGGAAAGGGTCGCTCCCTGGGAGACCAAATAATTTTTAGGCAATTTCTGCCCCCGGGGGGCATAAAACCCCTAGACACCGGGGATTTTTTTTTTTTTATTACACTTACGTATAAGGGAACGGCCCCTTGGGCAAGGCCCGCTCCCTAGGAGGGGCAAATAATTTTTAAGCAAATTCTGCCCAAAACCCCTAGACACCAGGAATATATTTATATATATTTTTTTCCAATTTGTGTGTGGGGAGCGACCCATTAGGCAAGGTTCGCTCCCTGGGGGGCCAAATTGTTTTTAGGCCATTTCTGCCCCTCTGGGGGCAGATCGACCTAATATTATTACCCCAATCTGCCCCCAGGGGAGGCAGAAACCACTAGACACCAGGGAATTTGTTTTTTTTAATTACACTTAAGCACAAGGGGAGCAGCCCCTTGGGCAAGAGCCGCTCCCCAGGGGGCTAAATAATTTTTAGCCCATTTAAACCACTAGACATCAGGGAGTTTTTTTTTTTATTATTATCATTAGCATAAGGGGAGCGGCCCCTTGGGCAAGGGCCGCTCCCCGGGTGGGCAAAATATTTTAAGGCCATTTCTGCCCCCCCATAACATATACGTTTTTTTTTAATTCAAGTCTGCCTGTACCTGAAAGCTGGTAAGCTTGTGATTTTAGCACCACAAAACCTTTGTGGATGCCATTTTCAGGGAAAAAAACACAGCCTTCTTCTGCAGCCCTTTTTTCCGTTTTTTTAAAGAAAACTGAATATTTGCTGTATTTTGGATAATTTCTTGGTCTCCTTCAGGGGAACCAACAATGGCTGGGTACCTCTAAAATCCCTAGGATGTTCGAAAAAAAGGACGCACATTTGGCGAGGGTAGCTTGTGTGGACAAAAAGTTATGAGGGCCTAAGCGCAAACTGCCCCAACTAGGCAAAAAAAGGCTTGGCACCTGAGGGGAAAAAGGCCTGGCAGGGAACGGGTTAAGATAAAGGTACTTTTAGAGAGTTACCTTTTCCCTGTCTGGAGTTACTGGAAGCCTATCTGAATTCTGCTCTCCTACTTCTGCCAACCAATAATTAGCATTTGAATAGGTGTCAATGAGGTGTGAACTTGGGCCCAGGACAAGGACAAAAGGCCGTGGGTGCAAGGAGGTGGTGTTGTACTCTTGACTGGATGGCCTGTAGGGTGTGCCCAGGAACTTGATTAACTTCAAAGGGTCCTACCCTGTCACAAGCAGATGTAGTTAACACCCAGGCCTGCACCCTTCTTTTGTTTCCGCAGCCAGACTGGCCCCAATCACAGCGGCCTCTTGTTGACATCAGAATGTCAAATCCTACTGTAGTGTCAACACCTGCTTGACAGGTCTGATGGGGTTTACATATCACACTCTGGACACACTTCCAGGGGCGAGAGCTGGATGTTAAAACAATTCTTGTTTAGCTGCTGTCTGGTGGCGGATAAACACTGCTTTGTTCTACCAGACTTCTGCCTCTTGTTTTCTTGGGGGTACAGATACTGCCTCAAACTGGATTTTAGTGTTCGATGTAGGAGGACACTAGGATTATCATAGTACACTCCTCACACACACTCCTAACCCTCAGAACCCAAGTTTAGTGCGGTTGAAGACTGCAGCTATCTTGAAAATGCCCAAAGTGAGTGGGGTTAGTTCCAGGAAGCTTTATCCAGTTGGTTAGAGTGTGCCCAAAGGTCACTCCCACCCACTAGCTTGTGCCGGGGAGAAATGTGACGTCTCCAGGCACCCACTTCGAACACTTTTGGACCTAAGGAAGATCTGAAGGAGACTAAACCTGCCATCTGCATTCTCAGGAAAAGCCTGGGAGGACTCTCTCTACACCCAAGATAAAGAAATGGACTCCAAAGGTCATAATACTGACCTCCTATTAAAGCTACAAGGATACAACAAGCTACAAGAGGTCTTTCCTGACACTCAGTGAGTTTCTAAGTGACTCCCCATAGGTCATTGGGGGGCTTTAGAAATGTACACTTGGCCTGGAACTTAAAACCTAAAGTCTTTGACCAATGCAAACCTGGTTAGTGTAACTAACCCCGCACTCCATTGCAGGTCAGTATGAAATTGTACTAGGTCTCGGTCTACTGTGACTACAGACTATCCTTAGCACTCTGTGCTTCTTTGTGCTATTTTGTCTTAAAACTTTAAAAAAAAGAAATCATATCTTTAGTTCCCCTGACAGGATTTTCGTCATTTTGTTTATTAAATTGTACTCTATTATTCTAATTCAGTTTGGGATTTTTATGGTTTTGCATTTCATCTATTTTACTGCTTTGATACTCTTTAAATCCTTTACACATTGTCTTCAAGTTAGGCCTGTCTAATCTGTGCCATAGCTGCCAGTGGGTTGAGCTCTGGTTTATTTAGTGACCTTAGTGGTTCATCCTTCATCCTGACAAAGGTTGTGATTATTACCTGAGGTAGGTACTTATCCTCCTCAATTAATAACAGAGTTTGGTATAGGCTTCTTATGGTGACCATCTCTATCATTCAACAAACAGTGCAACTGGATTTGATGCAAGATATTAAACAAGTTTGAGATAAATACTAGAAGAAAATGATCAGGTATAACTACCTTTTTCCTACAATGATATCTTTGGTAGTAACTGTGCAAATTACATACTGTTTTGGCAGCAGACACTGCTTTGTGCTGGAGGAGATTACATTTTAGCAAGCATACAAGCTCTTTTAGAACTCTCCAAAATCACAGTAAATTTCCTTTTAAATGGAGAACAATTTTATGGAATCAGTCAAATCAGTCTATTCTTTAACAACATCTCTGATTGGAGAGAATAACTCAAGAGATGGCTAAGCTTATTATCCGCTAAAAACATGTTTGCAACTATGACGCCTTGCATTTAATGTAAAGTACACTTACTTTTATTTCAAGATCTTGCTTTAGATTAAATAATGTCACTATTGCTCACTTAAATAGAAATGTTGTGCTCCACTTCCCAAAAATGGAAACGTTTACATCCGAATTCCTGAATAATTTCTAAAACTAGGCTAAAAGAATATTCAGCAAATGTTTATGAAATCTGGATTCTAAAGCATGTTTATATTAAAATATAGCAAATGGAAAGGTGTGTTTTGAAGCCAAAAAGGAACAGACGTATACATCAATAACTGGCTCTTCAATGGTGAAGCATAAATTCAGCTAAGGTTGGGGAATATGTAGGAAAAAAAGTGCTTCTCAGCCCAAAAGACATAGTTCACTGTATCCTTTAATAAGGGTCCGTTTTTATAGATTCATTCATACGCACCTATACATCTTTCATCATCTGTTTCAGCATCACCAATAAATTCAAATTTAAATTCTTGAAGTGAATGTGCAAACCGCCTTTGGGCAGCAGATAGATCTGTAAAGAAAAAAGTGGAAGTTTTATTCAATGCTACTATAAGTCACATATATCATCACTTCTAATAATAGAATGTAAGGACTGATAAGGTATGAAAAGGAAGAATTAGTCTTGATTCCAGGAAACAGTGACCGGTTGTCTCTTATAACACTCAATACTACAAACGTACTCAAAGAAGCAAGGTTATTGGTTATATATTAACACACTTCCATAAGCACCTTTGGTTGTCCTTCTAGCAGCAGTCCTGAATCTGGTGCCCAACTCGTTTCCACTTTCATGAAGAATTAACTATTTTGCTGCTGTTTAATAATGCTTAATACTTTTATGATCAGACACTATTATCAAATTAGAAGCAATTCCTATAGTTTGGCAAACCCTATAGCCACCTTTGGTTTCATCTTTGAGCATAATACCGTCAGCGTCAGTGGCCATGCAGCACAGATTTTGTTGAAATTTTAGACTATCTATATGCAGGCTAATTATGTAGGCCAGCTAGTTGATGTCCCATTTTAAGTGTTTACCCGATGTTTTAAGATAGTAAAGCTACAGTAACAAGCAATAACACACAGAAATCGCGACTGCCCTTGGCGAGCAGCTGCCATTTAATAAAATTCCATGGTCTTTCAACTTGGTGGAAAGATGATCCTCCAACACCCAAATGAAGGCCCTCTAATTAAATAAAGTAGACCAAAATATGAGGAAAATTCCACAAAATACTGCAACATTTGTAATGTTTTTCAGGTTTATTTTTCAAACCAGAAATTTGGCATAATGGCCACAAAGATAGTTATTTATCAAGATAATTATAAATGACAGATGCACACATTCAAAATTATGCCCCATTTGCGTCGTTCAAAATATGATTGATATCCCAACTGACCATAACATAAGGAGGGAACATACTTGTCAGTCCTCAAATAATAACAACTGGCACATAAAAAGGAAACTTTTGAGCCATCACTTCAAAACACATAAGGCTGTCAGATAATGTCATCTTGTGGTATCCTGGAAGTGTTTCTCCAGCCAAGGAGAGGATCATAGAAGAGAATTTATTAAGTGAAAAAAGAGAGAGGTTAAAGTTCGAAACACGGAAAAACCTGAATCATATCCACTGGACAAAGGGTTTAGTTTCTGCTCTAGGATGCCACACGAGTGATCACAGTTGTCACATGCCAACCAATATGGAGCAAAGTAAATCAGGCCAGTGAAGTTGGAATGCTTGTTGAGAAGCACAACCTTTTCTCCTACCCTGGCTAATTTGGTGTTGCATTCTCTATATGAAAACACAAAAACAAACACTTCCTACCAAGAAGCAATACTTTATACGGCACAGGTGGCCTTCAAGAGGTTGCACAGCTTCTGCGCATGCATGTTACCATCTGGGTTACTGAACCCATTATGATTATGTTGTTTAAGTGTAAACACACACACACAGCACTCTGCTGTACAGTTGGCTAGGTGTGTGTTATGTAGATTCCCCTAAGTATGCAGAAAAACCCAAATGCCTTCCATCAAACAGTAATAAATGATATGCACAGGTGACCTCGATTGCGACAGACACATTAGGTAGAACTCGCTATACATTCAACACTGTACATACATACCATGATCTTGGTTACCATGGTACCCAACAGAAAGTGCTTATATCACTCATCTATTTTCTCTACACAGCATCTCTTAAACCAACTTTAAAATGTACCTTTTGCAAATAGTTAATGAGAAAAAGGGTTGTGTATGTTTCTGTAGAAACGCATGCTTAAAGAAAGTGGTTCTGACATTTTTCCTCTAAACTGGTTTTCATCAGTTTGAAAACAACAATCTACAGATAATCATTATTGATTTATAAGTCATTGGTTTTGAGGGTTTGTCTTACTCTCAACCCCTCCCCCGCCATTTTACTCTGACACATTTTCACATTCTTTTTTTTATTTGTATTTGTTTTTATTACAAAAGCACAAAGTGAAGACAGCCATTACATTACACATGCCACCTATCTGGTTTACTAATCAGGATATCTGTACTGTATATCTCAGATTGTCAGCTCAGAGCAGTTCAATATACAGAGTATCCCAGATTGCATGAGACAGAGAAGCACTGAATACGTATACAGAACGAAGAAGGCGAAGACTCATTCATCACAGTTATCACTCAACCTTGATCTGTCTACCTGCTGGGGTTCAGACTGTTGCAGGAGACATGATCTGAGTGGCAAAATGTCTGTGGGCCTAGTTGTGGGTGGCATAATGCCTCAATTCTATTGGAAATATAGAGGAGAGAAAGGCATCTTGAAACAAGTTCTGTATCAACGCATCTATAAAATAATCCATTCTCCCCATCGAGGTGGTCATTTGGAAACCTAGAATGTACAGGTTGTTACAACATGACCTGCCCTACAAGTCTTCATTTTTACCTTGATAAGACCTAGATCATTTTCAATGTTTAGCAATGGCTCGCCTCAATTGCTTGTCACATCTTAAATGTGCAAGACTCTGTTCTGTTAAGTTGACATTCTGCTTGTCATGCGTTCTTTCATATAGTTCATGCAATCTGAGAGGGTGTCTATTTTGGAATCAATGGTGGATAGGCTTTGCTTGACATCTGTCACGACTGCTCCCAAATCTTGGTCCGGTGTGGGTTTGGGTGCAGGGTCTGCCCTCTCCCATTCATTACATTCTTTAATGCCCATACGCCATGCAGGCTCCTACTTTACCCTCTTAAAAAAAAACATTACTTTGACTACTTTCTCTACCCCATCTACATTCCCCTCCATTCTCTACACCCTCCCTTTGATTCTGTCTTATCTTTTTCTTGATGACATACACCTTTTTCATTAAAGCAAACTATTTTTGTGGAAAACATATTGTGTCATTTCTACAGCATAAAATTTTGTCAGCCTGATTTCCTTAGGCTATCTTCATGTTGGACAATCGTCAAAATGACAGTATACCACTAGTCAGACCCCATAACAGTCTCATGTGCAAAACATGGCACCAAAGCCATTTTGTTACTGAACTAGACACTTAATACATCGCATAAAAAAATAAGGGGATTCTGAGGAATTAAAGGTCCAGTGCATACCCTCCAATAACAGTTATTAATAATGAAATGCACTGTTCCTACAGAGCAAAAAAGAAGAAGACAGGGTGAGTACTAGGGGGTCCTATTCACTAGGAGCAAGAGTCCTCACACACCCAAATGGGTGTCATGCTTCATCATCGGACCAGCTCCTCGTCAGACTGGCGCTGCAATGTCTGACGGGCACCACCCTTTCGGGGGGCTCTTTGCCGGAGTTCTTTTATGATGATGCCACACTATCCCGCAGGTGAGTAGGGAAAAAGGAAAAGAAAGGAGAGCAGAAAATAAACAAGGGGTAAAATTGGCTCAAAAACCCTATATAAGAACTATCTTTATTAGTGCAGGGTGCAGGCCAAGATTAAAACAATTACCAGGAGAGTAAGGTTGAAATAATGTTCGACCACTCTCAAACTGTATCACACAAAACCGGGTAGTCAAGAACTACAAGACCCACCTCAAAATCGGGTCGACATGTTTCGCGTCCACATGGTCCATAAAGGATCCAATGACGCTTCCTCTGGACCTAATGAAATGATGCTTCTCCAAATGCAAACTCAAATTGCTCTTGCCTATAACAGCTGACAGGGGGATTAGTATCGTCAGTCACTAACATAAGTCCATTTTGACCCAGTATGTCATTCCTATTCGTCGCCCCTCCCAATTTGAGACAGGGCTTCATGGGATCACGCGGACCATAGGCCTGGTCCACATAACACGATGGTTAGGGCTGGCCGTCGGAGGATGCTCCTACCCCGGGTCACGCTCCCGGATTGTTTATTTTTTTGCTCTCCTTTCTTTTCCTTTTTCCCTACTCACCTGCGGGATAGTGTGGCATCATCATACAAGAACTCTGGCAAAGAGCCCCCCGAAAGGGTGGTGCCCGTCAGACATTGCAGCGCCAGTCTGACGAGGAGAAACTTAATACATCGCTACTAACCATATAACCACAACAAAACCAATGGATGAAAATTCCAGAACTATAAAAAAGCAACTCATTTAAGAAAGTGCTTCAGTGCCATACTAATGGTAGATGGTAGTATAAAAATGATGACAACATAACATTTTTATAACAAGTGTGAACAAGTCTGTAGTGGGTTCTATGCAATAAAAGAATAAGTGGACTGAATCCCAAGTAGAGCCACCATGAGCAGAAATAGATTTTCAGTAGACCCAATCTTAACAGAAATGATGCAAGGGGAAACATCCTCTGTGGCCTTGCTGTTGCAAAACACAGTGAATAAAAAACAATGTTTACAGAGTGGTAAAGAGATTACTCAGACACGCTGAGATCAATTTTGATGCAATTATGTAGGCAACACATTTAAAATGTAAGCAACACAGCTGCACTTGTGACAGGTCAATAACTCCACACACGTTAAATTCACAAAGAAGGAGAGGAATGATGGTTTTGAAAGCAAACTCCTAGCAAAAAGTGACTACAACAGTCATAGATACAAGTCCAAACTGGCTAATGAACTTCAGCAATAGGAACAATATAAAGATACCCCAAAATCAAAATTAAGCTGTACCTGCAATCAGTGTAAAAGTGCATTCATAAGTGGAATGTAAATATTTGAATCAATCTGAACTGTTGACATTTACTCTGGGTGAATTTTATTCTACAGTCAGTATTAACAATCACCATGAAATGAAGTTTACCAACGCAATGAAAAATTCGCCCTTTCGCTTTACCACACAAATGTCCTCAAAACCATCCAGTTCCCATGACAATCAACATTACCTGACTATTAATCATCATTTATTCACACATCTGTGAAATTGCACCACTTAGTTCTAAAATGTAGACTGAAAACATGAGGTGATGTCTTGAGTGAAGGGGCCCAACCCCGACATGGGGAGTATAGGTTTTGTGTTACTCGATCACATTTGCAGAAGGGATGGGGTGAGGTGTTTACATCACTGGTCAATCTCAAAGGCTTAAGAAGGGCAAGGAAGTGGCAGCTTGGAAAGTTTAGCATATTTTCTTCTTCAGTGTGTGTAGGTCATCATTCCTGGTCTAGTAGACAAAAGTGCACCGTACCACCAATACCATGCATTGATCCGACACCTCCTGCCAGTTAAAGGTAGCACAGCCCACAGTACCCAGTACCCAGTCAACTGTGTTGCATCGCGTTTCCCATTCCTGCTAGGGCATGGCATTTTCCCCTTTGAATGCATTATTTTCAAAATGAATGGGCCTTGGGAAACCTGGTACTTGCTTGGCTGCATGCCACCCAATGGTTGGCACATGGCACTTATCATTTGCAGGCAAATTAAAGGTAGGTCACAGATGTAACCCCCTACATAAATGTCAGAGCACCCTCAAAAGGAAATGTCCCTAGTGCCAGATGCACCCCTTCTTGGCATTTCAAATGTCTATATAATAAACTCTGCACATAAACACCAAAATACCATCATATGGCCTTTGACAGGAGCAGTGCAGATGTGCACCTAAACAACCTCTCCAGAAAATATTACAAGAAATAATGCACAATCAAGATAATCACTCTCACTAGGTACATTAGGTAGAACAAAAGACAAATCATAATAAACTTTTATTGTAACAGTGCCAGGTTTTCTACTCTACCTCTCACTATACAATGGAAAACAAAACAAAGCATCAAACTCATCAGAATAAAATGCATTATTTTAAAATATTTGTAAGTAGCAGTTCTTCAGAGCAGTGCTGCACACCTTCAGCCACACGTATTCCCATTTTAAGGGGCGAATATCAGTTGGGAGATTTTCTTGGAATGGAAAATGCAGTAAGACATCCGTAGACAGATTGGTTCCATAAAATCTTTGCAGGTCTTGTGGCAGGACAAGGAAGGGGTGAAGTAACCTCATAATAGTAAAACAATATCTCAACTGACTGTTCGGCAAGATCACAAGGAGCAACAAACTAATTTATTTTCTACTTTACTGCTCCACTTTCTCAATGTAGGGTCGGTGACTGTGAGGGGCTTGATGCAGATAATAGCTGTCCATAATAGAGCATTAATTTTCAAACAGACATTGAGCATCTTGAGTAACTTGGCCTTCTCTGAACAGTTGTATACATACTGAACACGGATTGCAATGAGGGTTTCCCATATATGTGTGGGTGATCATTAATGTGAACTAGGTTACCCATGAAGTGTATGGTATGGGGTCAATGTTGCTCATAATACACGCTGGCTACACCTAAGGAAGTTGTATCTGTGATGGTGTTAATGGTGCTTCATATGATCCTGATCTGCATCATACTTACTTTCAAGCATGTAATGACATACTTGTTTATAGAATAATGTGTACAAAAGAAGCTTGGATGATGTATCATGATGGATCACTGATGCCATTTGATGCCTTATTAGGCTCTTGGGACCCCACTCCCCAGGGCCTTTTTTTTTTTTTTTAAGTCTCTTTAGGTCCTGAGGGCCCCACACTCTTTTTTTCTTTTTTTTTAAATTAAAGAGAAGTGGGGCTGCAGGGGTCACATCCCCAAGCCTTATTAGGCCAGAGTCTGGATTACCTAAAGGAGGGAGCATTGGTGCCTGCCCTGGGCACCCATCATACACTCAGGGTCTGCTGGGAGCCCCAAGGCCCCCGTGGTCTCATCCGGCTCCCCACTACTGCAGGAGCCAGCATTGCTCCCTCCCACAGGGAGCTCCTACTTGTGCTGCTCCCTCCAGGCTGGAGCAATAGTTGATCTGTCTGCATCACTGCATCAACAATTTAGTGTCCAAGATGAGTGGGTTCTTTCTTGGCATCTCATGTTCTGAGGGCAAAGTCCACAGTTTCACCTTTCAATTGCTACTAAGTATGCAAAGGTGCCAAGTCACCTACAAGTGCTGCCTGTTTGGCCCCGCCCTTTCTACGTTCGTAGTATGCAACAGACTTGGCTCCAGGTGGGTTGGCCACAGGACTGGCCACAGGCCAGGCTCTGTGCCAACCCCCAGCTGTGCACACTCAAAGGCTGTGCACAGTGTGAGGTTGGTTGCCTGTGGAGCAGTGGCGTAGCGTGGGGGGTGCAGGGGGGGCCTGCCGCACCGGGCGCAACATCTTGGAAGAGACTAAATCCACGGGTTAGGGGGCGCAAATTACTTGCCTTGCCCCGGGTTAGGGGGCGCAAATTACTTGCCTTGCCCCGGGTGCTGACAACCCACGCTACGCCACTGCTGTGGAGCAGTGGGCCGCGGGACCTGGCTGCAGTCCAGGCCCTGCGGACAACTGAATGCTGTGCATGGCACAGGGTTGGCTTTACATTTGATAATAAAATATTACTTTGTGGGGGAAAAAAACCCTAGAAGTTCAATGAAAAAAAACAAGGTTAAAGAAACGTTATACCTAGGTGTGGCAAAAAGATCTGCTTTTGTTTAAAAAAAAACGTAAAAAATGTACTGAAAAAAACTAAGGTTAAGGTAACATTATATTTAGTTGACTATGTAAGCGACAACATTAACTTTCTGAACTAAATATATCAGAGACATTCACCAGTTATAGTTAGCAGAGCCGTGCATTGCTTATAAACTCACATATTACATCACTCGTGACATGTTCTATGACATCATACATGGCATTTCAAAAGACATCATTGGTGACATCACTGATGACATCATCCAAGCCTTTTGTACACATTTCTCTATAAACTGGTATAGCATTAAAGCTATGAAAATAAGTGCAAAATAGCTCAGATTAATATGAAGCATCATTATTGGTAACATACATGCAATCCTCATAGGTAAAGCCAGCTTTTGTTATTTGCAGCATTAACCCTATAACATACACTTCATGAGTAGCCAAGTTCATGTTAACTATGTACCACAGATGAAAGGATAGCCTAACCTGCACACAGTATTCAATCTGTATACAATTGTTCAGAAAACACCAAGTTCCGCCAGATTCTCAAGCCCTGCTACAGAACGAATTCCCTAATATGGACAGTCTTCACCTGTATCAAAGCCCTGGAAGTCCCCGAACCTACATTAAGAAATGAAGTGGATATAAGTAGAGAAGTGAGTACTGTTAACACTGTTTACTCTATGGGGAGAATTTACTCTGTACCCCACCATTCATAAATGGTTAAACGCTCATGAGAAATACACCACTGAATATCAAAACATCTACTAAGAACAGTGTTCATCTCTATGCAAAACTTGCTGAAAGAGCGACTATTCACTTAAAATCACCAAGGCCTGAAGATGTTAAAGATCACACTACCTGCAGTGGATCTTTACAGATAACCCATCTTTTGAAGCAAAACAAGCACATGAACATAGGTTAGTACCTGGTGCACAGAGCCTTTTGTGTTATGTAGAAATTGTCATACCGAGATAATTCTGTCTAATAACTCAAAACTGCTTACAATACTTTATATGTTTTATGTACAATCATTGTCCTGTAAAAACTTTTTCTTCACAGCAAAAAAACTTGTGTGGAACATGCTGAACCAAGTTGTCAAATGTCACCTGCACACACCGTTATTCCTAAATACAAAGATTTATATTGTGTTCAATACATCTTCACACCTCACACGCATTAGACCCACCTGCATTGTGAAAACACTTGCAAACACTTCCACCCGTAAGCTGACACGGGCTGTACAAACTTGGGTAGAAAAGTGATATGCTAGTTACCTGCCACTATATCAAGTATAAAAACAACTAGCACACTTGTTGGATGATGTTATCAGTGATGTAATTTGAGATATAATCAGTGATGTCATAAATTATGACATAGAACATGTCCTGACTGGTGTAATATGTGAAGTCATAAGCAGAGCATGGTGGGGGTTCACGTTATAGTTAGCTTTGCTAACTATAGCTGGTCAATTTGTGATTTTTTTAAGTTCAAAACTTCAATCTTGTCACCGACAGTCTCCCAACTATAAAGTTATTTTAACTACTGAAAAAGCAAAGGTTAAAGTAACGTTACGGTTATGTGAAACGTTCAGTAAAAACAATGTTTTAAATTTAAAAAAAATAGAAATTCACAAGTTATAATTATAGCTATCTCGTAATTATAACTTGTTCCCTAAGATAACTATAACTCACGCCCTGCCATGCACAATTTCTTTTCAATAATTTAATTGCAAAAGTCATAGAAAGATGTCATGAGGGATGTAATATGTAGGGTAATTAGCAGCACGTGTGAAGTATTTTTCTTTTACTATGATCTAAGTTGGGTGGACTTAAAAGCTCTCTTCCTCCATAAACTACATCTTTTTATATATTTGTTTGATGTTATTTGCTCTTTTATACTTTTGAAATTGTTTGGTCTTTTATATGTGCACTTTGTGCAAAAATGTTTGCACCAAGTTTTTCCTCAATACCATTATGTATTGGAACATGAGTGAGTACATTTTCAGGCTACTATACAAATTATCGGTGAATTATTGTGTGCTCACGATTTCTGATCCTTCATATTGCCTTTGTTATCGTCCATTTCTCCTACGATATTCATTTGCATTTTAAAGCAATAGGTTTAATCCCGCTCTGACGATCTGACGAAAATTAAGCGAAAGCGGCACACGATGAATTTTCAAGGAAAAGGGCAAAGGATTACTTGGGCGATGTACGCACAAACACACGCCGTTCTGCCGAGAGGATATTAAAGCTACTCAAACTCAAGGTTTTGCAAGTAACTAGAGCATGAGTATAAGAATGTGTTATGTAGAAAACTGCACGCTAATCGATGTCACTATAGTGTAAATCAGGCCAGGAATATCGGAATCAAAGCTACAGGATTTAAAATGTGAAATAGTAGCCTAAAAATAAATATTAATATAGTAATTAAAAGTTAGGAGCTGTGTAGAGCCGAATTTTATATTATATTTGTCACTCTTTAATCAGAAGCGTATTTCCAGATTTCACAAAAAAATATATTCTTCCTTCCACTTTAGTTTGTGAAATAGGCTTGTCATCTTGAGATAATGAGCAAAAACCTTTCACACACAGTCGCCACTCTACAGCCAACGCCACCGCTTTTAGCTGCCTTGGAAACAATGCATGAAAACAAAAAACAAAAAACAATACCATGATGTTACTCCGATATTAAAGAACTCAAATTTGCTAGAGATGTTGAGCTTGACTTTGCAGTTTTACTTTGCGAATCAAAAGACGTTTACAAACTTATTTAATTGAACAATATATCTGTGCAGACATAAAATGCATTTTTGCATTTCGCAAGTGATGCCCTATCTTTTGTCAAAGCCCCAATGTGCTTTAAAATAACAAGCTGAGTGCCTTTCTAAGGATATGCCTTCCATCCCATGGTCTCCTTGGCTTCACTCTAGCTTTCTTGAAGGCTATCCTACATGCGGAAGCACATTTTACCAAAGGTCTTAAAAAAGTTCAAGCTTTTCATTCCGACCCTGATGGAAACACACTGACCTTCAAGCCTGCATCATTTTCAAGATAAGGTGGATCACAGGAAAAACAACAGAACTGGCATCACTGAATAACTGGCAATGAAATTACCTACACCCAGGGCTGGCTTTATTGCTGGATGGGCCTTTTTTGGCGCCCCTCACCCCATGACCACTTCCTCGGATTCCCTCGCTACCACCCAGCAAATGTGCCCCTCATCTCTCCATAGCCCCCCTTTCACATACCTTCAATTGTTTTAAAGCGCTTGTAAAGGCTGCCTTTACTAATCCACCCAGGTATCAGCATAAAATATAGTTCTGTTCTTTGCAGCAGGCATGTTAGCCTTCCACGCTACCTTATGGCGAGTCGCAACTGCCGCTAGACAAAACTCCCATCTCTCTCCCTAGCAGGAACATTAATCACAAGAGGTAACTTTACAATTTAATTGCTTCCTGACTGGACTCACAAGGAACTTTTCAGCAGGTGCTTTTAAATCGCAAGTTTCATAAGTTATTGCTAAACAGAGCATCCCCCTGAGGTCAGCTCCCCCGCCCCCAATCCAGGTCAGAATCCGGTGCAGCCGCACCACTCGCACCGCCCTAAAGCCGGCCCTGACTACACCACGTGGAGCCATACCGAACCCAGGATTGTGTCTGACAGAATACAGCAGCTAAAAAAATAGAAAGAAAACTAGCCTTTCCCATATGTTCTAGATACTGGGAGAACAACATCTCAATCAATGTCTGAGAAGTCTCAAGCCTTCTGTATTTCAGAAAGAAGCTGATGACCCACCAATTTAGGGAACTCCATATCTCCACGTGATATGATTCACCACCCTCAAACGCTCTTCTTCACTTTAAACAATACTGAATCATAGTTTCCACCCTTATTTGGAGCACTGTTGTTTTTTAAGTTTGCACTCTACAAATACCTATTCCTGCATATAAAACTCAGGATTGACTTACAATTTTGCATACAATTTCAAGATATCTAATTTCTAAACTATCAGATATCTTCCCCCCACGTGCTCTCTTTTGTCAATCTTTTTTTTTTTTTTAAATACCGTTTTTTCCTTTTTCAACAATCCTAATCGTGACCTTTTTTTTTTTTGTAACCCCTTCTGTTCTTAATATTGGTTCTGGGATTTTGTTTTCAAAAACTATTTTTGACTTAACCCTCTTATTTTGTATAAAGATTTGATGCTAGTTTTTCCATGCCACTCCATTTCTTTTCTTTTTCAAAACATGTTTTTATGTGGACTGTCCATCTGATTAAGTGTCCTCGTCCCCACTTCCACCCACATAAACGTACAGGACCTACTAACTAGACTGTAATGCAAATCTAGAAAGCACTGTATTTGAGCACCCAATCCGGAGAAAAGAAAACAGAAACTTTAATCTACACAACTCGTTCATTCATATAATGCAAAATAAAAACCTTTCAAGAGAAAACTCGCTTTATTTCTATTCTTACACAAGCCACTTCTAAACAAAACACTGAACAATCTCTCTACTAACCTCACACACAAATATGCGAAAAATGACAGGCACAGTTGATGGAAGGCACACCAGATCTACAAGAAAAGGCCTCCGGACTGAGAAAGCACTATAGTGCCATAATAATGGCAATCTACAACAAGAAAAAAAGTGATGGAAGGAATGCTTGAATGAATCTCAGCCACTAATGATCAATCAGACTGCATTAAAGTACATCACATTTCACCGACTACACTACTCTAAACAGTAGACCAGCCACAAGTAAATCTCCTGTGGTCGTACTCCAATAGGAACAGCTAAACTTGAATTGCCAGGTCAAGTACCCTCTAGACAGGTTTCACCCTACATCTGAGGGACCTAGACCTGCAGTTGGGACTGAAATGTTCTTATTGGAACAGGAAAAAGTCTGATTTCCATTATGACAGTTCTTGTCTGGAGTGTCACCATAGGCTAAAAAAAAATGGAATGCACCTCAGTTACCAGTGGCTCATATTAATTCAAGCATTCCACTAATCACCTATTTGTATGTCGATAATAATGGCAGTAGAACTACACAAACGGCTATAACATAAATAAATTAACACTGATGTAATTTTTTCAATACAAGTTTACTCTGACATCACAATCCATCAGCACTCCTAGTAGAATTAATGCTTTCCACATGTTATATACTGTTCTTGAGAAAAAAGGCACAAGTTGTCAAACTGGTAGTAAACGTAATAACGGGTGCTTGAGACCACTGATCATCAATACCTGCAGTGTCAAAATACGTTTTTGTTTTATAAATTATTTCACATAACAAACACATTGGTTTTTTTTTAGACTCATGAAAGCTCTGCAACACAGTCATTACACACTACAATGGATTTGTGATGAGATAATTTAAGAAGGTGAAGTGTAAAATGAGCCATTTTCCTCTGCAATCAATTGCTAAGAGTGTAAATATATACAACTTACTGAGAAATAAAGTTGTGTTTGAGTATCTGATAGAGACTTCTAGCCGCAGATTCCTTACCCTTAAACTTCCCCAGGCAATAGACCTTAGATACATATACATTAAAGAGCAATATTTATAAGCAGTAGACTCTGCTGGACACTGCGCTTTGCAAATGTCAGACATGCATTTTCTCTCTGCACCAAAAGGTGATTTGCTTCACCGTGTGTTTTTTTTTTTTTTTTTGCACAAACTGGTGTTCCATAACAATTTAGCAAATGCCAGATCCATTAATTCATAAAACATACCAACATTCCCTTCATGACGCTCTGCCAGGAATCACAAAAAGAACAAACATTTCTACATGTTCCTCAGTATGCCATAAATAGCTGTGCCTGAGCAGGCTTTTTTTTTTTCTAAAAAAGCCTAGCTTTTTTCTAGAACTAAATAAAGTATAAAATAATACATAAATGTATTTCAGTCATGCGTGGATCATGGGCTGGAGAGCTAGCAAAGTACAAGTTACTTACCTTCGGTAACGCCTTATCTGGTAAAGACTATGGGGGTCACTATGAGTTTGGCTGTACCAGGACCGCTATGTTGGTCGGCGGCCGTCGTACCACCAACGGGCCGGCAGAGAACACTGCCAAATTATGGCCATGGCGGCCTTCGAGCAGAAGACAGCCAAATAACTGCCAATGCGGTCACACTGCCTCGGACGGAGGTAGCCATCTTCAGGCCGGAGGGGACCATGTTCACTCCGGACACATTAAAAGACTGCATACTGCCAAGGTTTCTGCCACGGTTGCACCACCACAAAAACCCTGGTGTAAACCAACACTATAAAAGGAACCACTCATCTCCTGGAGCACATACCAATCTGGAGGCGCCATGGAACCTGAACTGAAAGTCCTCCCACAGCTCCTGCTCGCACTATTCCAGAACCCGCGACAAAGACAGCAACCGTGAGTACACACACCTACCTGACACTGTAGGGAAAACCCAAAGTACACACTGTTTGCTTTCACTAATGGCGAGCTCACAAAAATCTCTGGAATGCACTTCTCAGTTCAAAGGGGACATTTATTATTATTTCACCATGAGCCTCCTAAAAAAAGGAGATTAGTAGGTTGAAAGCGCACGTTTAAAAATAGTCACAGCAATGAAAGGAAAATATACCAAAATGATTCTCCACTACAATGTACACAGCAAATATATGTGGTTATATTATATCATAATTGTAAAGTGAATAATAAAGTAAAAGTAAAAATTAATCACCGTATGGCCTGCAAGCTCTTAATGTTTCTCATGCCAGCAAGATGACCCCGTTCAACTGTGAGAAAGAGATCTCCACCCTCACAGGACAGATGTCAGGCATTCAACGTCTAATCCTGACCGAGGTCTGGGAAATTTCACCGCTACTGAGCAGGGCCACCCTTTTATATCTTAAAGAACCATAAAAGGGCTTTCTGGAAAAAACACTCCCATAAAAAAGAAATATTCAAACATGCTGACTAATGTAGGTCAGAGTTGAAAGAAACAGGTTGGAACTGGCCAGTCTCCCAAATTGTCTCTCTCAAAGCCAAACTGTTCCCTACTTGCACTAAAAAACAGAAGTCTGGTACATTCTTATCGTGCTGACTGCCTACCTCCTTCATATTATGTTGCGGTGATAATACGTCCTAGCTCTTTGGTGAGAAAGAATATGAAAACAAGCACAGTTTACAATGTGGAATATTCCTAACACATTTAAAATGGTAGTGTCTGTTGCTACAATAAAGACAATAGGCAGCTAAACTGAATACAAAATGTAATCTGCAATTGGTGAACACTGACCAACTATACATCTGACATATCCATTACCACACAGACGTACGCACACACAACTACACAAAGGGCACACAACACCCCCGTTACATATTTCAACACAAACCATACACAATTTATCTTACATACATTCATGTACCAAACACAAACATACCCTACACACAATACACAGCCATCACAGTGGGACAAAAGCCAGGTCCCCACACACACACACATGCAGGCCATAAACTACAGCTAGCACAACACACAAACACACACAAACCAAATGCGTCTAATACAATACAGCCATGTGGAAACAAAGGCAAGACAAGTAAGTTACCATCGAATCCAACAACAGGTTGGGCCAGATGTATTAAAATAGATGTGTTGGCAAGTAAATAAATAACTATATACAAGAATCAGCCCATTGGGCAGTTCAATGTCCAAGGTGCCAAAGGCACAAATGGCACCTCTGTGTGCCCCTATTTGACTCCCGACTGTCAAAAGACCTCTACAGGGTAGGGGCATCAAGGGCCAGGCAGGGACCTAAGTGGTTGGGGACGGAGATGGGGATTTTGGCTTGGGTTTGGGAGGGGGGGATCTTTGGGCTTTGGCTTGGGAGGGAGGTCCTTGGCTAGGGTGTGGGAGGGGCATGGTTACTTGCAAGGGGTGCAGGGGAGGACTTGGAGGTGGAAGGGCTGGACTTGGAGAGGAACACAGACCGTCTGGGGGTATCGCGAGGTGGGAGAGGAGTAGGAAACAGGGAAAACTCTGAGAGAAATGCTTTTTCAACACACATGGCAGTCATGGCAAAAAGGTTTGGGTGTGGAGGTAGAGGGTGTGGTTGTAGGAGGTGTTGGTGTGAATGTTTTGGGTGCAAGTACGTGCAAGGAATGCTTGTTGGTGCTGGTTGTCTGTTGGGTGGGTGAGTGTGGGCATTTATATGTTTTGGGAGGAGGGGAGGAGGAGGTGCTGGGAGATGCCATGCTGGATGGGTGACTGTCTGTTGGGGTGGTAGATGTGCTGCATGTGGGGCTGTCGGTGGTTGCGGTGGCTGTGGATGTGGTGAATGGGGTGGATGTTTGCAGGTCTGCTATTGTGCGGACTGTGGTTAAGATAGGAGTTGTGGCTGGATCTGTCAGTGTTTGTGTGGTGGATGCAGGCGTATCTGGTGTGGTGTCTATGAAGGCCAGGGTGGTGGGGGAAATCGGTGCAGGTAGTGGATGTTGGTGTGTCTACAGGTGGGTGTTTGTGTGCATGCCGGGGGTGGGTCTTGTGGTGTTTGTGTTTGACAGTGGTACGTTTGTCTGTTGAGGTGGATGTCTGCTTGTATGTCTGTGTGCCTTAGCTGGGTTTGGGAAAAGGGGTTTGTGTACAGGTAGGTGGAGGGGGGGAAGGTAGACAAAGGGTGACTGGCTGCTCTCAGTGTGGAGGCCAGAGCCTGAAAGGATCTCTGGAGACCAGCCAGAGCACCGTGAATGCCCTCCAGGCACGCATTGCTCTGCTGGACTTGAGGAGCTAGTACCTAGATGGCATTCACAAGGGTCGACTGATCCACAGAGATTGACCTTAGGAGGTCAATAGCCTTCTCACTGAGGGTGGCAGAGCTGACTGGTGCAGGGGCAGAAGTGCCTGCGGCAAAGAGATACCCACCCTCCTGGGTAAGCAGGCACAGGCAACTGGGTGGGGAGCTACGGGGAGGGTGGTGTTAGTAAAGGGGTGGCAGACAATGATGTTGCTGGGGTGGTCCCAGAAGGGTCTGCCATCACCAGGGAGTGTCCAATGGAGGAGGATTCAGAAGATGATGTGGTTGATCCGGTCTCCCCTGTGGCACTTCCCCTTGTTCTCTGTGCTACTGGGTCCCTCACTGCCAGCAGCACTCTGGGTCCCGTGGCCTGCAACATCCCCACTTGCCTGTGCCCCTTCTCCTTCGCCTGCCAGTGCTGATGCACAGAAAGAGAGAGAGAAGGAGGAATGGAGCAAGATAGGGAGAGACAGAAAGGTTTAACACATACCACACTAGTAAATATGCACATCTGTGACAATACTTATCCTGACTAAGGTGGCAATACACATGTCCTACATCATGTTACAACGTGTCACCACTACCCACCCCTGTATGCCAACCCTCACACCTACAGCAACATCCAAGTAAGCCTGACAGACTGGAGTCATCCACATTATCACCAGCATAGGCATGCCTGCAAGCACATCATGCTGTGGATGAAGTACAGATGTCATCCTAAATTCAGATAGGACCTCTCTGTACTTCTATCACGTATTGGAAGTGCAGCTGACTGAACCAAACACATCAGGCCTGTATGGCTACAACAGCTGATCAGTCCATGTCCTTTGCGATATATCCATGGCAGTGAACACAACTACACTCTCACACCACACAACATCTGCCTGTCATATTACATGGTTGACACAACACTCAATAAATGGATTTTTTTTTATGATAACTGATTAAGCCACTACAAGTTAAACAGCCATACAGGTGACATCTGATGTGTACAATACAGGTAATGGGTGCAGGCATGTGATTAGTCTAACCCAATCACAGAGGAAGATCTGCAGACACCAAACACATATGTATCACAAGTGATCATACATTTAAGTGCATCTACAATGGCCCATACTGCACATATTGCACATTCATACCCAATCACTGAGTGCAGTGTCACAAGTGATGAACATAAGGAAAACACATATAACATCATGGTTCACATACAAAACCGCCACACATGGATTCTCACCAGTAGGACTTCACAACATCATAACACCACCCTCAATCACACCATTCCAGATTTGATAATACCTGTACCTCAGTCCTGACAACACACATCGTTGACAGTCAATACATGTATGCAATATGTATAAATGGTCCAACACCACCGCCTTGGCACTGACAACATATCACACTACTACATAGGGCTGCCTCAGCTGAGGAAATACTATATTCATTTCACATAAACTTAACATAAGTCATACAATACTCAATCCTGTCCTAATCACCTACATCAGCTAGGCGGTGGGTAACTGACATGTTCACACTTAATTAGATGTGCCCCCAAGTAACAACTGGGACATGATGTAGGCAGCCAATAAGCTATGTAGCACTGTAATTGGTATGGCACTGGCATACATGGCATAAACATTACACATTGTGAATGACAAGGTCTGTCTAGGCAGTTACCACCTCTAGTACTATACCATTGTGTTCAAACTTGCATCACCACAAGTCTAGCACTTAGAAATGCATGATGTTTGCAATCAGACCATTTCAAAGTAACAGTTCAAATGAGCCTACTTGACCAACCTCACAAAATCAATAGATTGCACATTACCAATATATGGGATCAAGCCATTAGTACAGTCATACACAAGCTATATCTGTGGTAGACATGTAATGGCTGACTCACATGGACTCAACACCATTACCAGTACCCGATTTCTACTGTCCCAATTATAAAACCAGATTCACACAGTTGCATATACAGGTGTGCCATACATATGGGAGTGGACTGACACCTTAGAGCAACACATGCCCAAATGCAGAGGAACGGAGCAGGTTATACTCCATGGGTAGGGTGGTACACAAGCTCACATCCATAGGAAAGGCAGGATGGAGTCACACATATCCCAATATTAATTGACCATCGCCACAATGCGGACATGTAGAATACTGCATATGGGAGATGTACATCCACAAACAGTAAACCATCAAGACACATCTACAGCTAATGCTCAGGTCGGGTGATTACTACCCTTTCCCCCCAAGTGTACATACATGTTACACTGTCACATGTGCTACAGTGAGGCAGCTAATCCCATACAACCCGAGCCGAGCGCCCGGATACAGTTAGTACTCAGCCCCTTGTGGCTGCTGTGCTGCCCTCAAACGCCCATCCACCTCAGGGTAGACCACCACCACAATGCAGGGCATTGGGGGGGGTCAGGCTCCAACGGGCACCCCTCCCTCATTGGGATGACATCCTGGGCCTCCATGGTCTGCCAGTCCCAGCGTCTCAGGTCCTCCCACTGCTTGTGACAATGGGTGCTCCACCAGCTATGGACCCCCAGGGTCCGCACTTCCTTGGTAATGGCATATCAGATCCCTTTCTTCTGATGGGCGTTCACCTGCATGGATGACAAACAAATGCAGAAAGTCATGTACACTGGTACCATACATACAGGTGTGGGTTATACACATCAGACTCACCAAGTGCCCACACATACCCATCCTCTCTGCCCACAAGCCTTCACTTCATGCATCCATACTCCTTCTACAGTACACTTACTCCATTCACCGTCACAGGCACCCCTGTCATGCATGACCATGGAATTGGGCTCTCCCCTGTTCCTCTGGTGTCCCATGTAGCTGTTCATACAGGGGTAGGACCCACCCAGTCCACGAGCTTCTCCAGCTCTTCTGGTGTGAAGGATGGGGCCCTATCACCTGCAGGACATGGCATGATGGCTCCCAGAGACAGTACACAGCAGCTCAGGTCGTGGAGGTCTTGCTGGCAACAGTTTCAGGAGTCAAGTGAGCAAGGATGCAGAAAATGGCAGTCACAGCCACCACGTACAGGACCGGCATCGCCCTTGGCCCCAATCCCCCATAGGCAGCAATGTTAACCAATGACAAATTGCACAGCGGTAGGAACCGCCTACTGCCATGATGACATACGCCGGCGGACTTAGGTCACTTCCATCTGTCCAGTGCTGCAGGACAGGTGGCTGGACAGCTACATCAAGTTTCCCCAAAGTTCAGATATTGCCTATGTAAAGGAAGTCTTTTATGGTATGGGACACATCCCTCATGTGATAATGGCCATAGTTGGCACCCATATAGCTCTGGTCCCTCCAAGTTCCAATGAACAGGTGTATAGGAACAGGAAGAACTACCACTTCATTAATGTTCAGGTAGTGTGTCTGGCAGACCATCTCATAGGTCATAGCCAAGTTTCCTGGATCTGTCCACGACTCCTTCATTTTGAGGAACAGCAATGTCCCACACATGATGACAAGTCTATACACAGAGAGGGCCTGGCTCCTTGGTATGTACGCATTTGAATGTGCTTCACTGTTACTGCATCTGTCATGATTATCTTCCCAGTCGCTGCACCTGGTCCTACATTTATTCACACAGGTGCCTCTGGATATTCTAATCTTCCTTGGCTGTTGACACCAGTGAGGTACCCTGCCACGGATGGGGAAGACTGCTTCAATGAGGCCCACAGGAGGATGAGGCATGTAATCAAAAGGACATTCAGCCTGCTGAAAGTCAGATTCAGGTGCCTGGACCTACCTGGAGATGCCCTCCTCTACTCATCCCAAAAGGTATAATAGATAGTAGTAGCCTGCTGCATGCTCCACAATCTAGTCCTGGGATGCCAGATACCATTGCTAGCTGATGAAGGTGTGGCAGCTGGACCAGTGGCTGGTAAAGCTGACATGGCAAGTGATGAGGAGGCAGAGGAGGAAGGTGCAGCGGACTATAGGACTGAGCTCATCAATCAGTACTTCCAGTGACTTACAGGTAAGATGATTGTGGGTTGTCAAGTGTTGTATATCCACATGATGTACAGACATATGTCCTCCAGAGTTGACTCATAAGTGAGGTGTGATTTTGTCCTATCCTTATGTGTGTGTTGGGGGAGCAGACTGTTTGTATGTCATGTGCACAGTGAAAAGTTTTCATATCTAACAAGTGTACCCACTGGAGTTTCCTTGAATCAAATCTCCAATGCACAGACCAGTAATGAGCAGTGTGTGCTGCATTCTCCTGTACTTATGTCAATCCACCTACTGACTGTGGTAAGAAAACGTGCCTCTGCTACCTATGGTTTGAGGCTTTCATAGTCACTAGCCATTGCAGTACAAATTGAGAATTGAGAGTTTTAAATGACAGATTGCAGCTACAGTGATTAATGATGATTATTTTGTGACTGGTATTGTATAGGTAATCACTGGGGAACCCTGGTTAGGAGGTAATCTATACTGGGGAGGACTTCCATGTGCTGCATACGTGCTTTGTGTGCCTCTATGCCTTCCGTCCTGATGGTACTCTCTGTCACTGTCTTTTTGCAGGTTTGCATGCCGACTATACTCTTATGTGGGTCAGGATTTTGGACTGTCTGACATGTGTCCTGTAACATATCTGTTGTACTGTGACTCCTGCTGAGAATGCATCCCTCTCCATTACACTGCCTGTTGGATGTAGGTGTGCATACCAATCTCATATATAGCAATCATGACTTTTGTAGAGGTGGTAATGAAGACACATATACAGTGGCTGTGTTCCATTGGTGTTTATTGTGCATATATTGATAGTGTAACAAACATATATGGTGCAAACATTGTCCAAGAGGTGATGAGTGGGGTCATTGTAGATGGAATTATCAGAGTAGGTAGTACAGCTGTTGGTTGCACAGGTCCAGAGTCCAATTGCCTATGGGCAGATGGAGTTATGTCATTGAACAGTCAACAGGGTCTCTCAGTGGCACACAAGGGAAACAAATGAGGGAAGGGTCACTTCCTGGCAGTGGGTGTGGTCTTGGCATCTGCTCCAGCCGGATGGACATCCACGTTTGCAGTGGGGTTCTTCAGCTACAGAGGGAGGGGTGTCTGAGGGCTGTGGTTCCCCTGGCAGGGCCTCCATTCCACTGGCTACCGCTGATGTGGATGGGTCAGATGTTATGTTGCTAGCAGAAGGGGCCTGCTGGTGGGTGGAGGTAGCACGCAGGGATATCCCTTAGCACCCCTGCAATGGAGGCCATGGTGGCACTGTGGGCCTGCCACTGCTGCATGACCTCCTGGTGATATTCCCTCTGCAACCTTTGGCTTTCCCCCATCATGGTTATGGTCTGTCCCATCCTGTCCTGGGATTGTTGGTATGCACCCAGGGCTTGGGAGATGGTTTCCTAGTCAGTCGAGTCCCTTGGGGGCCCCAGCCTCTGGCCTACAGCTTACCTCCCACACCCCCTGCCCCCATCTGCCTATGCCCCAGGCATGGTGTGCCCACTTAGTGTTCACAGGACCTTCATAGTCTGGGGTATGAGGGGTCGACTCATGGCCCTGGACTGCGGGGCACACAATAGCTTGATCTGTCCATGGGACACAGGTTTAGGGACAAAGGGTAGGCTGTGAGGTTGAGGCCATGGGGTTTGGGGGGATTGATGTTGGCAGGGTGAGGCAGGGAGTGGTAGACTGAACAGGTGTCCCAGATGGGCCAGGTTGATCATCAGTGTCCAGACTTCCAGGCGTGTTGTCCTCAATGGGGCCTTCTTCCTGTGGTATCCTCTCCATGTTGCCACTGGCAGGAGTACCTGTGGATGGAGTGAGGGGGAGTGAGGGGGAGTGAGGGAGAGCGAGAAAGATACAGGTTGAGGATGTGTTTGGTTAACTCTTTTTCATATGCATACGTTGGCTTGACATGATCCCCAGCAATGACAATGACAGATACTGCACAGCATACCGCTGGTGTTAGGTAGTGGTCGGTGACATGTATACCATACTCCATTTAGGTTGGTGTCATTCAGGTTTAGTGCATCTGTCTGTGTGGATGGGTACTTGTACAGACTGACAGTTCACGTGACAGTTCTGCACTGTTAGCTACTGGCTATTCACTTGGTAGTTGTGAGTGGTAGAAGGCTAGACATAGCAGCATGGTGTCCCGGGGGTGGAGGGTATGGAGGATGCAAGGTTAATCCTGCTGTCTGTGCATACTGTGCATGTTGTCTGCCACCATGGGATGGTATGTCAAATGGTAGACTTTCTGAGTTGTGGATCCTGATTAGTGGCCAATTGAATTAGTTACAGAGCTGCAGCTGTGTTTAGTCTTGTTTGGCATTGTGTTGTACCTTTACACTGCTGTCATTGCAATGTTATGATCCTCATTCATACCATCTAGTTGGTTTAGGTAGTCCAATAGGCGTGCAGGCAAGGGGTGTGATGTGCACATTTCAGGTATTCGGTTAAATGAGCTTGTGTATTGTGGGAGTAGCAGTGTTAGTATTAGCCCATGCTAGGTGTGCCTTTGCCAAAGATTGTGTGGGCGGCTGGGCTGGCTGGAGGTGTGGCATGCAGGAGAGGGGCATTTGGTCGATGGGTGGGATGTGTAGTGAGGCATGCAGTACTTTGTGGAGTATTTGGGTGGTGAGGACGCATGCAGCACACAACAACTGTGTGGCATGGAGGTTGTGCACTTACCAGACTCCAGTCCGCAAGGTATTCCAGTCAGGCACTTGGGATGCAGTTATGTCCAACACCTTCTCCTCCCAAGGTGTGAACTGTAGGGGGAGGAGGTAGAGGCCCCCGCCAGCCTTGTGGACGTGATGCCATGGAATGCACCTTCCCCCGTAGGTCGTTCCACCTCTTCCTGATGTCCTCCTTTGTGCGTGGATAGCTGCTACTGAGTTGACCCTGTCGACTAGTCTCTGCCACAACTCCATTTTCCTGGCAATCGAGGTTTGCTGAATCTGTGCTCCAAACAGTTGTGGCTCTATCCTGATGATTTCATCGACCATGACCCTCAACTCCTTGTCTGTGAACCGTGGGTGCTTTTGTGGGGACATGGTAGTGGTTGTGTTGTGGGTGGGAGGGGGTTGCTGAGTGTGTAAGGGTGCAGTGTAGGGTGATTGATGGGGTATGGGTCGTGCATAGTGGGTGATGGACGCTTGGGGGGAGGTGTGTGTGTATGTGTATTCATTATGTGTGGTTTGTGTTGTTAGTGCAGTTGTGTGGTGGGTGGGATGTTTATCTGTACCTAACCTGTTAAGGTGCTATATGGGTGTATTTGCTTGCTCTCTGAGTATGTGTAATTCGAATTTGTAGCAGAGGATTGTGGGGTGTGTTAAATAAGTGCTGTGAGTAGGTGTGTCTGGTGTGTGTATGTGTGCCAGGTGTGGGATATTCAAACTATCCAATGTAGTGTTCTGTTCTGACTGTGGTGGATTCTGAGCGCGGTGGTTCTCACCGACAATGTTTTTCAGCTGGAGGATGGGTAGGTCGTAAGGAATCTGCAGCTAGATATTGTCTCTAGCAGATAAGGCATTACCAAAGGTAAGTAACTTGTTTATCGAAGCCAGAAGCTGAAAAAGACAAATAGGATTGAATTTGTATTAAAAAATGGATATGACCTAAAACATTGAGTGTGTCGTAGTTTGGACTCTTGCTCTAGGCAAGACTGCTGGTTAAAGGATGACAGTACTTTTGTTTGTAGGTGACTATGTCTCACCTCCAGCAAGTCGCAAATGTTGTCCCAACCTTACCGGCTCACTTGCAGCACCTCACCAGAAACACAATAATAAAAGGTGATTTGTGGCAGCCTTTATGCATGGACTCGAAAGTACTCGAAAATACAAACACAGGCAATGACAAAGATGCAGTAAAGTTTCAATAGTTTTATTCAACATAACTGCAATATGCAATAAGTTGCATGGGCTGCAATGATTAGGATAATGAATAATGCAAGCAACAGAATTGTGAAGACGAGAGTCATTATTACAAAGACCCCCACCATCTTGCAATGCATGAAGAAGACATACGGAATGTAATATGCCCTAATACCCTAGTGCGTAAGACCTAACCTCCTACCTAAAGGAGAGCTGGGTTTGTTAAACCTAATCTGCCAATGCCATGTCCATGAAAGGAGCCCCCAACCCTCGTTACCTTGGAATGAGGTCTCTATCTCAGACTCCGTAGGGACACCAAGACTGGGTCAGCGTCAAAACGGCTTGCAGCATCCATATCAGCGATGGTGGCGATGCCCTCTGGTCGGAATCCCTCTGATTATCTGGCTTAAGTGCGATATATTTATACAGATCTTCAAGGACCCCTGACTTAGGTGTGTTCCCAAACAATAGATAACAGACATGCTTAGGACGGCAATTATCCCTTGAAAGTATAGAGAGGGAAAATCCCTAAGTGTGAAGGCCTACTGTTTGTTTGTCTTTGGTGCTAGATCTGTAACCCATAACAAGTGGCCTAACTCTAAACAAGGCAGCCATCTTAGAAGAAATAAATCATTAAATGTGCTAAGACAGAGCAAGCTAAATAGGTTAAAAGTCACTAGCTGATGGGGGCACGAGTCTGCAAGCCAAAGGCTAAGCTAACTCCTGTTATCCCATTAAAACGAAGTAGGATTCACTACAGTGGAAAATTAAAAACCAATGAATATTCTATCAATCTAGCAATCAAATTATTAGATTGATTTTGTATTTCACTTTCTGATTATCAAACGAAAAAACAGCATTAACATTCCAGATACGTATGCTTATCTCCACACAGAGAAACTCAGTACTATACAGAACCAATCACTATACTCCATCATTTCCAACATCAAAAAAATCTGTTTCCTTTTCCTCGTGAAAGGCCCACATGCTATAAAGCTGATATAACTGGCAAATAATGTCCCACAAGGAGTCACTTACAGCCACAAGAATAAGACAGCTGAGACGGATCAAAAGCAACCCTAAAACGATTTGTTCCCCACATCGAATAGCTGAACATGTCATGTCAACCAAGCACACAAACCTAAACCTACACATAAAGGTTCCATTCTTACAAAACGTGCGCCACAATACCCTCAGTCATCCACCAGCTCGCGCCGGCTGGGGGTCATTTAAGGGTATAGAACACTGCAATTACCAACACATGACTGCCTCCCCACTTCCAGGCCAGTGACAATGTTCTCTTCTCTCATTTCAAACAGTAACAAGCAATAGATTCACTATTCGTCAGAAAAAGTTTTTCAGCTTTAAGTATCTCTCATTTTAGTTAGTAATGTTTCCTTTATGTGCCAGAAGTCTTGAGGTTTGGCTCCTTCATCTTGTCAACACCAACTAGTAATGCAGGGCACAGGTACAATCATAAAGTAAACCCCCGATAACTGAATTAAGTGGTTTGAGTTAAAATGTAGCTCGTTTAACTCGGGAGCTGAGCTATAATCATAAAAGCATATGTGTTTCAGGAATAAGAAAACGTGTATAAAAATATGCAAGTGTAGGTCCATCCTCTCCATACCTGGTACTCGCCACATGCGTTGCTCATCTCGTATGCCTCTCTGTGCCCTTGTCCTTGGCGCTGGCTTGTAAACTTCACAGCAGTAGAGGGCTAACCCACCCTATTCAGCTGTGCAGAGATGGAGGCTGTGGGTATGTGTGCGCTTCCTTCTCTCCCTCTCTGTCAAAATGGTTCAACCCTTAACCATATCAATTTGTTATCATATATACCTGCCTCTATCTAATAAAAGTATTTTTTTCCAAAAAAGTTGTATTATTTTTTTCCATGTTCATAATACAGCCCAGCAGTGAGCACGTGTACTTGCTGAGTTTGAAGGATACAACAAATACACACAAGTATTCACTGTAATACAGAGAAGCTAAGGTTCAACTCGATTTCAACTTAAAACTCAGGAACTAAGGTGGGCGATTGGATGTACATCAGCAGAGTCTCTCGTACAAAGAAAGGTGATATTGTGCAGTAATACATTGTCCTTTAGGACCTTACGCCAGTGTGTAATGGCATTCAATGTAATGAGGGTCTCGGGTCATCCATTCTCTTCGAAAGCAAACACCAGGTCTGCCGATTTCAACTTCCCACTGAAGCCCAACCCTGCTTGTTGGCTTACTTCACACTGTTCAGGGAGGACCATCATCGTCAGTAGTGATTTTAAAGGACAATAACACGTCTTCCCTGTCCCGGGTCATCTGCCTACTGCACCTTCCCACACCACTTTCAGCACGGAGCACCTCCCCTCTACCTGCACCCAATCCATCACCAATGATTGAAACCAGGATCCCATGAGGGACAATTCCGCACAGCGCCTCTTACAGTACCCATGTAATTTTCTCCCAGTGGTATGCAATGATCGGGACGTCCAGACCATGTGAAAGAAGTTTGCTCCCTTGGTTCTACCTCCACCTAATGATTCTGGTCTGTTGACATGGTAAATAAAGGCAAACACAAAGGGCTTTGTAACAAACTCTGGTCTTAATAAACTGTATTCAACAGGTCTCTGGCACAGTGGAAGCCCAAAGTACCGACTCACTGGCGAGAGAGAGCGATCGTCACTTCGAGCCAAAATATTCTTAACATCAATGACCACGACTATCCCATCATGATAGGTAAGAAGCTACAGCTCAGAACACCAGCAGTTGACACTTAGAGCAAAGGTCTAAAAGCTGTTTTTTTCACAACGCACAGACAATTTATTCCTTGCTCCATCCTATAATTGTAAGGTTCTGATTTTTTTTGGGGTCTTGGACAGATGATTCACTCAAACATCCAGGTCAATAAAACATCCAATTTGGAAATTCTCTTATTCAGAGTTTAGGTTATGATTACAGCAAAAGACCTTGGGCCAGATGTACGCCTCATCAATATTCATGAGGCAGGGAGCAATTTGCTACCCAATGGGAATGAGCAATAACACAGGGATGGTGGACTGCTAGGAACAGCAGATCACCATGTCCATTTACTATTAAATAAAGCGATATATATATATATTATATATATATATAGATAGATAGATATTTGTTAGAAATGGGGTTTCTGGTTGGCTAGGGTATGCACCTAAGCCAGGCAGAACCCACCCACTCTAGTCAGGGCAAGGGAGTTACACGTCCAAGATAACCCCTGCTCACCCCCTTGGTAGCTTGCACGAGCAGTCAGGCCTATCCCAGAGGCAATGCGTAAAGCGTTTGCACAACACACACAACATGTGACACACTATCCCCACCACAAAGGAAACACAACACCAAGTTATATGAAAATATACTGTATTGTACACAACGTAATTATTAGACCAAACACAACATATCAGTAATATCCTGCTACCTTAGCAGTTGTCAGAACGTTACACATTAGTTACTCTGCAAAACCAGCAGTAGTCACACATAACACACAGGTTACTTAGTATTATGCAACATAAGCAGTAGTCAGGAATCACATTACTAAATAAAAGCACTTGTCATAAAAGTATCCTAAATGCCTATACCAAGAGCATAAAACATAAAATATATGGCAAGTGAAAAGCACATATTAGCATGTCATGCCCATAAAAGGAACATCAGCACCTATATGCAACACATCATCAGGAGTCCAGGAAAACATGTCAGCCTACAATGTCCTATCAGGAACATTTACAAAGTATATGGTTGTGCCAAGTACCTGTAGTCCTGATGAAAACGGCACTCCGTGTGTCAAGAGTAACAACATGGAGCCCCAGGCGCTCCTTGCGCTCGTTCTGGGGCAACTCTGCAGTATGGGGTTGGGGGGTGCCACGCACCCCCTCCGGTTTTAAAACGGGCCCTCCTGGGCCTGCAATCTCTGGGGGGCCCCGGGCCTCCACTGGCCCTCCAACAAGGGGGGGCTGTAACAATGCCCCAAAAGGACAGTAGGTGGCCCGAAGGTGGGGGGTGCCTCTGCTGAGGCTTCCACCCCGACCGCAGCCGAGATATTTGTATTGGGCCCCTCCTGGGGCCTGTAATCTCTGTGGAGCACACAATGCCCCAAAACAACAATAGGGGCCAAAGAATGAGACCGGCGGCACGGGGGCTTTCGGAGAGGCTTCCACCCTGCAAACGGTCTCAGCAGGCAGACCAAGGGCTCCTCGGGGCAGGGGGAGCCTCAGATGAGGTTTCCTTACCCCCTGCCCATCCCGCAGAAGGAGACTCAAGGGTATCGGTGGGGCGGGTAGCCTGCGATGAGGCTTCCTTCCCCGCCAGTCTCTGTCGACGGTAGGAGCGTGCTCACTCCTTTCCTTTTCTTTTGAGGTGCCTCGGTGGCACCGGGGACAGAACGTCTCTGGCGCTTTGTAAAATAAGCTGGGTCGCGGCGGTGAAATCGGCAGGGACAACGTGCTCTCCAAAGCACCTACAATTCACAGCAACAACGCGCCCCAGGTGCTATACAGCCTAGTTGAGAAGCGCTCTCAAGGCACTACAGTAGGTCAGGAGAAGCGATATTCATGCGCTTCAGGTAGAGTTGCAGGGGTCAGGGGCCACAGCACCCTGCCCCTGGGGGACAACAGTCCAGGACAAAAGAGCACAGGTGGCAGGGCCCAGCAGCAGGCCAGCGCAAGGGTTGATGCAGGCAGATGGCAGTTCCTCCAAGTGACCAGGTAGGTCACAGGTCAGCACAGCAGCAGCAGTCCATGGCAGTTCCTGGTGAGTCCCTCCAGCATTATGTGTCCTGTTCTAGGTAAGTTCCAAAGTGTCTTCAAACTGTGGGGAAAACTCCACTGTACTTATACTCAGTTTTCACAGTGTGTTACAAACGAAGGGGAGAGGAGGTTCCAACCAGTTACAACTGGTTCTGGGAGTGCCCCCTCTCTCCTCCAGCACAGGCTCCAAACAGCAGTTGGGGGTAAACAACCCTATTGTGTGAGGCCAGGGCACAGCCTTTGCAAATGCAGGTGTGCCCCTCCTCTCCCTTTTCTCAGCCCAGGAAGACTATTCAGTATGCATATGCACCTCTGTGACACCTCAGGGGTGTGGAATTTATTAAAATATCTACTTGTCCAGGGGACAGGTTGCTTCTCAAATCTACTTGTCCTGTAAAAAGATCTACTTGTCCCTTTGGTGCCATGGAGTGTGGGGACAAATTATGGCAGCAATCTCATTATGTAAGAGCTCTGATAACAGCCTCTCTGAGTATGCCAAGGCTACTACCATAGTAGGGCTTGAATACTTGCAGTTTCAATCCCTACTGTTAGAATTTCCTTATTTTGCCACCTTTCTGCAGATCTGCATACTGGGGCTGGAGGAAGCAGTAAGCAATAGTTCCAGGGCTGGAATGCCTTTGAGTCTGCAAACCTACTAACCTGCATGTTTTAAAGATTTTCACCAGCTTCTCTCTAATATTTTCCCATGATAAGAAAGGTTGGACATTTACTCCTGGACAATGGCAGAATTAGAACTTCTTCCAGGGTTGGGAAGAAAGTGGCCGGAGGGAAAATGAACTTGCAAATGCTCAATATATTTTCACATGAGCAAGTCTACACATGCGTATTTACCCATGCTAAAATACAGTTCACAAATATTTTATAGGGGTACGACATATACCATGGGTGCACTTTTGTGACTTTCTTTAAGAATTTGGGGCCACATGTAGGTAGGTTCAGATTTGCGACCCGCAAATTGCGAGTCAGAGTGACTCGCAATTTGCGAGTCGCAAATCCGAATGTAGGATGGTGTCTGTGACTGCTTCCTTAAAGGAAAACGAGATGCATTACAAAAACGAAAAATGAAACGTTTTCGTTTCATTTTTTCAGAGCAGGCAGTGGTCCTGCTCTGAAATTTTCTTTACAGTGACATTCACAATGGGGAAGGGGTCCCATAGGGACCCCTTCCCTTTTGCTAAAGTGTTAGCACCCATTTGAAATGGGTCCAAACTGCGATTGGTTTGCGCCCGCATTCGCTGTCACAAAACAATCCTACATTGCACTGCGAGTCGCAATTAAGAAAGGAACACCCCTTGCTAATTGCGAGTCGCAAACCCGTTTTGCGATTCGGTAACCAGGTTACTGAATCGCAAAACTGGGTTTGTGCATCGCAATGTGCTTTTTGCACGTCGCAAGCAGCGAAAGTCGCTGTTTGCGACATGCAAAAAGCTACCTACATGTGGGTCTTGGTCCCTAATTAGGTCTGGTGTTAAGAAAGACATTTTGTTTTTATTAAACTTCTATTTCTCTCTCTTTCGGCTGGCTTTACTGTGAGTGATCGCTTTCTGCTCTTCCACAAGGAGCATATTGGCACACAAAGTAGTTTTGTTCAGTGTCAGGAACTACAGTGGCAATCAGTGACGTAACGAAACTGGAGGGTGCCCCTTTGCAAAGAACATGGAGGAGCCCCCTCTCCAGACTCACTCAGGGCAGGTGCTGTGCTGAAGTGGCCCCCTGGAGGGCGGCT
Organism: Pleurodeles waltl; assembly: GCF_031143425.1. Taxonomy (NCBI): domain Eukaryota; kingdom Metazoa; phylum Chordata; class Amphibia; order Caudata; family Salamandridae; genus Pleurodeles; species Pleurodeles waltl. Next base: position 680,797,222 of record NC_090437.1, on the reverse strand, counting down.
GCGGGGCCTTTGTCATGCCACTGGTGGCAATGTGTGCTTTTAGAGTTCAAAAACTTTTTGGGGGGTTTTTGCCAGTGTTTGTTACAAAGTTGAGGGCCTGGTAGCTCCCACAACAATAAAGTGTTACAAAAGCCATGTCAAAACAAGACACGCATTGATGAAACTAAAAGACTTATAAAAATATGTCAGACCAGTTGGCTTTGTCAGTGTTTGTTTATTTTCATGCTTCCCATATTCGTGTTGAAAATGGTTACACTGATTTTCCATTAGAAATATTTTTGGGAAATACTAGCATGCATCAACACATTTTACTAAATGACACTTCATTTGCATCTAATCAGAGAGCATTCTGGGAGCATTATACTTAGCCTCATAGCCTAAACTTTTCAAACATGTGTATACAAGTTTTTTTTTTGTACTGGAACCAACGTCAGTAGTGAAGTGTGACCTTAAAACATTTATTTACAGCACTCACCCTAATAATGAAGGCTTTCAAATAATGAACCATAAATACAAGTTTGAACAGCATTATCTTTTGGAAACACATTACCTCCACTGCAGAGAGTTCCACTCTCTGTAAACAGGCAGCCAAAGGGTTTGGGCCTACTTGTCCCAAGGACAAAGTAAACATAAAAACTTGTTGCCCTTGACCCCAAACAAGATGTCCAGGGCGTCGGGCGATAGGAATTCCACATCCCTGCACCTCCACCCTCCCTGTGTACAGGGTGCCTGAAAAGTATGCACAAAGCCCAACTATCACTCTGCCTAGAGGTGGATTGGAGTCAAGCTGCAAAACACCAGAGTCATAAGCTCAGAGAAATGCTCACTTTCTAGAAGTGGTATTTCAGTAATAGTAATACAAAATACACCTACACCAGTAAGCAGCATTTCTTCCCACCATTACAACCATACCAAGCATGCCTACGCTACCCCTCATAGATCAGACAATACCTGCTACACATAAAGCAAGGCATTTCTAATGCAATCCTATGAGAAGGCAGCACTCACAGCAGTGGGACACCAAGTTAGGCTGTTTGTCACTACCAGGACAGGCCTCGCAACCTGGCACGTCCTGCCTTCTACAGACATAGCACCCTGCCCATAGGGCTAGCTAGGGCCTACCTTAGGGGTGACTTACATGTAGAAAAAGGGGAGTTCTGGGCCAGGCAAGCAAATTTACATGCCAGGTGCCTGTGGCAGAAAACTGTGCACACAGGCCCTGCGCTAGCAGGCCTGAGACAGGTTTGAAAGGCTACTTCAATAGGTGGCGCAAGTGGCGCTGCAGGCCCACTAGTAGCATTTAATTTACAGGCCCTGGGTATAGAGATACCACTGTACAAGGGACTTATAGGTAAATTAAATATTCAAATTAGGTGTAAGCCAATCATGCCAACTTTCGATGGGAGCGCACCTGCACTTTAGCACTGATCAGCAGTGATAAATTGCTCAGAGTCCTAGAGCTAACAGAGAGAGGTCAGAAAAAAATAGGAATTAGGCAAGAACCTGCCACGAGGGCCAAGTCAAAAATATATATGTATGTATGTGTATATATATATATATATATAATTTCTGTTTCATTTGTTAAGGGTAGGCCTTGGGACCACTACCTGCTCAAACATTTTCGCTACCATTCGGAAAGGGGAAGTGGTCCCTTGGGAACCCCTTCCTTTTTGCGACTGGCTTACCACCTACTTGAATTAGGCAGCAAACTGCGATTGGTTTGGCGACCGTATTCTGGTCACAAACAATCGTACATCCCTCTGCGACTCGCTATTAGAAAGGGACGCCCTTGGCGCACGCTTCCTAACATCAACTTGCAAACCCTATTTTGTGAGTCGGTAACAGGTTACCGACTCACAAAATAGGGTTTGTACATTTTGGAGGCCATTTTAGTGGTCGCAAACAGCCCAAATCTCCATTTGCGACTGCTAAAAATGGTCATATACCATCCATCCAATTTGTTAGGGAGCAAGTCAACTCTACCTGATGAATATCTCAAGAACTTAAACCAAATCAAGGTGGCTATAAAACTTCCTCTTTGGCCATTTGGTGCATGTCTACACTAATTCAGGCCGCTTAATAATACTGGGTATGAAGAAATGGGCACCAATCTCAGCAGTATGCCCTCTATCCTTAAAAAAACCCTCAGAGGACTGGTCTCCTGTTTAATCTCATTATATCAGGTGATATAATTTAAGCTTAATGTGAGGCCTTCCAATATATATGGGCCTTTTATAATTGGAGATAAACTTCTGTTTTATCACCCACAGAGCTAAAATCAAGGGTAACATGTTTCCGGGGCAGGCCCTCCGATGCAGTTCTAGGAATCTATCATACACACCGTGCCATATGCTTGTGTCTCAATAAGACCAGTTTAGCAATTGCTTCCCTCTGTTTCTCGAAGTTAGAGTAATAGTCCAAAACCGTTATCCAAAGGTTTTGTGTACTACAAATAACAGCTTTAGGATAGCAGCCTAATGTGGATACTCCCAGTTCTGCACCCCTTCAGAAGGAAGTGCTAACAATGATAATCTTCCGAATGGTTTAGGTGGTTTCTCTAAACATATCCTGTTAGTATCCTGCAATCTGTACAAGGAAATTGGACATCTGTTTGTATGTGAGAATATTTTTATAGGACAAACGTACCTGCAAAGGAATGTATGTCAAAACACCGTGGTCGTAACAATGACCGTATTGTTACCACTAATGCCTTTACCACGATTTTTCGTGGTAAAGGCATTCCTGGTAAAGGCATGCGTGGAATGGCATGTATGATTCCAGCATGCAATCCCACTGGACCCCCACCCCTGCCCCTAAAACTACAGCGACCCCTTCCCCTAAAACTTAAAACTACCCCGACCCCCACCCCCAAAACCTAAACTACCCAAACCCCCCACTCCCGCCCCTAAAACTACTGTGATCTCCAACCCACCCCAAAACCGAAAACTACTCTGACCCCCAACCCCACCCCTAAAACCACCCTGACCCCACAGGCCTAAAGTACCCCAACCCGCCCCTAAAACTACTGCGACCAATCACCCTACCCCTAAAACCTAAAATTACCCCAACCCCCACCCCTAAAATTACGCCGAGCCTCCACCCCACCCCTAAAACCTAAACTACCCCAACCCCCACCCGAAAAAAACAACTGCGTCCCCCCCATCCCTGCCCCTAAAACCTAATTACCCCAACCCCCACCCCGCCCCTAAAATTACCGTGACCCCCCCACCCCTAAAACCTAAAACCACCTCAACACCCATCCTCAGCCCTAAAATTTACGCGACCACCCACCCCCACCCCTAAAAACTAAAACCACCTCAACCCCCCCAGTTTGCAGATAATGAAGAGCATTGGTGGGGCAAAGAGGAGTGCAGTGTATATATCTGCATGAGGGGGTATTATTCATGACGCTGCAATGGCCCAGCAAGAAGATGCTTGCACATGCCGAGTCCGCACGCATGCACATAAATACAACATGACACATCTGTCGGTTTGTGTTTGATGGCAGACGCCAATCTTGGGATGGTAAATAAAACACAATAAGGAAAATGTGTGTAAAAAAGCATTTCCAAAAAAGAGTAGCCTGGCAGCAGGCTGAATTTGCTGGGCCCTCAAAAAAGATATTTTTTTAAAGACTCAACAGGGAGGTGTGAGGGAGTAATGACGACTTGAACAGGGTATGGAAGGATACATAGTTGCTGCCGAGCAGCAAGACGATGAGGAAGAAGATGGAGGGCGCAACAGTGTAAGTGAAGAGCTTAAATTAAAATAAAAAAATAAACCATTCTAGCTGAACAGGCAAGGGTGGTGGGGGTAGCAAGGAAAATGGTGGGGGCAACAAGGAAAATGTAGGGGGCAAGTATTTTGATGGGGAGGCAGCACACGAAGAAGCAAGCAAGAAAAAAGTGTGCGCTCTCATCGAGTGCTAAAGGCAAAAAGAAATGGCAGTCAAAGGGGAAAAAGTCACTCAGTCAAAAGGATGGTACATAAGCAATCCTCCAGTAAAAGGACAAACTTGAGAAGAGGAAGAAAAGCCAATAAGGATGCAAGGTTACTCGTAGATGCTAATATTACATCCCAAAAGACTCATTTGAAGACTGAAGGAATGAAAGGCTGATTTGGCCCAATACAAGGGGGTCTTAAATTCCTAACAAAGAATCAGGTGGGATAGGGAACTAAGAACAGGGCAAGGTTGAAAGGGCAACACGTTGAGCAGGGGAAACAGCCCATGATGAAGGAAGAAGACAAAATAGGCATCCAATGGAGTGTTAAAACAAAAGAAAAAATAGTTCCCTGCATGTAAGCAGTGGAGGGATACAAGTCACAAATCAAAAAGATGTTAAACTATGTTCTACGGGAGGGGCAAGTACCAAAAGAGGAAAGAAACCCACCAATGGTAAGCAAAGGGCCGATCTAAAGCCTACTGTTAGTATTGCCCAAAATATGCCTTCACCAACAGGCATGTTTTAGATGTCCTACTGATGGGACCTAAAAAGGAAGATGTATGGTAAGAGGCCATTTAGGGGCACCAACAGATATAGGAGTAGGAAGTCAGGGTGTGGGGGTGCTGAAATAACCATGCTGGAGTTCACAAGGTGAATGAGCATTAAAGATGCCTTTAAATTTGGTTATCTTGTCACATTTGCTGTGATTCAGTCGAAGCTGGAAGATGTAGAGATTATTTAATTCCTGAGCTACTTTGATATCATAATGCTGCAAGAACCATGGGCACTTACGAACCATCCCCTAATTGGCTATGAGGAGTTTTACAAACTTGCAGTGAAACACAACACGTTTGGAAGGGCAAAAGGAAGTCTGTCAATTTACATCAACTCTAAGCTTGGAGCTAAATCATCCAGAGGACAGATGGGAGATCAGCCCGTACTGTGGGTTCGCCTGGATAATTGGGCAAAAAATAATCATGATCCTTTGGTTATGATTAATGTGTACATTAATCCCAAAAAGAAAAGTTCCCACATACCAACTGAGGACCATGTACAATTAGCAGTTCCACTGCCCATTCAAAACTTACCACTCCGGATAAAGAAAGACAAAAGTTGGTACCAAGCTAATTAAGAGCTGTGAGTTAGCAGGTCTCTTTGCACTAAATGGGCGGCTACCGTCAGACACATCTCCGGCCTGGACAAGAGCTACGGAAAAGGTTGTCTCATACCTAGATTATACCCTGGTAAATGCCCCTCTATTCAAACTTGTTAGAGACTTTAGAATTCAAGACCATTCAGTAAGTGATTATAATTCACAAATAATTACAATCCGGAGTCAAGTGCCTATCAAGGAAGAAACAAACCTCCTCAATGGGGAACTTTATTCACAGAAAACCTCACTAAGCAATCTCTAGGGAGGGGCAGGTTTAGGGGGGCATACCTGGGGCATAGAAAGATTATACCCATGCCACTGGCTATACGATCGACGAAATTGGGAGTGAATAGGCTTCAGAGACAATTACAGAAATATCCGACTGAATTTTAAAAAAATTACGGAAAGAAAGGAAACTATTAAACAGAGCCATCTGGCTCTTTAAACGATTCAAGCATGAAAAATTATGGGCAAAATTACATTATGCATTGATACTGGCAAACTCCAGTCGGTTCTGGAGCTTGATTAACAACATTGAGAAAGGCCCCAGAGCCACGAGCAATGCAAATATCACAGAGGAGGTATGGGTAGGATACTTGAAATTCTCATTCTAAAGAAATATCCCCGACAGACACCAGCCCACCCGAACGGGAAACGACTGCGGATAATAGGGAGCCTGAGGAGCCTGTTACGTTTAGTCCTTTGAAATAACTAAGATAATAGAAAAAAACATGCCGACACTGTGCGCCTGGCCCTAACGGCCTACCACAGGCCCTATTTAAACAGTGTACATCAAGATGGGCGGCCTTCTTCGCAATAAGGTTAAACTACATTCTAGCAACAGGCCTGGCCCCAGATAGCTGGAAGGGCTTGATAATCCACCCTATTTATAAGGGAGGGAAGGCTTCCTTACCTTCCAACTATTGTCTAATCGCCCTCCTGGATGCTGACAAAATATTTTTCCATAGGAATCCTGCAGCACCTAGAAAGGTGGGCCACGGATAAAGGCAGGCTCCCTATCAACCAAACAGGTTTCGCAAAAAAACAGGGCACGCTAACAAACCTTATGGCATTAAGCTTGGATGCCTCTTTATATGTGTTTTGTGGATTTTAAAGCTGCATTTGACTGTGTCCCCAGTGATAAATTATGGCTAAAACTACAGCAGTGGGGCTTACCGGGGAAGTTATTAAATGGCATTATCATGCTCTACTCTAACACTTGGGTTAAAATCAAATTGGGAGACAGCTCTTATCTATGTAGGTCTATCAAAACCACTGTTGATCTGAAACAGGGCTGTGTACTAGCCCCACTCCTTTTCAATCTGTACACAGCATTTCTATCTCCAGCCCTGGACAAGCAGCCAGCCCACCCACCAAGTTTAGGGGGTTGCCAAATATCCCACCTACTTTATGCTGGTGACCTGCTGCTGCTTAGTAATTCTAGAGTAGGCTTACAGAATCTTTTGAATTATTTAGGAGGATATGCACTGGTTAATGATTTAGAAATAAATTGTGGTAAATCCAAAATAATCCCCATTAATCGTAAACCTACCTTACTCCGAAAGTGGTATTTGAATGGCAAGCATATTGAGGAAGTAGTAGCATACACATACCTACGGGTCCGGATTGACTCTAAAAGGCACATTTGCAGCCCACAAAGAAGTAATAAGGGAGAAAGCACAAGCCCTAAACTAGGCATTCGGCAACTTGGCAAAGTCCATCCTTAGGCGACCATTAAAACCAATGACCATGGTTATGAGAGCGAAATTACTTTCGACCCTTGCATATGGGGCACAAATAATGAGGGGGCGGAGGCGGCCATACTAATAAGTTGTTAGTGAAATCGTATAAACACATCTTCCAACTACCGAGATCAGCCTCCCCGGCCCAAGTCAGACTAGAGTTCTTGCTAACAAAGCAATCATTAGCAAGACCAGCAGCATTTGTTAATGGCTGCTATAAATTACATTTAGCACCCATAGGGACTCTTGCAAATCTAGTCTGGCAGGAAATCAATCTTGAGAGGGGCAATAAGATTTTTAATGGATTACTGGGAAAACAGCATAGCACAGCTAGAGATGGGTGATCTGTGGGGCAGCTTATTACCAGCGCAAGCTTTTAGAAAAGGAGTTAACATATCAGCCAAAATCTTAAGCCGGTTAGAAGACATAGAGGCCCTATCGAACCAATCTCATGGATGGTTGGTCTTAAATTCATACTCGTTGGTTAAGGAATCTCCTATCATGTCCTCCTCATTAGCCCGAAAAACTAAGCAGACCCTCGTCCGGATGAGGTTGGGAGATCTACCAATGCTTGATTTCCTACCAAAATGGAAAAGAGAGGCAGGGATGCATTCACAGGCCTGCAGACTGTCATCAAACTAGGGAGACCCTAATCCATATGGTCTGCATTTGCCCAGCTATGGGAACTCAAAGACGGGAATTACTGAGAAGAGAGTTTAATACCCTAGGAGTCTGGTCCTGTAGGTCGTCTGTCATGACAGCTCTTGACCAAAGTAATGAAAAGCTAAATATCAGATTAATCCAGTTTCTGAGATGTTTTTCTGCCCGGGCAGCTCCATCAAGCTCATCTAGCACCCCTTAGGCAAAGAAGGAAATTGTTCAGTCACATAACATCAGAATCCATCCTACAGACAATAGGTATCGGCAATGTAAGGGTTTTGTGAATCTTGAATGCACCTTTAGACAATAGGACGCTATACGTCCTCATAGGGATAGTTGTGATTATGCTCTCTTAAAACAATAGGTTATGTTTGTGTCAGAATCGTATTTGTGTTTCCTTTGTTTTAATTATGAGGACCTCTTTTTATTTTCTGCCTACATTTTATTGTTTGCACATTTTCTAGGTCAACTAATATCTGTAATTGTATTTCTTACATATGTTTTTATGGTTTTATTAACTAATAAAGTATTTTTTCTACATTTGCTATAATTCAAAGACAGGTCAAATGTCAGGCTGTGTTTTCTTAACATTGAGATTGGGGTTTGCATGTCTTTCTCTGACTGCAAAGTGAGAGATTTGACAATCTTGCCGAAATTCTGTAAAAAGTTTTTTCTAATGCACAATAAAATGTAAATACCTGCAAACGAACTGTATACATTTTACAGATTTCATCAGCAGTTAAGAAAGCAGAAATGAACCATATTATTTGTAATTCTTAAGTATTTAAGTAAGGCAAGAATCATTTTAATAGGATGAAAACAAATCAAGATATTTTCCTGTCTTGTGCAAATGATAAATATTTGCTGAAACTTGATTCCCTTATATCACCGTTTGTGCACTATGCATCAGTAAACCTCAATGTCAATGTGAATTTTGAGCTCATTCAATGAAAAATGTAAGTGATCGTGCATTAACACACCATATACATGGTGGTGCAATATGGAGCACCAGTCAGCCGCAGCCCGTCCTTTAGGGCAGAGGGGCTGCACCCCCCACCTTTTGCCCCTCATGAAGAGTGCCTGTCATGCTGAGCGAAGGTCAGACTGACAGACACTCTTCATGTTCAGATCAGGCAGCCAGTAGCAAGACATGTGCGATTTGCGCAGACTCCTGGCTGCCAGAGCTGAACTTTGCTGGGCTGAAGAGGTCACAGCTCCTATGGGCGTGACCTCCTCAGCTCAGCAAAGGTGTCTCGAGGCCCTGCCCCTTGATGACGAGGAGAAGCATCACCCATTGACTCCGAACTGGGCACTTCAGATTTAAGCCCTGATGCGCCCAGAGCGAGTGTCAAACAGTGACACCTTGTCACAGAGCGGGGTGGGGTCAGAAGTCTCACTGATCCCATCCCACTCTGTGACGAAGTTGGGACTGCTGCCTTCCCTCATTGGCTGACCTAAGGCAGCAGGCCCTCCTGGGACCTCCGATGCTGAAGGGGGGGGGGTGTAGTTTTTTTTTTAATGAATGTTTGGTGCGTGTGAGTATGTTTGAATGTTGATGAGTGTTGTGAATGGATGTGCATGCGTGCATGTGTGAATGAATGAGTGCGAGTGTGCTTCCCGCCCGCTCCCTTCCCTCCTAAAATTACCACCCGCCATTGGCACCAGTGTCCTTCAAAATGCACCGCCAGCTACATACCACACTCTTACAATTCTCCTGCTGAATGGGCATTGCTCATTTGCTCTTGTTCTTGTTTGATGCTTGTATTTTTCACAATCTCTATGACTTCAGTGATGTAACTTTTATGGCACCACCCCCCAAATGTGTTCCAGCACTACTGCCAACAGGGACCTTACAGAATCTTTGGGCAGGAAAGTATACACATACAGTGGGCTTAGTCACCTTCATCTGTTGTCAGATTTTATAATTTTCAGCTTCTGGGACTGCTAAACAATTACATTGGAAAACAAGACAACTTGTGTAGGCTAGCAATCGTAAATACTTTTAACAAAATTAGAATAATTGTTTTCAAAGCGCGCTGGGCATTCTAAAGAGGAAAAAACAACTTACAAGATATTTCAAATAATATGTTTCTACAGTGACTAAAGCAACATGATTTTCGAGTAGAAAAACAACGCACCTGAACTGTCGTCTAGCTATACATGACTGCACATGACATTCCGCATCCTTGCATTCCTCGGAGCCGGAGTCAATGTTTAATTACTGTTTTGAACATGAACCAGCATTGTGTAACTCACACAAGGATAATGCGGAACTTGACGGCTCTGCGTCCAAGTGTCAAGTCCCTGCAAGGAACCCTGCCCGCAGGCAAAGGCTTTAGTGCTCAGGAAGAAGAGCGAGACAATGAGGGTGGCATTCTTATCTCCTATCGTGGTTGAAAATATTAAGTGCGCTACTAGAAGGGCACAATAGGTACCTGCAACGTGCCAGCATGGCCAGCATGCACATTTGTAAAAAGTGTGGCGCCTAGCACCTGAAAACCACGCTTTGCTAGATTTTCAGATTAAGAACATCTACATAGTGCACACAACAAGCTTGCCTCTGGCCGCTGGTCCACAGTTGATGTGCATATGTGGGCTCCCCAGTAACATCAGGGATGCCTGCCCTTTAGGGGAGCTGTTAAAACATCAGGGATAAGCAACAGATGAGCAAACTATCAATCTTGCAAGGAGTATTAAATGTCGTGTACCAGGAGTGACAGAGGAGCAACAGGATGCTGTGTATTCTGTATTGTTTGTGGCTTTGCAGCACACTTTGGGTCTGATACATCCTCACCCATGTTTGGAGAATACCATCGCAGACAGCAGTCTGATCTGGTTTAAGAAATGTAGTAGGCAGGGTTATATTTGAGGTTTCTCTCTTTTCTATATGATGCATTACGAATGTGTAGGGTACGGCCGGACCTCAAGCAGAGGAGGGTGCACGCTGACTTCTCTGCAATTGCCCAATATATTATATCTCATGCATAGCACGAGGCCCTTTGCAGCTATTTATAGCACTATGAATGGATGACAGAGAAAAATCACATGAACAAGTTCTTTCAGGTCACAGCAGATTTTGCAAATAAGCAGGAAGCACAGTCACACTGTCATACGTTTTAATAGCACTTTCCTCCAACTAATGCTGCCCCAGACACTATATAGTAGTTGTCTACTTTGCTACAGTACTAGTAAGTAGATCAGCAGGTACATCAGGTGTACCGAAAGGTACTGGACGAGCATAGGTTTGTCTAACATTAATCACTGAAGAAGGCAGTGACTGATTGACTGAGGCTGCAATGAGACAGAGCAGATGATCATGTTATTGCTAATCAAGCCTTGTTCAAATCTAGATCGAATCTATTTCAATGTTAGTATGAACTCTGTTAGGTGGAGCGAGTGACTGACGAAGTCGCAGCCGGGCCAGTTTCATTTGTGCGGCTGAGATTCCTAGCCTAGAACACACAACTCCCTCTCTCCTTCCTAAAAGATGGATCTCAAAGCAAATTCTAACGTTGCAGTAGATATCCTGATCCAAACAATCGAACGTAGCAAATCCCTAAGAGGATGACTATCCCATGATCTCTTTCAACCCAACCTGAAATGGGTGACACAGTTGGACGAGAGTAAGTTGTAGGCAAAAATGGTCTGCAGCACAGAGGGCATGTTGCCGGACGCTGCACTGTATGATACATGTTGGTCCGGGAAGTTAGCCAGATATGGTAGAGAGGGGTACTCCATAGCCTGTTTCAGCTGTGCCTTTATAGCTCCTCGTTATTCAGCAATCCAGTCTAACCAGACGGGCAACGCCCTTTGGGCTAAAGGCTGTAGCCCACCCCGTCAGCTGGCTAGGGCTGGGCTGACAGGGCTGAGGATAGTCTTAATTGCTCAGGAGTACTCATCCTGCTCCTCCATTCATAAAGAGGTCGTTTCCAGTTACAGGGGCCCTGTTAGCTTTGCAGCGTCTACTTTTTAAATGGCTTATGCCCTATTCTCCTCCTACTTGTTACCCCTGCATCCAGACAAGCAATGTCTCATACCTGTCTGAAATTAGGTGTGAAAGTTGCTGATCTCGCATCAACGTTCAGAAAAACAAAACAGCAGGAGGTTCATGTAACATTCAGCAGCATCACTGTTTAATTAACGGTTAGTAATGTGGCGGAAACTATCCTGTAAGGATTTTGTCACCTCGAGAAAATGTAAATAAATGTATAAATTAGAACAGCAGTCTTTCTTAGGATTGTTTTGTTTGCTAGTACTGAGGTCTTCCAAAACCAGCAACGCTATTTAAATGTAAACAAAACAAATGTTGCATTTCGACATCTGGTCAAGTAAATGTTAGTTGCTGTGTTATTTTATTTAATGCTTCATTAATGCATTTCGGGTGCTTCTAAGCACTGGACATAGCCGATATTACTACTACGAGATTTAATGTCATTCAATTTACCTACCTCAAAAGCATGGGTGACTGCATGTACCTTGCTGAATTCAGACTTCTGACGTAATAATCACATCATTTCAGCATCAAAAAATGTTGTATCCATGGTACCTAATGCACATTATGAGCATGTATATTAATGTAGGTATTAGCATATGTTTATGGCTATATGTTCCACTAATGCACATTCCACAGGGATTTAAGTGTAAACGTAAGGGTTCCGTTTGCCTCAGTATGGGGTATTGCAGCCTTTTCTCCTTATAAGGCCAACAGCATCGCTTCGCTGACTTGACTACAGAACACTTGGTAAATACAGTACAGTGCCTGCAAAACCTGCTGAAGCAAGCACTGCGTAGAACATTAGATATTAAATAAAAAAAAATTCTAATGAAAAAACAAAGATGTTAATGAAAGATAAATTTACAAAGGATACAGATTGTAAAGGCTAATATATAATGTATAGCTCCACACACATATTTTAACTTTTCCTGAACAATACACCTATTTGGGTGTTTTGTTGAGTTGTGTACTACTGGTAATCTCTCTGAATGAGGGGTAGAGTATAATGGTGTTACTAAAAAAGCACATTTGCTTATTTTACAGCAGCCTTACTGTGTCACTAACAGTGGACAGTGACGGGTGCAGCACTGTAGCTGGAAGATGCACATGTGGGCTTTTACTGGGTGTGGGGAAAGGTGGGAAGCAATAACATTAAGGGCCTGATTTCGATTTCGGAGGATGGGTTACTGTAGGAAGTTGGCTCTGTATGTGCTATTTCAAAGTAAGGAATAGCATGCACAGAGTCCAAGGGTTCCCCTTAGAGGTAAAATAGTGGTAAAAATAGATAATACTAATGCTCTATTTTGTGGTAGTGTGGTCGAGCAGTAGGCTTATCCAAGGAGTAGTGTTAAGCATTTGTTGTACATACACACAGACAATAAATGAGGTACACACACTCAGAGACAAATCCAGCCAATAGGTTTTGTTATAGAAAAATATCTTTTCTTAGTTTATTTTAAGAACCACAGGTTCAAATTTAACATGTAATATCTTGTTTGAAAGGTATTGCAGGTAAGTACATTAGGAACTTTGAATCATTTCAATTGCATGTATACTTTTCAAGTTATTCACAAATAGCTATTTAAAAAGTGGACACAGTGCAATTTTCACAGTTCCTGGGGGAGGTAAGTTTTTGTTAGTTTTACCAGGTAAGTAAGACACTTACAGGGTTCAGTTCTTGGTCCAAGGTAGCCCACCGTTGGGGGTTCAGAGCAACCCCAAAGTCACCACACCAGCAGCTCAGGGCCGGTCAGGTGCAGAGTTCAAAGTGGTGCCCAAAACGCATAGGCTTCAATGGAGAGAAGGGGGGGCCCCGGTTCCGGTCTGCCAGCAGGTAAGTACCCGCGTCTTCGGAGGGCAGACCAGGGGGGTTTTGTAGGGCACCGGGGGGGACACAAGCCCACACAGAAATTTCACCCTCAGCGGCGCGGGGGCGGCCGGGTGCAGTGTTAGAACAAGCGTCGGGTTCGCAATGGAAGTCAATGAGAGATCAAGGGATCTCTTCAGCGCTGCAGGCAGGCAAGGGGGGGCTTCCTCGGGGAAACCTCCACTTGGGCAAGGGAGAGGGACTCCTGGGGGTCACTTCTGCAGTGAAAGTCCGGTCCTTCAGGTCCTGGGGGCTGCGGGTGCAGGGTCTTTTCCAGGCGTCGGGACTTAGGTTTCAGAGAGTCGCGGTCAGGGGAAGCCTCGGGATTCCCTCTGCAGGCGGCGCTGTGGGGGCTCAGGGGGGACAGGTTTTGGTACTCACAGTCGTAGAGTAGTCCGGGGGTCCTCCCTGAGGTGTTGGTTCTCCACCAGCCGAGTCGGGGTCGCCGGGTGCAGTGTTGCAAGTCTCACGCTTCTTGCGGGGAGTTGCAGGGTTCTTTAAAGCTGCTTCTTGAGACAAAGTTGCAGTCTTTTTGGAGCAAGTCCGCTGTCCTCGGGAGTTTCTTGTCGTCGTCGAAGCAGGGCAGTCCTCAGAGGATTCAGAGGTCGCTGGTCCCTTTGGAAGGCGTCGCTGGAGCAGAGTTCTTTGGAAGGCAGGAGACAGGCCGGTGAGTTTCTGGAGCCAAGGCAGTTGTTGTCTTCTGGTCTTCCTCTGCAGGGGTTTTCAGCTGGGCAGTCCTTCTTCTTGTTGTTGCAGGAATCTAATTTTCTAGGGTTCAGGGTAGCCCTTAAATACTAAATTTAAGGGCGTGTTTAGGTCTGGGGGGTTAGTAGCCAATGGCTACTAGCCCTGAGGGTGGGTACACCCTCTTTGTGCCTCCTCCCAAGGGGAGGGGGTCACAATCCTAACCCTATTGGGGGAATCCTCCATCTGCAAGATGGAGGATTTCTAAAAGTTAGAGTCACCTCAGCTCAGGACACCTTAGGGGCTGTCCTGACTGGCCAGTGACTCCTCCTTGTTATTCTCATTATTTTCTCCGGCCTTGCTGCCAAAAGTGGGGGCCGGGGCCGGAGGGGGCGGGCAACTCCACTAGCTGGAGGGTCCTGCGGTGCTGTGACAAAGGGGTGAGCCTTTGAGGCTCACCGCCAGGTGTTACAGCTCCTGCCTGGGGGAGGTATTAGCATCTCCACCCAGTGCAGGCTTTGTTACTGGCCTCAGAGTGACAAAGGCACTCTCCCCATGGGGCCAGCAACATGTCTCTAGTGTGGCAGGCTGCTGGAACTAGTCAGCCTACACAGATAGTCGGTTAAGTTTCAGGGGGCACCTCTAAGGTGCCCTCTGGGGTGTATTTTGCAATAAAATGTACACTGGCATCAGTGTGCATTTATTGTGCTGAGAAGTTTGATACCAAACTTCCCAGTTTTCAGTGTAGCCATTATGGTGCTGTGGAGTTCGTGTTTGACAAACTCCCAGACCATATACTCTTATGGCTACCCTGCACTTACAATGTCTAAGGTTTTGTTTAGACACTGTAGGGGTACCATGCTCATGCATTGGTACCCTCACCTATGGTATAGTGCACCCTGCCTTAGGGCTGTAAGGCCTGCTAGAGGGGTGACTGACCTATACTTGCATAGGCAGTGAGAGGCTGGCATGGCACCCTGAGGGGAGTGCCATGTCGACTTACTCGTTTTGTTCTCACTAGCACACACAAGCTGGCAAGCAGTGTGTCTGTGCTGAGTGAGAGGTCTCCAGGGTGGCATAAGACATGCTGCAGCCCTTAGAGACCTTCCTTGGCATCAGGGCCCTTGGTACTAGGAGTACCAGTTACAAGGGACTTATCTGGATGCCAGGGTCTGCCAATTGTGGATACAAAAGTACAGGTTAGGGAAAGAACACTGGTGCTGGGGCCTGGTTAGCAGGCCTCAGCACACTTTCAATTGTAAACATAGCATCAGCAAAGGCAAAAAGTCAGGGGGCAACCATGCCAAGGAGGCATTTCCTTACACAACCCCCCCCCCCCAAACGAAAGAGGATGAGACTAACCTTTCCCAAGAGAGTCTTCATTTTCTAAGTGGAAGAACCTGGAAAGGCCATCTGCATTGGCATGGGCAGTCCCAGGTCTGTGTTCCACTATAAAGTCCATTCCCTGTAGGGAGATGGACCACCTCAACAGTTTTGGATTTTCACCTTTCATTTGCATCAGCCATTTGAGAGGTCTGTGGTCAGTTTGAACTAGGAAGTGAGTCCCAAAGAGGTATGGTCTCAGCTTCTTCAGGGACCAAACCACAGCAAAGGCCTCCCTCTCAATGGCACTCCAACGCTGCTCCCTGGGGAGTAACCTCCTGCTAATGAAAGCAACAGGCTGGTCAAGGCCATCATCATTTGTTTGGGACAAAACTGCCCCTACCCCATGTTCAGAGGCATCTGTCTGCACAATGAACTGCTTAGAATAATCTGGAGCTTTTAGAACTGGTGCTGAGCACATTGCTTGTTTCAGGGTGTCAAAGGCCTGTTGGCATTCCACAGTCCAGTTCACTTTCTTGGGCATTTTCTTGGAGGTGAGTTCAGTGAGGGCTGTCACAATGGATCCATATCCCTTCACAAACCTCCTGTAATACCCAGTCAAGCCAAGGAATGCCCTGACTGGAGTCTGGGTTTTTGGAGCTACCCAGTCCAGAATAGTCTGGATCTTGGGTTGGAGTGGCTGAACTTGGCCTCCACCTACAAGGTGGCCCAAGTAAACCACAGTTCCCTGCCCTATCTGGCATTTGGATGCCTTGATAGAGAGGCCTGCAGTTTGCAGAGCCTTCAAAACCTTCTTCAGGTGGACCAGGTGATCCTGCCAGGTGGAGCTAAAGACAGCAATATCATCAAGATAAGCTGTGCTAAAGGACTCCAAGCCAGCAAGGACTTGATTCACCAACCTTTGGAAGGTGGCAGGGGCATTCTTTAAACCAAAGGGCATAACAGTAAACTGGTAATGCCCATCAGGTGTGGAGAATGCTGTTTTCTCTTTTGCTCCAGGTGCCATTTTTATTTGCCAGTACCCTGCTGTCAAGTCAAAGGTACTTAAGAATTTGGCAGCACCTAATTTATCTATGAGCTCATCAGCTCTAGGGATTGGATGAGCATCTGTCTTGGTGACAGAATTGAGCCCTCTGTAGTCCACACAAAACCTCATCTCTTTCTTTCCATCTTTGGTGTGAGGTTTGGGGACTAAGACCACTGGGCTAGCCCAGGGGCTGTCAGAGCGCTCAATTACTCCCAATTCCAGCATCTTGTGGACTTCCACCTTGATGCTTTCCTTAACATGGTCAGACTGTCTAAAGATTTTGTTTTTGACAGGCATGCTGTCTCCTGTGTCCACATCATGGGTACACAGGTGTGTCTGACCAGGGGTTAAGGAGAAGAGTTCAGGAAACTGTTGTAGGACTCTCCTACAATCAGCTTGCTGTTGGCCAGAGAGGGTGTCTGAGTAGATCACTCCATCTACTGAGCCATCTTTTGGGTCTGATGACAGAAGATCAGGGAGAGGTTCATTCTCTGCCTCCTGATCCTCATCTGTTACCATCAACAGATTTACATCAGCCCTGTCGTGGAAGAGCTTAAGGCGGTTCACATGGATCACCCTCTTGGGGCTCCTGCTTGTGCCCAGGTCTACCAGGTAGGTGACCTGACTCTTCCTTACTAGCACAGGGTAAGGGCCACTCCATTTGTCCTGGAGTGCCCTGGGAGCCACAGGCTCCAGAACCCAGACTTTCTGCCCTGGTTGGAACTCAACCAGTGCAGCCTTTTGGTCATACCAAAACTTCTGGAGCTGTTGGCTGGCCTCAAGGTTTTTGGTTGCCTTTTCCATGTACTCGGCCATTCTAGAGCGAAGGCCAAGTACATAGTCCACTATGTCTTGTTTAGGCTCATGAAGAGGTCTCTCCCAGCCTTCTTTAACAAGAGCAAGTGGTCCCCTTACAGGGTGACCAAACAGAAGTTCAAAGGGTGAGAATCCTACTCCCTTCTGTGGCACCTCTCTGTAAGCAAAAAGCAGACATGGCAAGAGGACATCCCATCTCCTTTTGAGTTTTTCTGGGAGCCCCATGATCATGCCTTTTAATGTCTTGTTGAATCTCTCAACTAAGCCATTAGTTTGTGGATGGTATGGTGTAGTGAATTTGTAAGTCACTCCACACTCATTCCACATGTGTTTTAGGTATGCTGACATGAAGTTGGTACCTCTGTCAGACACCACCTCCTTAGGGAAACCCACTCTGGTAAAGATACCAATGAGGGCCTTGGCTACTGCAGGGGCAGTAGTCGACCTAAGGGGAATAGCTTCAGGATACCTAGTAGCATTATCCACTACTACTAGGATGTACATATTTCCTGAGGCTGTGGGAGGTTCCAGTGGACCAACTATGTCCACACCCACTCTTTCAAAGGGGACCCCCACCACTGGAAGTGGAATGAGGGGGGCCTTTGGGTGCCCACCTGTCTTACCACTGGATTGACAGGTGGGGCAGGAGAGGCAAAACTCCTTAACCTTCTGGGACATATTGGGCCAGTAGATGTGGTTGACTAACCTCTCCCACGTCTTGGTTTGTCCCAAATGCCCAGCAAGGGGAATATCATGGGCTAAGGTCAGAATAAACTCTCTGAACGACTGAGGCACTACCAGTCTCCTAGTGGTACCAGGTTTGGGGTCTCTGGCCTCAGTGTACAGGAGTCCATCTTCCCAATAGACCCTATGTGTTCCATTTTTCTTGCCCTTGGACTCTTCAGCAGCTTGCTGCCTAAGGCCTTCAAGAGAGGGACAGGTTTCTTGTCCCTTACACAGCTCCTCCCTTGAGGGTCCCCCTGGGCCTAAGAGCTCAATCTGATAAGGTTCAAGCTCCAAAGGCTCAGTTCCCTCAGAGGGCAGAACTTCTTCCTGAGAAGAGAGGTTCCCTTTTTCTGACTGTGTTGCAGCTGGTTTCCCAACTGACTTTCCTTTTCTCTTGGTAGGCTGGGCCATTTTTCCAGACTCCAGCTCTACTTTTTCACCCTGTGCCTTGCATTGTGCTCTTGTTTTTACACACACCAGTTCAGGGATACCCAGCATGGCTGCATGGGTTTTTAGTTCTACCTCAGCCCATGCTGAGGACTCCAGGTCATTTCCAAGCAGACAGTCTACTGGGATGTTTGAGGAGACCACCACCTGTTTCAGGCCATTGACCCCTCCCCATTCTAAAGTTACCATTGCCATGGGATGTGCTTTAGTTTGATTGTCAGCATTGGTGACTGTATAAGTTTTTCCAGTCAGGTATTGGCCAGGGGAAACCAGTTTTCTGTCACCATGGTGACACTGGCACCTGTATCCCTCAGGCCCTCTACACTTGTCCCATTAATAAAGAGCTGCTGCCTGTATTTTTGCATGTTAGGCGGCCAGGCAGCTAGTGTGGCTAAATCCACCCCACCCTCAGAGACTAGAGTAGCTTCAGTGTGGACCCTGATTTGCTCTGGGCACACTGTTGATCCCACTTGGAGACTAGCCATTCCAGTGTTACCTGGATTGGAGTTTGGAGTGGAACTTTTCTTGGGACAGGCCTTGTCTCCAGTTTGGTGTCCAGACTGACTACAGTTTCGACACCAGGCCTTTTTGGGATCAAAGTTTTTACCCTTGTACCCAGGATTGTTTTGTGAAGAGGCTCTGGGCCCACCCTCCTGTGCAGGTTTTTGGGGGCCTGTAGAAGACTCTTTACTATTTTTAGTTTTGGCTGTCTCACCACCTTTCCCCTGGGGAGGTTTTGTGACCCCTTTCTTTTGGTCACCCCCTGTGGAAGTTTTGGACACCCTAGTCTTGACCCAATGGTCCGCCTTCTTTCCCAATTCTTGGGGAGAAATTGGTCCTAGGTCTACCAGATGCTGATGCAGTTTATCATTGAAACAATTACTTAACACGTGTTCTTTCACAAATAAATTGTACAGCCCATCATAATTACTTACACCACTGCCTTGAATCCAACCATCTAGTGTTTTTACTGAGTAGTCTACAAAGTCAACCCAGGTCTGGCTCGAGGATTTTTGAGCCCCCCTGAATCTAATCCTATACTCCTCAGTGGAGAATCCAAAGCCCTCAATCAGGGTACCCTTCATGAGGTCATAAGATTCTGCATCTTTTCCAGAGAGTGTGAGGAGTCTATCCCTACACTTTCCTGTGAACATTTCCCAAAGGAGAGCACCCCAGTGAGATCTGTTCACTTTTCTGGTTACACAAGCCCTCTCAAAAGCTGTGAACCATTTGGTGATGTCATCACCATCTTCATATTTAGTTACAATCCCTTTAGGGATTTTCAACATGTCAGGAGAATCTCTGACCCTATTTATGTTGCTGCCACCATTGATGGGTCCTAGGCCCATCTCTTGTCTTTCCCTCTCTATGGCTAGGATCTGTCTTTCCAAAGCCAATCTTTTGGCCATCCTGGCTAACTGGATGTCCTCTTCACTGGGGTTATCCTCAGTGATTTCAGAGTTGTTGGTCCCTCCTGTGAGGGAACCAGCATCTTTGACTATTATTTGTGGAGTCAGGGCTTGAGAAGCCCTGCTCTCCCTAAGTAGGACTGGAGGGGGGGAATTTCCCTCCAAGTCACTATCTTCATCCTCTGAGTTGCCACCCTCAGAGGGGTTGGCCTTTTCAAACTCTGCCAAAAGCTCCTGGAGCTGTATTTTGGTAGGTTTGGGGCCCATTGTTATTTTCTTTAGTTTACAGAGTGACCTTAGCTCTCTCATCTGTAGATGGAGGTAAGGTGTGGTGTCGAGTTCCACCACAGTCACATCTGTGCTAGACATTTTGCTTCTAAAAGTTGGAATACTTTTTAAGAATCTAAAACTGGTTCTAGAATCTAATTCAAACTTTTACAAACTTTTAAACTCTAAAAGAAATGCTAAACAGGATCTAACACAAGGCCCTAGCAGGTCTTTTAAGAATTTAGAAAACTTTTCAAATTGCAAAAATCAATTTCTAAAGACAATTTTGGAATTTGTCGTGTGATCAGGTATTGGCTGAGTAGTCCAGCAAATGCAAAGTCTTGTACCCCACCGCTGATCCACCAATGTAGGAAGTTGGCTCTGTATGTGCTATTTCAAAGTAAGGAATAGCATGCACAGAGTCCAAGGGTTCCCCTTAGAGGTAAAATAGTGGTAAAAATAGATAATACTAATGCTCTATTTTGTGGTAGTGTGGTCGAGCAGTAGGCTTATCCAAGGAGTAGTGTTAAGCATTTGTTGTACATACACACAGACAATAAATGAGGTACACACACTCAGAGACAAATCCAGCCAATAGGTTTTGTTATAGAAAAATATCTTTTCTTAGTTTATTTTAAGAACCACAGGTTCAAATTTAACATGTAATATCTTGTTTGAAAGGTATTGCAGGTAAGTACATTAGGAACTTTGAATCATTTCAATTGCATGTATACTTTTCAAGTTATTCACAAATAGCTATTTAAAAAGTGGACACAGTGCAATTTTCACAGTTCCTGGGGGAGGTAAGTTTTTGTTAGTTTTACCAGGTAAGTAAGACACTTACAGGGTTCAGTTCTTGGTCCAAGGTAGCCCACCGTTGGGGGTTCAGAGCAACCCCAAAGTCACCACACCAGCAGCTCAGGGCCGGTCAGGTGGAGAGTTCAAAGTGGTGCCCAAAACGCATAGGCTTCAATGGAGAGAAGGGGGGGCCCCGGTTCCGGTCTGCCAGCAGGTAAGTACCCGCGTCTTCGGAGGGCAGACCAGGGGGGTTTTGTAGGGCACCGGGGGGACACAAGCCCACACAGAAATTTCACCCTCAGCGGCGCGGGGGCGGCCGGGTGCAGTGTTAGAACAAGCGTCGGGTTCGCAATGGAAGTCAATGAGAGATCAAGGGATCTCTTCAGCGCTGCAGGCAGGCAAGGGGGGGCTTCCTCGGGGAAACCTCCACTTGGGCAAGGGAGAGGGACTCCTGGGGGTCACTTCTGCAGTGAAAGTCCGGTCCTTCAGGTCCTGGGGGCTGCGGGTGCAGGGTCTTTTCCAGGCGTCGGGACTTAGGTTTCAGAGAGTCGCGGTCAGGGGAAGCCTCGGGATTCCCTCTGCAGGCGGCGCTGTGGGGGCTCAGGGGGGACAGGTTTTGGTACTCACAGTCGTAGAGTAGTCCGGGGGTCCTCCCTGAGGTGTTGGTTCTCCACCAGCCGAGTCGGGGTCGCCGGGTGCAGTGTTGCAAGTCTCACGCTTCTTGCGGGGAGTAGCAGGGTTCTTTAAAGCTGCTTCTTGAGACAAAGTTGCAGTCTTTTTGGAGCAGGTCCGCTGTCCTCGGGAGTTTCTTGTCGTCGTCGAAGCAGGGCAGTCCTCAGAGGATTCAGAGGTCGCTGGTCCCTTTGGAAGGCGTCGCTGGAGCAGAGTTCTTTGGAAGGCAGGAGACAGGCCGGTGAGTTTCTGGAGCCAAGGCAGTTGTTGTCTTCTGGTCTTCCTCTGCAGGGGTTTTCAGCTGGGCAGTCCTTCTTCTTGTTGTTGCAGGAATCTAATTTTCTAGGGTTCAGGGTAGCCCTTAAATACTAAATTTAAGGGCGTGTTTAGGTCTGGGGGGTTAGTAGCCAATGGCTACTAGCCCTGAGGGTGGGTACACCCTCTTTGTGCCTCCTCCCAAGGGGAGGGGGTCACAATCCTAACCCTATTGGGGGAATCCTCCATCTGCAAGATGGAGGATTTCTAAAAGTTAGAGTCACCTCAGCTCAGGACACCTTAGGGGCTGTCCTGACTGGCCAGTGACTCCTCCTTGTTATTCTCATTATTTTCTCCGGCCTTGCTGCCAAAAGTGGGGGCCGGGGGCGGGCAACTCCACTAGCTGGAGTGTCCTGCGGTGCTGTGACAAAGGGGTGAGCCTTTGAGGCTCACCGCCAGGTGTTACAGCTCCTGCCTGGGGGAGGTGTTGGCATCTCCACCCAGTGCAGGCTTTGTTACTGGCCTCAGAGTGACAAAGGCACTCTCCCCATGGGGCCAGCAACATGTCTCTAGTGTGGCAGGCTGCTGGAACTAGTCAGCCTACACAGATAGTCGGTTAAGTTTCAGGGGGCACCTCTAAGGTGCCCTCTGGGGTGTATTTTGCAATAAAATGTACACTGGCATCAGTGTGCATTTATTGTGCTGAGAAGTTTGATACCAAACTTCCCAGTTTTCAGTGTAGCCATTATGGTGCTGTGGAGTTCGTGTTTGACAAACTCCCAGACCATATACTCTTATGGCTACCCTGCACTTACAATGTCTAAGGTTTTGTTTAGACACTGTAGGGGTACCATGCTCATGCATTGGTACCCTCACCTATGGTATAGTGCACCCTGCCTTAGGGCTGTAAGGCCTGCTAGAGGGGTGACTGACCTATACTTGCATAGGCAGTGAGAGGCTGGCATGGCACCCTGAGGGGAGTGCCATGTCGACTTACTCGTTTTGTTCTCACTAGCACACACAAGCTGGCAAGCAGTGTGTCTGTGCTGAGTGAGAGGTCTCCAGGGTGGCATAAGACATGCTGCAGCCCTTAGAGACCTTCCTTGGCATCAGGGCCCTTGGTACTAGGAGTACCAGTTACAAGGGACTTATCTGGATGCCAGGGTCTGCCAATTGTGGATACAAAAGTACAGGTTAGGGAAAGAACACTGGTGCTGGGGCCTGGTTAGCAGGCCTCAGCACACTTTCAATTGTAAACATAGCATCAGCAAAGGCAAAAAGTCAGGGGGCAACCATGCCAAGGAGGCATTTCCTTACAGTTACTCCGTCACAACGCTGACATATAGCCCGTCCGCTGAAATATAGATCCCATGGGATACAGATTTTGGTGGATGGGCTATCCATCACCAATGTAATGGAGTAATGCGTACCCCAAAACCTAAATCATACCCTGTGTCTTGTAATGTCAACAATCCTCTGTTCATTCCTGTCTTCATCCTTTGTCTCCTTGAATCCAAAGGCTATTTGACAGTAAATCGACAACAGTCATTAAGGCCTTCATTATGAGTGGCAGTATTCCACCCAAGGTGGTAAGTCTGGGCGGAAATAACTCACCTATAAATATTGCTCGAAAAAAAAACTACTAAAAATGATCCTTTGAAATGTGAAATAGTCTGTTATTGCTCATTAAACTTCACATATGTAAGCACACATGCATCCCAGAAAGTTATTCAAAATTTGGTGAACTTTAATTAAAATTTCAAGAATTATACCAGTTACATGTGTGTGTGTGTTTTTTTTTTTGTTTAAACTAATAAATCCTTCATCAGGGAATCCTGGCGTAATTCATATTCACAGTTCATCTTTGATTCCCTTTTACCAAAGGTTATGCCGTCAATCACAAAGAAAGACAAATGAAACAAAATGGTGTTATTGTCATCATTTCAAAACTCATTCAACTGCACTTTCTTCCAGTTTTGAATTTGTCAATGTTTTGCTTGCTTCATCACCTTCTTTAATGATTTATCTACATGCCAGCTATTACTCACCCAATGGCAACTCAAAATGTAATGACTAGATCATAGAGTACCCATCCATCTGCTTAATAACATTGAAAATACAATTGTCACGGGTAATTTCAACATGAATTGTGGCAATCCAAAATCCAAATTATTCACCACCCTGGAGAACGTTGTAAACCTCAATAATCTTGTCCAGCACTCACCCCATTCTTCCTGTTTCAATTGCAATAAAGCAAGGACTCTAGACCTTATTGGTGCAGATTTGGGCGGTGAAATATGTGCTCTGCTCAGTGTCAACCAGTGACATAATTTTCCATGGTGGAATGACCACCTCCCTAAAGATCAATGGATCAGATTATTTACTTTCTGCAATGTGCACCACATTATCTTTTTTTAAAACCTCACATAGGGGAACTTTTGGTTGTGATCCATGAATCTAGTGATATTTTTAGCTCTAGCAGATCTCATCCAGTCTAAATTCCAACACATCAGCATTTCCACAAACAAACAATCGACATAAGCCCCTTGGCTCCAAAAGAGAGAACCAAAAGATAAAAACAGAAATCACTGCACTCAACACCAAATAAAAAAGTCCAGAGCTAGCATGACAAGCTTCCCCCCTACTGAACAGGCTCTACAAACCAACCACGAAGAATGGGATGGAAAGCAAATGTACTAAACTAGTTCCACTTGTAAACTGGATGTTTCATGTGAAACTGAACTTTAATGCAGAGAAAAAGGAACTCCTCGCCCTCGCCTCTAAACTTAATAGTAAATTATCACCAGTATGGCTTGAAGAGCTAGGGACACTAGGTATTAAAACTAAAGCTGTCTCAATAGCCAATCCTCAAGCCAACATTCTATATTCTAGACATATCCTTGAAGAGCTGCTGCTAATTTGCATCCATTCATCTATGAACTCTAGGAAACATTGGACATTTCCCTCTCAGATCAGACCTAAAAACGCTTGGTTCAAACACTGGTTATATCTGGAATCAAATATTGTTACACACTCTTCATGGGCTTCCATTAATATAGACTTGTTCTTTTAAAGTCAGTCCTTCAGTTTGTGGCCTGTTTTATTAATGGAAATAAGTTTGATCACATCTTCCACGCTGATGTCTATACAATTGCTACCCCTGATCGAATGAACCACCTTCAAAAATGATTATTATTTAAAATGATTTACTCTCAGAATCCCCTTCCAGCCTGAAAACAGAATCTTTTCATTGGAACAATCTACTTGACAGGACCAGCACCCTTTCACCTCAACTTCAGGAAAATCAAACAAGCATTTACAATGCAATAGGTCTCGCATTTATGAGAGTTAGAGCTATTGGCGTGGTAAATGCATAGTTGGACTTTTTTGTCACATAAATTGGCCAACACTGCCTCATAATGTTGTCCTTTCCTGCCACATAACTCCATTGAGCAAGCGTCTCTGCAAGACCATGCGTGACAAAAGGGAACTTTTAATGAGAAACAGTGAAAAAAGAATTGTCAAGGATAGGGTATCACTACACTATACCATGATGAACAAAATGAAAGTGCCTAACTATAGTTAAACAAGCTTTCTGCTGCCATTCTGTAAGCTCTGCGTAAACGGGATGCACTGTCCTGTCCGTAACTGTGACGTGAGGTAACTATGAAACAATGAGAAGTAACTGGCAGTCATGCAAAGTGCTCCGATACTGCCCATTTCGGTGTTTAAAATTTGAAAGTGCCATGGCCGCCATGAGCATGAATGAAAAACAAAGTTAAAAATGAGAAGTAACTGGTAGTCATGCAAAGCGCTCCAATACTGCTGGTCAAGTTTGCACTGTGCAAAACGTGAAAGTGCTATGGCCGCCATGAGCGCGAATGAAAAACAAAATAAACAATGAGAAGTAACTGGTAATCATGCAAAGCGTGGCTGCCATGAGCGAGAATGAAAAACTAAGTTAACAATGAAAAGTAACTGGTAGTCATTCACAGCGCTCCAATACTGCTGATTGGGTTAGTGCTGGTAAAACGTGAAAGTGCCTTGGAGTGTGAAAGGGAGAGAGCAAATAAAAAAGTAATTCACTCACAGTAAAACATATCAGCAATCGTGCAATTATCCCAGTAACAGGGTCGGTGTCCAAGGCGGTAACAAAACCGCCCCAAGGCAGGACAAACGTAAAGCATGTAGCAATGACATCAATCGATATTTGAAAGGCAATCCCATGAACAAATGAATGTGATGGGCATGGTTAAATCCCACAGAATAAAATATAACATATCTCAAGCGCTTGCACTCGTCCTAATAATGACCCACCATGAAAAAAGCTTTTCATAGTAGTGCATCTAAAACTTGGAAAGCTCACTCCCTTTGATTTCTCACACTGTTGCCTCTTTCCCACTGTTGACATGTAAACTGAAGAAAACTCTAACTCATACGGGGGAAGAGTCATATCCCTTCACCCTGACACATTCATGCCATCAGCATTCCAGGATAGTCCCCTCTGAGGTGACAGATACATTTAGGTATAGAAATGTCAGATGTTTAACCATGGTTTAAGAGCTAGTAGGTATGGCAGTGCCTGAAATAGAAACTATCAAATACATATTTTGCTCTCTTGGAGTATCCACTTCCAGTTGGAAGCTTAAGTACTCTGGCCCTGAAAATCAGATTTCCAAGGCTATACTTTTTGCCTTACTTCTGGACGCTGCAAAACAGAAGACCCTAGAATGTTGCAAATCACACCTTTCTCACAATTACTCCTGTTTGCCAAAAACCTTTAAAATGGTGTTTCTGTTTGACCCAACACTCCGGCTGGTAGCCAGATTTCTGATTTATCATTCTTTCTAAAAGAGCTTTATTATGCTATTACTTTGCCTCACTGATTATACCAACCTAAAAACCTCTTTTTAGTATTCAGCTGCCACCAGCCTTCATGGTTATGCTGAAGGTTGTACTTATAAATGCAGTAGGAACAGAAAAACCAAAGATATATGATCAACTAGAACCATTTATTGCTGTTTCTCCAAAAACAAGACTTGGGGAACAGACACCTGAATATCTTTTAAACTTTGTTTTTAATACGCCCTGTGCAGCAGCTGTGTGTGTGTTTTTAGAATACACTATTTGCCACTGCGAGCCCTAAAAACAAACTTAAAATTCTACATCCTGTTCGGTCGCCAAGAATGCAACATTTGCAATTTTTTCTTCTAAAATGTCTTGTACTTCACATATTGTCCAGAAATGTCCCACCCCATTTAACACAAAGTACCGGAAGAGTGCCCACAAATACTTTTAATTTGGGCAATGAAGTCGGCACCTCCGCTACTGGTCAAAGTGTTAGCTGCCCCTCCCCCATGAAGTTTGAGTCTGGTTACGCCCCCGAGTCTAACCAACACAATCTAAAAGAAAGAGAAAATGGCCCATCGATACGTCATCCAGAGACTTCTGAGACAATTTGATTCCAAAATGCAGTCACGTAGTTGTTGGTCAATCAGAGGTTATGGATAGACAAGCCCAGCATTCAAGGCTCAAAGTCTGGGGATAAAACAGCTGAGATGGCATTGTGTGAGGTAACGCCCCATACTTTGGAGTCTAGATTAGAAAGCAATGGTCCCGGGAGACAGACAGCATCCACCGGAAGACACAGCAAAGGCACCATACGTGTGAGCCACCCAGGTGGTCACACTGGCACCTGCAGCCCAGGAGGGGTACAGACGGCATGTCAAAAGCACCCTCCCCCTTTAAAGTTTTATGAGTTTTATAATTTTTTAACAGTAAGCTAAATTCTAGGGGTGCCCGTCAATACATTTTTGTGGCGAAGCATTGTTTTGTCTTATGCAATTGATACTTCCAGTGAAAAGGTAAGACTAGAAATGAAGGAAAGAGTATAAAAGGAGAAAAGAAAATCACGAACAAATACAATTATATTACGCAGCATTGTCTTTCTGTTGATTGTGAGGGAGTGGTGCCCTTCTACCGTTTAATGATCTTGTTTTATCAAGAAAAACAAAAATGTGCCTTTAGGTGCTTGATAACGCATCCATTTCTGAACAAGTTCCTAAAATGAGTAGCATATTTAAACATCCAATGTACAACTAATTGTATTGTCAGCAAGATGCCTCTCTGGAACAAAGTCCGATACAACAGTAGCACTTGCTGCCTCTGTAGTTTGCTGATGATCATTTAATCCTGAAAAAGCACTTTTTCCCAAACGTTTTCCATTTGGAACATTCCACTGCCCGAGGGCAGGGTCATCAGTACTTTGTTCACAATTACAGCATGCGTTAGTGTTTGGTGCCAGAATTTTTGCTGGTAGCAAATGAAAGGTTTCAGCAAATGCTGCATTTATAAAAATAAAATAAAAAAATCAAAATTAAAGAAGGAGAATAACAATTCTGATTCGGTTTTGTACTCTATTTATGAATGAAAATATAACACTCTCTTAGTTCAGATTGTGTGATTCTGAGAAACCTTGTGGCAAAAAACGTAAACATGAAAACTGAAAGTAAATGAGAAATGTAAATACGTAGCTCTCCAATTTGCGGTAAAAATGTCTTGTATACTCTTCCAGCACCCCAACCCTTCAAATTAATATGCTAGGTTTGCGCAAAACAAACACTAGTGCGTTTATGCATTACTAATTCTAGAATACAAAAAATGATTGCATGGAAGTGAGCTGAGCTATTTGGTTATTTCAACATATTTTAATACAAATATAGGACTTCACTATAACCAATGGTTCAACACAATGTAGCAAAAGTGTGTCAAGCTACTTTCCAAATTCAGAGGGTGACCAACCCAGGAGGACATCTGTGGTAATGCTGGAAGATGTGAAAACACAACTGAATGCAAATCTGAGCATCAAACTGATGTCTTCACTTTATGAGAAATGACATGTCCATAAGCAGTGTTGGGCCATACCTTTATTCATCCAGCTAATAAATTATTTGGTGGAACCTTGAAATCTTCCCCTCCAACATGACGACTGCCCACTCTGTGCACAGCATCTTATGTGTGCTATTGATGTCCAAATAGGTTTGATGGGAAGGTATAATAGCGGAGATTCAAAGCATACTCTTGATAATCACTCAATCTGCTGCCAGGCGGTGTTGTGGTTCGAAGGGTAGATTTACGGAATAACATGAGTAGAGCTATGCCGGGAAAGGATCACTCTGCCACTACACATTACTTCACATGCAAATAAGGCAGCTCACCACTGCAAGTACTCCTCAAAAATGGTCTCTTGCTTGAAATACTCTATCAGGGAAACCGGGACTCCTTGGGGACAAAGTAATTTTCAAAGATAAGTTGCATAAGGAGGCACTCAGGAAGAGGGAGTGAAAAGCACCAATGTGCGAGCTAGGAGAAAAATTACAGAGTCCCCCTTCAAACATTCGAGTTCAATCGCCAACTAATGTAATGCCCCACAAAGAAGACCAGACAGAGCTCTGTCGGCAATCTTCTGGGTGACTCCGGATGGCATCCATATAAATCTGCAACCACAAGTATGCACGTCAATAACTTCCCTTTCCATTCCAGGGAGTACCATCAGACTCATGGCCACCCAAAAAATACCTTCAACTCATCAGGTGCAAGACAAACACAAGAACAGGGAGGAAGGTGATCAAATAAGGAAGAGGATTCAGACAGAGAAGTAAGTCTTCCAGTCATGAGCAAGAAGTTGACCCAAAGGCTCCTCCACATATTGTATTGTACATTACAATTCTCCATCTAAAGACAACTAAATGGGCCTGTATGTAAAAACTATCAAATGGCCTCAGCACATATTACAAAGCACTAGGAAACTAGCACTAGCTGCTCAGTTTTAAAACCCCATACATAACCACTGATGTTATAATGCATATTTCCACAGACATGTTTCCTACTCATATCTCTGGTAGTTTGGGAAATTGTATCTGCAAAACTGTAAACCTTTATAAACAGTACTTATAAAGAAAACAAACAGCTCCAAAGAACACAAATACATAACAAGTGTGTAATTAGAATGATGGCATGTTCGAGAGTAAATGATGGAAAAAAACGCCCACTGCAGAGAACACTCGTCAGAAAAATGGGAACATGCACATTTATAAATCACAAGTTGACACAATAGGCACACAAACGTAGTTATCACCTTAAACGGCTATAGTTCCTAAAGAACCAGTCAACAAATAAGCATCAATTAAGCATTTGCAAGATTAGACTTACCATTGAGTGAGAGAGTAATTATAATTCACTATTTTTGTTATGAACGATCACTTCAAAAGAAGTCTATCACTAGCATAGCTCATGATTCTTGTAGGTGTGGATACGATAAGTACAGGGCTCTCAGTTACAAGTTGTGGCTTACAAATCTGAATATTCTTGCTGGAATTAAACTGGATATTTTCGTGGAGTAGAGATGCCACTGGTCCAGCTGGGAGGAAAGACTAGCAGATGTCTACTGAGGATAGGTGCAATGCTTTGCAAATGTTCAGAGCGCTAACATGGTGGACCTTGCGTCCATGGATAAAGATGATGCTATTTAATGCAGTGCTGAGTGGAGGATGGAATGGTGGTCAAGATATAATTGATACTGGTCATCCTCATCTTACCAGATATCAGAGCCTCCTCAATATGGTTTGAAATGGACAATGACGAGTTTGAGACATTGTTACAAATTATTCAAGGATGAAAGTAAAATCTTAGTCATGTTTTTTTTAAATAATTAATATATTAATTTCAAGCATTCAATAATCATTTGCTTACCATCAGCAGAGCTATCACCTGCTTCACGATTTAGGGAAACCTTGGTGATATGTTATTAACCTACTAGTAAAAATAAACAAGCATTGGTAAAGCCAATATGTCTTGCCTGTGCAAGAGCTATTGGATTTGGCAAAGGGTTTTACCCATGTCGTACACCTGTGTGGCTGCTGTTCAGCATGGCTAAAAGTTAGTAGCAAAGAGGAGAGTGGCGCAGAGTGTCAGAGTGGAATAGAGTGGCATAGCAAAGAGTGTTGTGGATTGGAGTGGCATAGTGTGGAGTCGCATACACTGGGGTGGCAAAGAGCAGGGTGGACTGGTGTAAAATGCATTTGAGTGAAGTGTTGCAAAGTATACTGTGGCATTACGTGCAGTGGCATTGAACTCAGGGGCATACAATGCAGCATCATAGAATGCAGTGGCATAGATTAGAGTGGTGCATAGACGAATGCAGCGGTGCCGGGTGCAGAGTAGAGTAGAGTGGCACAGAGTGCAGTGGCGTAGAATGCAATGGTGTACGGTGGCAGAGTATAGTTGTGCTGAGTGAAGTTGAGTGATGCAGAGGGCAGTGGCGTAGAGTTGAGTGGCACAGAGTGCAGTGGCATACAGTGCAGAGTAGAGTCGAGTGGCACAGAGTGCAGTGGTGTAGAGTAACAGTGATGAAGAGTAGAGCACGGTGATGGAGAGTGCAGTGACAGACTGCAGTGGCATAGAGTGGAGTAGTGCAGAGTAGAGTGGCATATATTTCAGTGGCGGAGAATTGAGTGTTGCTGAGTAGAGTGCCAGGATGCAGTGTGGTAGAGCAGTGGCTTAGAATACAGTGATGCAGAGTAGTGTGAGGTGGCATAGAGTGCAATGAGTGCAGCTGTGTAAAGAGCATTGGCATTGAGTGCAGTGTTTAGGAGTAGAGTGGTGTACAGTGGACTAGCGTAAAGTGCAAGGGCATAGAGCTCTGTGTTACAGAGTAAAGTGCACTGGCATAAAGTGTATTGGCAGAGTGGAGTGGCATAGAGTGCAGTGTTTCACAGTGGCATGGAGTGGAGTTGTGCAGAGTAGATTGGTGTGGCTAAGACTGGAGTGGTGTAGAGTGCAGTGGCAAAGAGTGCAGTGGTACATAGTACAGTGGTACAGAGTGCATTGGCACAGAGTAGAGTGGTATGGCGTAGACTGCAGTGGTGTGGAGTGGTGTAGAGTGGAGTATTCATGATGTGGCAGTAAACTGCCATTACAGTCAACACATGTTGAAATGAACATTATGCACAGACATACTGTTTTATTACTAAAAACTACACAGTGCACAGACACATATGTGGAAATTGCATCACCTAGTGTAATCATTTGTTTTTATCATATTAAAGTACTTGTTTCAAACACACTTCAGAAATAAAAAATGTGCTTTGTGTTCCTAATGCCTAATACACAGTTTATTTAAATGTGCCATGTGCTAGAAAAATCCTCTTTCCTACCCCAGTATCCAGCACCATTGTCACATAAATCCTCTCACTTTGAAGTCGGAGAAAGAAAAGTAAACAAACAACCTTGGAAGACAGCGCCTAACATTTGACCTCAGTCTTTGAACGCACAGCAAGTGTGGCGAGATAAGAACAAGATTTTCAGGACTATTTCCAGAAAGGGGCCCTCCGAAGAATACCATGAAAAGGTTTTGGGCAAGGGAAAGTAGGGACTCAAGCTGAACAGCCTAAACAAATAAAGCCAGCAAATGGA
The DNA here is from genome assembly GCF_031143425.1 of Pleurodeles waltl. NCBI lineage: Eukaryota > Metazoa > Chordata > Amphibia > Caudata > Salamandridae > Pleurodeles > Pleurodeles waltl. The sequence continues at coordinate 680,764,944 of NC_090437.1, read as the reverse complement.
AAGCAAGAAAATGTGAGTTACAAACCACAAAGTAAATGGCAAGTGTAGGAAAGTACCATCTTGCCTGGCATGTTACCCCCATTTTTCACTGTATATATGTTGTTTTAGTTGTATGTGTCACTGGGACCCTGGTAACCCAGGGCCCCAGTGCTCATAAGTGTGCCTGAATGTGTTACCTGTGTAGTGACTAACTGTCTCACTGAGGCTCTGCTAATCAGAACCTCAGTGGTTATGCTCTCTCATTTCTTTCCAAATTGTCACTGACAGGCTAGTGACCATTTTTACCAATTTACATTGGCTTATTGGAACACCCTTATAATTCCCTAGTATATGGTACTGAGGTACCCAGGGTATTGGGGTTCCAGGAGATCCCTATGGGCTGCAGCATTTCTTTTGCCACCCATAGGGAGCTCTGACAATTCTTACACAGGCCTGCCACTGCAGCCTGAGTGAAATAACGTCCACGTTATTTCACAGCCATTTTACACTGCACTTAAGTAACTTATAAGTCACCTATATGTCTAACCTTTACCTGGTAAAGGTTAGGTGCAAAGTTACTTAGTGTGAGGGCACCCTGGCACTAGCCAAGGTGCCCCGACATTGTTCAGAGCCAATTCACTGAACTTTGTGAGTGCGGGGACACCATTACACGCGTGCACTACATATAGGTCACTACCTATATGTAGCTTCACCATGGTAACTCCGAATGTGGCCATGTAACATGTCTATGATCATGGAATTGCCCCCTCTATGCCATCCTGGCATTGTTGGTACAATTCCATGATCCCAGTGGTCTGTAGCACAGACCCTGGTACTGCCAGACTGCCCTTCCTGGGGTTCCACTGCAGCTGCTGCTGCTGCCAACCCCTCAGACAGGCAGCTGCCCTCCTGGGGTCCAGCCAGGCCTGGCCCAGGATGGCAGAACAAAGAACTTCCTCTGAGAGAGGGTGTGACACCCTCTCCCTTTGGAAAATGGTGTGAAGGCAGGGGAGGAGTAGCCTCCCCCAGCCTCTGGAAATGCTTTGTTGGGCACAGATGTGCCCAATTCTGCATAAGCCAGTCTACACCAGTTCAGGGACCCCTTAGCCCCTGCTCTGGCGCGAAACTGGACAAAGGAAAGGGGAGTGACCACTCCCCTGACCTGCACCTCCCCTGGGAGGTGTCCAGAGCTCCTCCAGTGTGCTCCAGACCTCTGCCATCTTGGAAACAGAGGTGCTGCTGGCACACTGGACTGCTCTGAGTGGCCAGTGCCACCAGGTGACGTCAGAGACTCCTGCTGATAGGCTCCTTCAGGTGTTAGTAGCCTTTCCTCTCTCCTAGGTAGCCAAACCCTCTTTTCTGGCTATTTAGGGTCTCTGTCTCTGGGGAAACTTTAGATAACGAATGCATGAGCTCAGCCGAGTTCCTCTGCATCTCTCTCTTCACCTTCTGCTAAGGAAACGACCGCTGACCGCGCTGGAAGCCTGCAAACCTGCAACATAGTAGCAAAGACGACTACTGCAACACTGTAACGCTGATCCTGCCGCCTTCTCGACTGTTTTCCTGCTTGTGCATGCTGTGGGGGTAGCCTGCCTCCTCTCTGCACCAGAAGCTCCGAAGAAATCTCCCGTGGGTCGACGGAATCTTCCCCCTGCAACCGCAGGCACCAAAAAGCTGCATTACCGGTCCCTTGGGTCTCCTCTCAGCACGACGAGCGAGGTCCCTCGAATCCAGCGACGCTGTCCAAGTGACCCCCACAGTCCAGTGACTCTTCAGCCCAAGTTTGGTGGAGGTAAGTCCTTGCCTCACCTCGCTGGGCTGCATTGCTGGGAACCGCGACTTTGCAGCTACTCCGGCCGCTGTGCACTTCCGGCGGAAATCCTTCGTGCACAGCCAAGCCTGGGTCCACGGCACTCTAACCTGCATTGCACGACTTTCTAAGTTGGTCTCCGGCGACGTGGGACTCCTTTGTGCAACTTCGGCGAGCACCGTTTCACGCATCTTCGTAGTGCCTGTTTCTGGCACTTCTCCGGGTGCTACCTGCTTCAGTGAGGGCTCTTTGTCTTGCTCGACGTCCCCTCTCTCTGCAGGTCCAATTTGCGACCTCCTGGTCCCTCCTGGGCCCCAGCAGCGTCCAAAAACGCCAAACGCACGATTTGCGTGTAGCAAGGCTTGTTGGCGTCCTTCCGGCGGGAAAACACTTCTGCACGACTCTCCAAGGCGAGAGGGATCCGTCCACCAAAGGGGAAGTCTCTAGCCCTTTTCGTTCCTGCAGAAACCTCAGCTTCTTCTGTCCAGTCGAAGCTTCTTTGCACCCGCAGCTGGCATTTCCTGGGCATCTGCCCATCTCCGACTTGCTTGTGACTTTTGGACTTGGTCCCCTTGTTCCACAGGTACCCTAGATTGGAAATCCACAGTTGTTGCATTGCTGGTTTGTGTCTTTCCTGCATTATTCCTCTAACACGACTCTTTTGTCCTTAGGGGAACTTTAGTGCACTTTGCACTCACTTTTCAGGGTCTTGGGGAGGGTTATTTTTCTAACTCTCACTATTTTCTAATAGTCCCAGCGACCCTCTACAAGGTCACATAGGTTTGGGGTCCATTCGTGGTTCGCATTCCACTTTTGGAGTATATGGTTTGTGTTGCCCCTATCCCTATGTTTCCCCATTGCATCCTATTGTAACTATACATTGTTTGCACTGTTTTCTAAGACTATACTGCATATTTTTGCTATTGTGTATATATATCTTGTGTATATTTCCTATCCTCTCACTGAGGGTACACTCTAAGATACTTTGGCATATTGTCATAAAAATAAAGTACCTTTATTTTTAGTATAACTGTGTATTGTGTTTTCTTATGATATTGTGCATATGACACTAAGTGGTACTGTAGTAGCTTCACACGTCTCCTAGTTCAGCCTAAGCTGCTCTGCTAAGCTACCATTATCTATCAGCCTAAGCTGCTAGACACCCTATACACTAATAAGGGATAACTGGGCCTGGTGCAAGGTGCAAGTACCCCTTGGTACTCACTACAAGCCAGTCCAGCCTCCTACAGCAAGCAACAGGCAGAATGTATTCCTAGGTCAGCTTTCTGAATGTCCCCAAGATGTCTTTGTGGTAATGGAGAAAACAGTAAAACATGCCTATCCAACCATAAAACAGGCTCACAAAAAAAATATATATATATATATCAATGCAGTGACCTATCAGTCGAACCCTTCAGAAACTGCCAGCATGTCCTACAGGACAGCCCAACCCTGCAGTAAAGAGTTTTACTAGGTAACTTAATACCTGCAAAGGAATATCTAAAACTATGTCACACACTCATATTTACTGTAAATAGAAAGTGTTTTTAGTTATCACTTTGTCGGAGTGGCTTACATAATTTTATGGCCCCTACAGAAGAGTGCAGCAGAAGTGCTTAATGGTAATTAACTTTCAATGAGGAACCGCTAACAGGTATTGCTCAACTGCTGCCCCAGTCAAAGATCGTCAGTAAAATACCTATTGCAGAATACAGCCTTGAGTATTTTCAAAAACTTAGATGGTTAGGTTCGGCTTTCAGACTAGGGTTCTAACAGTTCCAGCGTGTGGAGTATTGGACAGCAAGCATCAGTCTCCATGCTGCTGTCTTCAAAGGGCTAGTTGATGAATCAGAAGCAAGCTGGATTGACATACACGGCCTACAGGGATTTAGCCAGGAAAAAGAAATTCTAATTAGCATGTACCTTTGTTGATGGTGCCAAGAATTTTGAATCTGGTCCTTGAAAGCCAATTGTGTGCTTTCAAGGCAACGTCCACAAGATGGTGTTTCCAAAGGTTAAAGCACAGTCATGTAGCATGACAGCACTGCCTTTGTAATGTACATCTATGAGCTTTTTTATGATCTCTCTGTTGACTATGGTACCAAGTCCAGACTCCAGACCCTTGTCAACTTCACAAATAGTTTGTTTGTTGGAACAGGAGAGATTTTTCTGAGCAGAGTGAGAGGTTGCATATTGAAAACTTTTGCGACTGAAGGGGTTTGAACAATATATCTGTGTAAAATTAAAATGTGAATCCCAAATTTCTTGCTTCCCTTGATGTAGCTGGTAATGTTTTATCAGAAGACATTTTTCATGATCTGCTTATTCTGGTCAAGGCTTCTCCAACGTGTAGCTCGTGAGCTACTGGTAGCTGCCAACCTACCTGTAAGTAGCTCTCCTATGTGCAGCCCAGCCTACTAACTTAGAGGCTATTGCATGGATTAATTAACATATGTATTCCTAAATTAAAAAGTGAGTGTTCAAGATGAAAATGTGTGCATCTTCAGAGCTCATAATATGATGTTTGGAGAAAAATAGTTTAATTTCTAAAATATTCTAAGTTGCTCAAACCTTTCTTGCATTACTACTGGCAACAAAGCTTGATACAATGTGGTAATAACCGCTGGCAGTCTCTCATAGGGTGGCCACTAACAATGTTGTATATAAAACACTAATGATATTAGTAGCTTGGCATGATTTTTTTAATTGAACTTAAGTAGCTCTTGTTACAGAAAAGGTTCAAGACCCCTGTTCTGATCAAATGATTCGCGTTTTTGATGCATTCAGGCACAGCAGATTTTCTTCATGGAAATTACATTAATGAATTAATTAGTAAGCACACTAACACACAGACCCACCATTTTCTTTTTATAGTCCAAGGACTGCTTTTCTTCCATAATTCAAAGCATTTCTTTTTCATTGATATTGGTTGCAAGTTACACGACTTTTGAAGAAAGTTCAGATCATAGAGCTGGAAGCATTTATTGCCACGCAGACCACACTTCACTGTGTATCCAGCGCTGGATTACCATGTCTGGAGTGCATTAGAATAACATTTCTAGCACACACTTTTTTTTCTTTGATAATCGATTGTTAAACACACAACATTTTAGTAGGAGAAACACAGATTATCATTATACCAAAGTAAAAGAAAAAAAGCATCTCTAATTTCTAAAATCCTCATCAACCTGCCTAAATTATGATTTCTCCCCCTACATGTAAATCAATATCGATAGCAGTAATAATAATTGTCATATCACTGAAGTAGCATGTCCTCCCTTCGGTTGACAAAAATCACTGAAAAGGCTGTAAGCTCCAGTGAGCAACAACTGGCTGTAATTTCCCTCTAAAGCTGGCACTCCTGCTGGAATACTAAGCCTAAGAAAGTCCCTTTCTCAGCGACCACCAGAGCTGTTTATCATCTTCTAAGTATTGAAAACGCTCCAAAAATTGCACTGGCATCGTACCAATTCTGTTTTTCCTACTGCTTTCACCTCTTAGATCACTCAGTTTCCTGTGGGTTTATGATGCCCAACAAGGCGGGGTGAGGCCGGGCGTTGCATCCGATGGTAGAAGTGTGATGTAGCAGAGTGGAAACAGGAAAACACCTTCGGTTTGATGGTGCTGCTCTCTGCTTGAGCACAGAGGCGGGGGAATATAATGACTTGACGGCGGCTCAGACACTGCGTGAGTGCGAACACTAGGCCCTAAACGGGCCAAGAGCAGAGTGACGTCACGTACTGGGCCACAAAGCCACAATTTCTGGAAGCGCAAAGGCAGCCACAGTGCCAGTTTTTAAAAATATTTAAAAGCATTTTAAACCTCACAAGGCCTTGATACATAACCCAGGCGAGGTCGCAGAGGTAGAATATGTGTGGATTTAAAAAGACAAACGCAAGGCCTGGCTACGAGCACAAAGATGGCGGGTGTGTGATATTGGCCTCCTGTCCAGCACCTGTCCATAAGCACATATTTGGCACAGTTGTCGGAGATTTTGGCTCACTAACCTAGGACGTAAGATTGGAAATCGGAGCATCTAGCAGGTGCATGTGGAAAAACAGGAAAGCTAAGGAGAGGGCTAGAGCAGATCTCCTGGCTGCTCAGTAAATATTTTTGGCTTTATGGGGTTAAGAGCAGAAACCAACGACATTTCTGGATTTGATTATGAGCACATTTGAGGAATGAGAAGCTGGTGTGTAGCACCTTACTTAGACCAATATTACCTGATCAATAAGTTATGAGGCTCTGTGCTTTCTCACCTCAAAGGGGACTACAAGGGACTTACCTACCTTGAGAACATGCAATACCAATAAATATATAGTGAACAATTCAGGGCACATGAAGTTGTCAGGAAACCCTGCAAGCTTGGCCGTAGGTGTTGGGCGGAAGCTTAGGTCTGGGTATGGGAAGGAAAGGATGTCATTAGGGTGTCGGGAAAGTTGAGGGTTTGAGGAATTTAGTGGGGTTAAATAGGTAGGTATGACGGCCTCGGGTTCTAATATCTGCTAACTAAATGTCAGCAAACACAAACAAAAAAGAAGAAAAATAAAAACAAAGTTGTACTCCTTCATTCATACATTATGACATATATACGGCACACATTGAAAGTCAAAATCTGTGCTCATGGATTAGCCCCAACTCAAAAAAATTAGATAAAGTCAAGATATTTGTCTTCCAACAATCATTGATTTCCTTGAAGAGAGACAGTGAAACTATAAAACATCAGTTATCAACGTTTGTAAAAATGCGACCTTGCCAAAGACGAACTTAGCAGTCTTGCGTGCCATACAGAAAGCAACTGCAATGATGATGAAGCAACTGACCTCCCTTTTTCCACTTTGTATACTGTGGGTCAAAATAGGTAATTTAGGAAGTCAATCAGATAAGGAGGAATTGTTAAAATATATCGGGAATCAGCAATTAAGCAATTGTGGTTGGTCTGGGTTGTCCCTCTCGTCTATTTAGTGGCGACCGTCAAAGTGCAGTGCCTGGTACCATCAAGGAATGTCACACAAATTCAATATCTTACCAGCTTCTGGCTGGTGGAGTGTGAATGTGGCGGGCCATGTTTGTGACGGTGGAATCATACTGCAAGTAACAACCATTCTCTTCTTCAAGTGGTTCCACAAAGTAGCTATCCGGGCACCAGAAGGGGGAAATTAAGATGCTGTGGCAAGGGGCACATGGACTTCTACTCACAGGCCACAGCGCTCGATAAGATGATCAAACATTCCTCGGCAAGCAGTGAAGGCACACGGGCTCTTGTGTTCGACCAGTGCCATTTGCAGGAGTGTCACAAACAGGGAGCAGAGTGACAAGGAGCATACAAACAAGTTCGAGCACTCACAGCGCCTTCGTCTGACGAACAGCAAAGATACCTGGGCCCTTTCTCTGAGAGCACCAAGGCTTACGCCAAGAGAAGCATCATTCATTGGGGTATCAAAGGTCAGACTGGGTACCCTTTGCAGGGCTCCCGTCTTGCAAGTCTCTGTCCTATAGAACACCTCACACTAATGCACTAAATCTACGGATTTAGGTTCTGGTCTGAAGAAAGGCCAACCTGATTCGGACTCAATATCAAGCCCTGAAATGAAGAGATTTCAGGGGGGGCTGTTTATGAAAAGATGACTGACATTAAATGTTTCCACTAATAGGATTCCTTTGTATGAGTCGTGACAGCAACCCGGGCTGTATTAAGTATTAATTACTCTATGAGAGCCTGGAGAGATGTTGTGCAGCATTTTTACATTTTGTAAACCAGACGAAGATCATTCCCCAGCCAATAAATAGATGAAAAGGGATCAGACATCAAGTAGTTTGTTGTGAGAGAATTGCAGAATTTAGTATGAAAGGGTAGGTTTCGGAATTGAATTATGTCCCTATATCTGAATGTGTACCTGCATCTTATGCAGACACACTTTAAATATATTTTTCTGAGGAAGGAGGCCTGAAGACAAGACGTCTGGCAAAATTCCACATTGACGAACTTTACTACCAATTGTAATTAACTTTTTTCCACATAAAGAATGGGAATATGATAATGACTAAGAAATAGGATTAGTACACAGCCAATGTTTTGAGATATAAGAAGAGGGGGGATGTCAAATACTGTCTCAATAATGAAGATAAATTTATGTATTAGGAGGATGAATGTGCTATATAAAGATAACATGTTTTTTCACACTTCCACCATATGTTTACATTACAGAATGCCATATAAAAGTAAGGTCCTACCTACTCCTTTAAGAAGTTAATCTTGAGTGAATGCAGGTGAATTCCCCATTGGTCTGGCATATTCTTCATCAAAAGCCAGATTCTCTAAATGCCAGGCTGTCAATCTCCTTCTCATCAGGTCAGACTCCTTTAAAAAATCCTTCGATATATTCACTTCTCATCTAGGTGAGACTACAACAGTCTCCTGACAAATATCCAGTTTCATTCCAGAAGGAGAGTCTGGACTTGTAGACCACAACCTGCAACATAGAGCTGTGTACTTATTTTATCCACTGTAGCAAGAGTCATCAGCTGTGCTAGTGATTGTCTTTTTGTAGTGATCGATAATAAAGAAAAGAAAGTGAAGTATAATGCTCGTCTCATACAGAATGCGGAGTATAATTATGCCTTCCAAATACTCAATTGTTGAGGACTCCCTGGAAGCTATCATATTTCAAGAAGTAAGGATAATTACAGGGTTGTGTGACTATTCCATCAATGCATGATTTATAAATCGGTCTGTGCAAAATAAAAGAGCACCACTTGTTTTTTTTTTTTTTTTAAAGTGTTAAGCCCTTTTTAACAATTTGTATTTAGGTGTTTCTCCTCATGCCGTAGTCTCACCTCCTGCAGGCTTGGCTCAGATGACAAGAACAGAAGAGTCGAACAGCCCCATTCATCTGGATCTAAGTTCAAACCAGACACATGCACTTGGTTTTATGAAGGTTTCAGATACGGGTTTTGGGGAAAGGAATGGTATGGGCTGGTGCCTGTCCTCCGATTAAGGAGACTAACAAAAAACAATTGTTTCTAGCGCAAACAGATCAAAAGCTGTCTAAATTGCTGCACACGTGGTGTTACACCACTTCAAACTCATATCAGTAGTTAACTGGTCAACTTTCTGCGGTTGGTTGATGTCATCAGTCATTACAAGGAGTGACAATTTAGCTCGGGTAGTCTAAAACATTGTGTTAAAATGTCAATATATAGTGACATAATACCACAGGATGATGTGAAACACAATTTCCCATAACTTACCTTTTCTAGTTGCGTAATTTGGCTTGCCCTGCTGCATAATCAGGTCCTTTACTGCAGCTGAACTCCAATAGCCATGTCTATGGAGTGTCTAAAACCATTAACTTTGTTACCATAAAGCCGGTCAGCTCTCACTGCTGACATGGAACCATCCGTCATAGTTATGTATAATACGGTGTTCTTGGCATGCTCGGAATGTTGAGATCGGCTAGAGTGATAATGTCTAGAGATGTATTTTCATTTTTTAATTTTGTTTTAAAAGTGAAGCCTGAAAGAATGCAGTAAATTAGGAGACCATTACCTCTATAACAAGCAATTCCAGTCTGTCCGGCATGAAGGCTAGGACAACAAAGGACGGTTTATGAGGAACCGAGCCCGGCTCATAAACAGAGGCTGCGGACACACTGACTTTCTTTTCACTGGGACTCAGCATGAAGGTATTAGAGGGCGAGCTATGGAGCCTCTTTCAGATTCTGCTTTGGTTTAACTTTTTAGTGTCGATCTTCTATTTAACTAGATCCACCAGGAAAGGGACAGAAGCAAGTGTAAAGTCAAAATGTTTAACCTTGTAGTTAACCGGCGAACAGCTGGCTGTTTCCCACAGAAGCTTAGCCAGGAGGTGGAAGTATGCACATACAATAAAATAATATTTCATATATACAATTCAGAGCTTTAATAATAAAACATCAGCTGCCACTTTTAAAATTCACCAAGATAGTAACACTTTTGCAAAGGTTAAGTTGTTAACCCCAAACAAACTGAGAGATACTATAAGACAGTGCTAGACTGATGAAAATAAAGAAGATTAAAAAAGTGTGATTGTAAAAAAAGCCTTTCTCAATGTGCATATAAACCCTACAATGAGGTGCCTTGCATACGCGCAGGCGAACTACTTTGCTTTGTTGGTGCATTCAGATTCAAGATGGTAGTAAATACAGATGTAAATCCTGGTCTGCGATGAGAATGTGTCTGTTTCAGACCCAAGATCACCCAACAAAAGAGGAAGCAAACAGGAGGCTAGAGTTCCAGTTGGTGCTGGGTGTGCCGTGGGGTGGGGTGAGCGGAATGGGTTCTGGAGGCTGGAAGCTGTCTGTGACATATGTTGAGATGTGATTATGTTCTATTTATAGATGCTGAGCTTGGGAGGGGGCGATTATGCCCTTTATCGAACTGTGGAGAAGTGTGCCTCTGAGTCTTTGGTGATAAAACGTGCATGAGCACACCTTATGTCAGAATTTAGAATCCGCATCACTTCTTCGTGAAGGCTTGAGGACACATTTTAGAATTAGAGATTATATTTTGTACATGCATGGCTTTGTACAACATATATACGAATTAATCTAACATCTAAGCATGGTCACCGGCATTCATTCACCATAATTTTGAAATTTTAAACTGCTTTAATACTTGTGTACATGGTGTGGACTCTACTGGGATTAAGATACTTTAAGTTTTATCAACTAAATCACAAGGCCTTCTGCCGATTTTGTAACTAGTACGATCGTCACTTGTGTTACCATAAGTGCTTGTTGCACGTGGCACAAACACTAGTGGGCAGTAAACCGATGTAGTAAATAAACACAAGCTTCAAACCACCTGTCAAACAGTAGGAAGCAATCAGTATCTACTGAGCATACCAGAATCTGATATATGTTCACAACAACAACAATTCTTTTCTTCCAGGTGTTGATAAAATGCAGAAGGATTATCAGGTTGCTCACAAATACGGTATAACTAACTTTTCAAGCAGATACAGTTCTTATGTCAACAAATGTTATAGTTCTTCGTCCAGGCACCTCACAATGGAGCTTAACAGCCCGGGTGGAAAGATTTCCTTTGACAGACCTTTACAGCACATCAATACAGTACAGTCCATATAAATGAAGTGTCACCGATATTCCATTGCCACTTTTAATGCCACCATACATAAGCGGACAAGGAAATTCACCTTTTGTATCCTTGACGACAAAGCGGGTACTAGGTATGACTGTAACCGGTGATAACTTCCGGTTCCAGCTCGAGGGAGGGTGGGGCGGGAGTCAATGCCAACTCTCCCGCACAAATAAGCACAGAATATCAAAGAAGCTAAGAAACTTAATTAACACCACACCATTAAGTCTTGCAGACCTCTCCATCCTTTAGACATAGAGGTCCTCAACGGGTTTATTGAGCCAGGTATTGATTTGTTACCATCTAGATAAATAATATCCCTTCTGGATTAGAATGACCTCAATGCTGAATGCATGTTGGTTATTATATAGGGTAACAAATGATAGCCTAGAGTATAGGTTGTTCAGGTATGTATCATAATTGATAAAATAATATATTGATTCATAGATGATTAACTAAAAATGATGGGAATACTTTTCACTGAGTGGTCATAACTACTCTTCCCTCTAATAACCGTTCTGTCTGTGTGGCAGTGATGCTTTTGTGCACACTTTTATTGTTTCTCTGCACAAAGTTTCATGGAGTGTGGGACTGCTCCCCCCACTAATAATTTAAGAAAAACTAGCTAAATTGTACAATTTAAAGCATAGTTTCTATATAAAATGTCTAAACAGTCACAGCTTTTAGTAATGCAAGTTCTATAACAATTCTACAAGGGAGCTCCTCAATCATCCATCACTTAAAAATCTGTCACAGTACAAACAAGCATTACTACTTTTTTGGCAGCAAACGCAGGTTCCAATTAAATGGTGAACTCTTAATAGAATACACCCTCTGCCCCCCTGGGTGCCAACAAGGTGATATGTAGTCAATATAGGAGGCACCTTATCAAAAAATCAGTCATTAATTTACTGGACTACTTGCTGTCCTGGATAAAATAGAGCTGTTACACAAACAAATCTTATCAGAAGAGTCTGCCATCCAAATGTATTCTAAAGAACTATTCGGCTTTGAAGAGCAAATTGCACGGTTATAGAAATTAATCTGTTGAATTAATAACTATTTTATATGCTGCCTACTAAGTAGATTGTACATGGCATAAGAATAAGTTAATTAGAATTTCCAGCTCACCGTACAAGGTGACAGTTGTCCCTGTGCTACTTCTACGCCCATCATTGTTGTGCACAAAGAGCACATCAGTAACCTTGCAGGTCTGAGAGCAGCGCTACTGATATACGTACGACAGTATAGGATATCACTGTATTGTCCCTATATTTTTACTCTAGCCCTAATATTTAACCTTTGCCCTTATTTTAATAATGATTATGAGGTAATGGTTTTGAGCTAGCTATATGTGACGAGTTGACCAGGGGCAGCTCCTCCGTTAGGGTGGAGGAGTGTCGTCCTCCCGCCAGCAGCAGCAGCTGCCAAAGTTCTACAATAAAACTATAATAAAATGCATTTATTATAGTTTTATTGTAGAAGGGGTGGGACCACAGGTTGTAACAAGCCAGAGGGGGAGTGCACAGCACTACCCCTCAGTGGGCACATATGTTTGGCCAGCTGTCTCAGGCCGGCCAAACATACAAGCGCACAAAGCTCTGTCCAACCCGGCAACGCAGTGCTGGGTTGGAGAGCAGACAGACGCTCCCAGTCTGCCAGGGAGCGCTCTGGCTGGGCCCCCGACCAATCTGAACACTCAGATTGGCCTCGGGGCAGGCTGGGAGCCTGTGCCTGTGAGGAAGGAAAGAGGAGCTGCACGGTGGTGGTGGCAGCAGATTCAGGTACGTTAAAAAAAATATATATATTATTAATGTTTCACCCGCCACGCGCTGCTCCTGGAGTTGACCCTGGTGAGATAGCAGAAAAAAAGGTAGAGCATCTATGTGTTAAAAGAGAATAGGGAGCAATGCTGTTTATTAGAGTACTATGTAAACGACAATGTAAAGTTTCACTAGTTTTGTAGAGATTTCTAAGACTGCTGAGAAGAGTATAGCGGTCCACAGGGTCATGTGCTTGTGGAGGTCAGGGAGGAGAAAGCTGTGAGCTTGGTTAGGTCCATGGTAGAATGTAGGCATTTTCTACCATTCACAAAGGTTATTTAGTCCCATATTGTTGCAAAAGCATGTCTGGAAATCCCTGAAGATCAATGTGTTTTCCAGGTATGATTTGTAGTTAATTTGTGCCAGTGCTCCCCACCCTCACAAATTAAGCAACCAGGACTCTTTGGAACACAAGATGCTAGTGAGAATTCTGAATGGCTGCAATATTGTGAGCCGACATGGCATGGTCACCCTACACCACAAATTTTACTTACCGTCATAGGTGCCACTTAAGTAATATTAGAACACTGCAACGTTGGGCACTCAATTAAAAACAATGGAGTGCTCTGGGCATCTAACGACCGGTGGAAGCCCGAAGCTCTAACATTCCAATGTTGTCTTCACAGCTGTTGCTGCGAACAAATGCCTTGTGGAGCCCGAGGATATTTCAAGCCCCTCGGGCTCCGTGAGGCCGTTGTTATATTTATTATAACATTCTGCCCTCTAGTAGCGGAATGTTCTAATAGCCGTATAGTCCTCTGTTCCTGGGCTCTACCAGCATTAAAGTCACTCTCCCTTCGGCTCGGTCCTTTAACAGTGGAGCAGGCCTTTAATATATATTCAACGCTGGAGCGGGCCTTTAATATATACAAGGCTATGGCAGCGATGCCAGCCACAAAAAACACCCTACGCGAGCAAGTGCAGAAAACTCCTTTGGCCCACAACACCACCAAACAAGACTCTTGAACGAGTTCAGTTTGCATGAGCTAAGTGAGCAGATGGGCAGTTTGAGCGCGGATGGGCTCCAAGGCAGGCTAGCCCTGATGCACTCACGGACCCTGTCCTTCAGGAAAGGTATACCCTGTTACTATTTGGTGACAGAGCGACAAACCTTGGGGGCATCTGGGCCCACCTCAGAGCCAAAAACCAACAACTCCCATGTCATGGTATTGAACCCAATGCCTGCGGCAACGTCACTAGACCAGTCGATGTTTGTGCGCCAGTGGCCGCCGGAGCTCTGTAGCTCCTCACTGGGTGCCATGGAACACCAATGGTAGCACATGTCTGATCACATCCAAGTAAAACAAAACCCTAGGAGCCGAGACCTCCACCTGAGCACTGCTGCCACATGTATGTAACCTGAGCGAGCCGGAGGGCAGTGAGTCAGTATTAGTAAGTGCACTCTCTATGGATGCCAAGTGTGTGCCAGATGAAATATGTCTCTTATACGAACACTCTCTTGACAGACATTTGTATAATGCTACAATTATTTGCCATTTCAACTTTCGAGTACATTTCGGCAGACACTGCATCAGCACCACTGCCATATCCCTCATATTCCCTCACAGTAGGCTGCAACATTTACAAGATGAATTCGGTGCCTCCCTTCTTTCAGCTGTTGAAAGCGGAAAGCCTGTGAAGTGACAGATACAGCCCCATCCCACAGTGGGAGGTGCCTGGCTAACACAACATTATGTACCCACAGTCACCATCCATTTCTGTTCCTCTGTTCCTTTTGTCCCTCCCAGTCCATCGCTTCCGTTCCCTCTCTCTGTCCCTAGCATGCTGCTTCCTTCACAGAGATTTGAAGCCACTCTTGGAAAGCGCAACGCTTTGTATAAAAGCCAACAGGCTTTCTCTTCGGATTTTACTTATTGATTCAGAACAAAAAGGAATCTTCGCTACTCTTGTTTCTGCTGACTTGGGTGACCTTGAAGAAGGCACGAGAGGGCTGAAGGCGACGGAACAGATAATGGGAAGAGGGCGGCAGAGGACTGTGTGGCAACGTATGTAGATGTATTAAACCGACAAAACAAATGAAAATAAGCCCGTATCCTACTTAAACTCAGGGCGCCCTTCATGTAAAAAGGTTTCAGCAGCTTACGTTATTCCTTAAGGAGTAACCTGTCCACTCAGAAGTTAAACTTTGAACGTTATCAGTATCTGCCACACATGAGGAACTCACCCAATGTTCGAAGAACAAAACGCGACGTGGCGATGCTATGGAATACACGTGCAGTTCAATGGATGCTCAGATGCTATCCTGGTTGGGAAGAGAAGAGCAGAGCATGAGAGAATCCGAGTGAAGAGGGAGTGTCGAGTGCAGATCAGTGCACGTGCTGACATGCTCCCCGCGCACGTTAAAGGAAGGAAGAGGAGAAGAAAGGATGGGAAAGGAAGAGGAGAAGAAAGGATGGGAAATGAAGAGGAGGGAGGGAAGCAAAGGGAAGGAAAAAAAAGGAGTTGAAGGGCAGGGATTAAAGTACAGTAGAGAGAAAGAAAACAAGGGGATCCGGACGAAGGATGGGAGGAGGGGTGCAGAGCAAGGAAGACATTAGAGACTGAAAATAATACGGAAATTGGTTTGGTAGGGGAGAAGGAAAACAAAAGGAGAAGGGCAAAGAGCAGCTCGGAAGAGATTAGATTGCAAAAAGAATGATAATAAAGAGGAGATGTATTAAAAAAAAAAAAAAAAAAAAAAAAAAAAAAAAAGATGACAAGGAGCAAGACAAGAATTATAGCGGAATACAGAGTGATCCTAACAGGAAGGAAGACAAAGGGAGGAGATTAGATTGCAAAAAGAATGAGTGGTAAAGAGGAGGAGCAGGACGGGTAAAAAAAAAACAAAAAACAGAATGCGGCAGATAGGGAGCGGAGCCAGTCGCTTCTTCAAGGTTCCCCGTGCTAGATCTGTAACGGGTGATGTATGGTTTTGTACTGTCTAATCTAACTCAAAAGGGCTCGTTAGGGACGTATAACTCACACAGCTAACAAGCATTAGCAAAGCCAGTAGGTCTTGCTTTTTGCCTTTGCCCATGAAGACCTCTTCACTTTACAAATGCTTTTTGCTGATGGTGTTCAGCATCAGCAAAAATAAAAATAATTATGACGCCTAATACTGAACATCATCAGAAAAACAATAATAATAAGCCCTGTGATGTGTACAAGCCCATGCGTCATGCCAACTCATTGTGTTGAGGCACAGGAGTATGTCACCCCAGATGCGTGCACACACATACAACATGATGCAGACACCATCTTCTTTTTAATTTATTTTTCCAATAATACAGATGCTGATCCTGCAGCAGTAAATTCAAATGAATAAATAAAATGAGCCAAAAGTCCCTCCGCACAGGTGGGAGGGAGGCGGCAACATAACATGCACTACCATGGAGGGCTAAATCAAAAGAAAACATTGTTGCCTACATATGAAACAGAAGGATACAAGTTATTTAGTCAAAAGGCTGGTCAAGAGGTTATGCTTCACGTGAGAAACAAACAAAAGAAAAGAAAGGCAAGCCACCAAATAAGAATCAGGCAAATGAGACTGACGAGAAAGTCAACCGAACTTAAGCAAATGGTTGGTCCATAGCCCACTATGAATGCTGATATTTTCCACAATAATGTTCAGCCAGTATGGTTGCACTCTCCATAGTGAAAGGACCAGTAGCCCAACCCAAATAAACGTATTCAAATAGCCTTGTTGCGAGATCTGCCATCTTATTGCACAGATATTAGCCTTAAGTGCTGCAGAAGAGTAAAAACACCCAGAGCTCCTTGTGTATGCTCCGAGTTGTGCCCCTTGGAAACGCAAACAGTGCAGCGGCAGGGTCCAGGTACAGATGCCGGCTAAATCATCATGCCTTATGCCTTTACATAATTGGGAACTCATTCCTTTTCATGACACTGCGGGTAATCTTGCTCATTGCTAGCTCATGTTCTCACTCAGTCCCATGACTACCTAAATCTGCACTGCTCGTTCTCTTTCCACCCGTAAAGAGATCTTCTATCCTTTATATTTCCAGCATAAACCTTTTCCACAGATACGTTATGACAATAGAAAACACTTTGCTAGAGAAGCCAAAAGTCAAGACAGCTAATTTTCGAAGACCCCAAAGAGGTGAACCACGCTGTCCTGTATATGCAGGAAACCCATTACATGAAATGATCTGCACACATCAGTGGGTATCGAAGATAAGCATGAAATATTGAGACTTGCAGGTGAATAAGCATTTTAAAGTGCCTGATTTCTTCTCGTTTTGAGTATTCCTTGAATGAACTCTCTGCGTTTCGACATTGTAGCCTTCTAGCTACTGTTCCAAAGACTAAACAAGAGAGGAGTTCAAAAGGTGGCCTTAAAGTAGATTAAGCCCTACATCACAGATAGAACCAAAACTATAACGCAACCTCCATTCCTCTCAACACCAGTGTCACAAAGTGGGAGTCTCCCAACACTCTACAATCTCCCCCCTTCAGTTAGATGTAAACCCATCTCGACTTCCTGAGTTTATCAACTTCTTCAAACGTACGTTACAACTATGCCAACAATACTCAAATAATTCTAAAATTAGAAAACCTGCCAAGTATTGAAAGACCTGTACTCTCCAAATGCCTAAGTTTGCAGACCCATGGATGCTACAAAATCACCTCGAAATAAACCCTTCAAAGACTGTGGAAAACCAACAACCCCAGTACACTGTCACTGCTGCTGAAGTCCCACCCACTATATCTTCAGAAGGAAAGAACTTTGGGTGTGATTATGGACTCCAAAGCTCTCACTTACAAGTCAGGCCAACCACCTGACCAGACGCACCTTCAACACCATGAGAACACTACAACACATCTTTCCTTATTTTCCACAAATGGCCCAAGCCTTCACATCATTAATTAGTCTTATGTTGACTACATTAATTTGGTGCACATGGAACTCACAAAACATTTTATAAAAAAAGATTAAATTATTCCACAAAAAAGCTGCCAGGTTCCGAACATAATCAGTGCAACCATGTCACAAGGTCCTAAACTATCTGCCTCTTGCAAAAAGTATTTCCTTTAAAACTCTCTACATCACCCACAGAGCGATTCATGGGAACGGAACGGTTTCCTACACACTAAATTTAAACTCTACAGCTAAAGAAAAAAACTTTACATGACAAATGGCACTGCTAATCCATCTGGCTTAACAAAAAGATACACATACGTGAAAGTTAACTGTGTGTACACACATGCAAATAATAAGCAACCACCTACTATTCTGACAAGTGCTTAAGAACTGTTTTTTATTTTCAAAATAAAAGACACTAAGTCCTTAGACCACTATATGAGATAAAATGAATCTAAAATCGGTGGACTGACCCAAGCACTTCCGAATCAGACCCTATATGACAATACCAGGTGGTCTGGCATTGGTAAGAGTCAACATTACTACTAGCTGCTCAAACAACTGATAAAGCAGTGTGATGACTCAACCTGCTGTAAGATTAGACCGCTAAGCTCCTTGAAGAATTAGATACTGATGGTGGCTCCAATTGTCCTCACAACGAGAAACAACCCAGATTAAGGCCTATATCTCGCATAACCTCACTGACAGCAATACTCCTAGCAAAGAATGTGAATAGTTGCATGTATTTTTACACTAACCCTAACACAGACACTGTTCTACTGCTATAAACCTCTTGCACCGCACCAATAATACACATTTATGATAAACCACAAACATCAATCAACCATGCACTTAAGGAGCACCTAGAAATCCAATGCAAATCGGAGCCCTAAATGAACTCACGAGGCCAATAAATGCTTTAGAAAACATACACAAACTAGCTTCTTACTCCATGGTCGTAAGAAAAAGCACTTTGGTCCTCCTGTGGGCAGGAAAGAGCTGTATAAATACCAGTTCTTAAGGCAAGAATATCATGCCAGTTCCTTCTACTACTACTAGATTACAGATTTTGGAGTGGTGCACCTAGCAACAAACCTAGAATAGTAATCTGGCAATAGGTGGCAGCGTCTCTTAGAATGGGGTGTCTTAAGAATGGTACATGGATGGTGCCATGAGAGGAATTTAGAGCGATGTGTGTATCATTAGAAACCAGGGGCTTACAGCATACCCTCAAGTATGTGTGACAACTTCAGAAGACTGCTGGCACAGAAATGTTGATTTGAAAGATGTCACTAACTGTATCCCAGTCTGTGGTAGATAACGAAAACCGCCTAGGCTGATAAAACACTGGAAAATAAAACCTGACTGAGGAGTTAGTCAGTGAGCTGGGACGTTCTGAAATCCTTTGACCACAGGACAAGCAAAATTGTACCGTGGGAGTAAATATGGAATGGTGCAAGGGTTCCCGCTACATAGCTGCAGTTCTTTGTCGTAATATATTTCCAAAAGGTAGCTGGCCTAACACTGGAAGACAGTAGATTCCACAGACCAGAAGAATACATAATAGACACCATTCTAGTGTATAGCTGCTCATTTGACTGACAGCAGCACAAACTGCTTGGTTATCGATGATGTACTATCTGTGGAAGAGAGGGTCAAGGGTGCTAATTACTTTAAAAAAAAAAATAGACCTGCACTCAGACATATGAATAGCAGTCCTTCGAAATATGATAACGTCGTACAGTCAGGCAAAGTCTTTAATTCCTTCCGGTATTTCTGTTCATATCTGCATGGATGCTAGCTAGCCCTCAGACGCTCATTCAGAGGAGGCACAACACAGGCTCACACAATTCCTCTTTTTTACGAACAGGAAGGCATACACAAATTCTCAGGAAAGGATTTCACAGGCTGAGGTCAGCAGCTTGTGTGAGCGCATGCCAAAAATAGACCACTTTCGCTACTCGGCTACTATCTCCACTATGCACATGGCTGGGTACTCTAAACATGCGCTGCTTCTCCAGGACAACAGAGCAATGCTTCACGGTTCCGCTGGCCTGCCAGCAATGCAGAAATCGCATGCCTGGTAAGAAGATATGTCAGAGAGCTAACAGGTGCCAGACAGCAGTCTTTCAAGAGTGCAATCAAGTGCTAGGCGAAGTGTGTGCTTCTAGGAGTGTGCAATATAGTGCCAAGTGAGGTGTTTGCTTCCAGAAGTGTGCAATCCAGTGCCCGGCAAGGTGTGTGCTTCCAGGAGTGTGCAATCCAGAGCCAAGTATGGTGTGTGTTTCTAGGAGCGTGCAATCTAGTGCCAAGTGAGGTGTGTGCTTCTAGGAGTGTGCAATCTAGTGCCAAGTGATGTGTGTGTTTCCAGGAGTGTGCAATCCAGAGCCAAGTATGGTGTGTGTTTTTAGGAGTATGCAATCGAGTGCCAAGTGAGGTGTGTGCTTTAGGGATTTGCAATCCAGTGCCCAGCGAGGTGTATGCTTCCATGAGTGTGTAATCCAGAGCCAAATATGGTGTGTGTTTCTAGGAGCGTGCAATCTAGTGCCAAGTGAGGTGTGTGCTTCTAGGAGTGTGCAATTCAGTGCCCAACGAGGTATGTGCTTCCAGGAGTGTGCAATCGAGTGGCAGGTATAGTGTGTTTTTCTAGGAGTGTGCAATCTAGTACTAAGTGAAGTGTGTGCTTCCAGAAGTGTGCAATCCAGTTCCATGTATGGCGTGTGTTTCTAGGAGACTTATTTTTTTACTTTGTTTCTTGCTCCTATCCAGGGAAGCTTCCCTTTCATTTGCAAAGCATTCTTGCTCTGAGCTTAGCTGTAAACAAGGGTATAAATGAGGCTGTTACCTTGGGCACATTTGGTCTTTGTGGGCTCCCTGCACCCTCCCTCAGCTGCCTGGCTCACATCCTTCCTTGGCTTGGATTTTCTTTACAAAGTGTGCATGCTTGTTGTTTATAGCCTAGGCACTCAGATCTACCAGGGCTCCGCAATCCTCAGAGACAGTGCCCACTCCTGATCCATACTGGGATCCCATTCGCAGCTCCATCAGTGCACCTCAATTCTTCCAGTCAGTACACTCTACTGCTCCAGCACTGGGACCCCGGGTGCAGCTCTGTCAGTGCACCTCAGCTCACACACTCCGAGCCCTCAGCAGTGCCAGTGCCAGGAACCCCACACATGCTGTCTGCCAGAGCACCTCAGTTCTTGCAGACAGTACACTCTGCTGCTCTGGTACTGGGACCTCAGGTGCAGCTCCATCAGTGTACCCCAGTTCTACTCCAGCAAGGTCACTTCCTTTTCTATACTGGGAACCCACTCATATACAGTTCCCATACAGCAGCTCAGTTCTAATATTCAGTGCGCACACACACACACACACACACACACCAGGGCACCTCCAGGTTAACAGTCAGCAACACTGGCACGCCAATACTAGATTCCATACATAGCACCATTAACATACTTCTGATTTTGTGTGCTCATTACTATTCAGGTACTGCAGCCCACATACAACTGTCAGTACACCTCAACCCTAACCTGCAGTGCCCCTTTATTCCAATACCAGAAGTAACATGGCGCTCCATTTCTCCTTCCTTACCCGCCTTTCTGTTATTCCAGCAGTGGGCCAGGACAGTAGCCCCCCCAATCCTGATCATAAGTGCCCCAATATTGCTGTTTTGAGGTGCACAGACAACTCTGATAATGCATCTCCTGCTGCTCTGAAGTGCCCCCTGCTGTTCCACACTCTGACTTCTGTTTGAGGATGTGCCGGAGCCAATAAAATCTATTCTTAGCTGACATCGTTATTTGGGAAAGTCTGTTTCACCTATCTCACTTTGGTCTTTCCTTTACTCTGTTTACTCTCAATGTTTTCTTTCTCTCCCACTTTTCTCTTTCCAGCTCTTAAAATCAACATGTTAAGAGTTTTGCTCTTTCTTTCAACTGTTTATTTCTACTCCTCTCCTTTTTTTTATTTCCCTCTTCCTCCTTCCTCTTTCAAACTTGCAAAAATGTGGTTATTACTTTTCGTGTTTCGTTCCTCTCTTTTTTCTTCATCAGGCGTTCATTCTTTTACTATTCATTCTTTCTCAGAATTTTTGTTTTGCTCATTCCTTTTTCTCGGTCTGTGCCCTTTCACTTTTTTTTTTTAGATCTTTCTTCCTTCCATTCTCTGGTGTTTTTCTTATCTTTATCTGTCAATTCACGGTTTACTATAAATCCCTCTTTTTCTCCATCTGTATGTCAAAGCCACATGTTACTTGTCAGGACCCGAAGTGTTAAAGTGGTTTTCCCATACTATGTCTGTGGGAAATGTGTAAGTAAATACATGCCGTGGTTCGTTCGCTGCTTGTTTCTCTCGCCATCTCTCTTTTTTCCTCTAATGTTCATTTTTCTCTTTCTTTTCACACTTATTTCATTGTTTTTCCGCTTTATCTTCCACTCGCTAGCTACCTTCCCTTTTTTCTTTTGTCTTACACGATTGCGCTATTTCTTCTCTTAGTTGTGTTTTCATTTTCCTGTTCTTTCTTTCCCTTCTTTCTTTTATTTCTTTGCAACCCCTTCTCTTTCTTCCTTTTGTCTGTTGTATTTCTTTTGCTTCTCTTTTTCTACCTTATCCGCTTTCTCTCCTGAGGTCTAATTATCAATGGAGCAACAGGTGCATTGACACTGGACCCGGAGACCTACGCAACTCACTCAACTCTAATTACTGCTGTATTTTCCTACCGAAATTCCAGTCAATCATTTTCCTTTCTCACTCCAGGGAGCATGACACCATTACTATGCCACTTGTCCTCTCTAGCTTTACTCACAACTCCCTCTTTCCTTTCACCCTCCAATCCGTCCCAAATTGTATTTTTTGTTATGATGCTTTGAGCATTACACTCAAATGTCAAAAGTTTATTTCTGATAAAGGTTTCTATGATAACTGAATGTGTTTTAAGATGGAGGAAAAAGGTAAATGTAAGCGCTTTAGTTAAATGCTGGGCCACTGGAATTATATGGCAGAAAAAGACCACATTATGAAGCAGGGTTGACCAATTTATGTAGTAAGAAAAGCCAAGTTATGAATTTACAATGCCAATAGTTCTAACTCAAGAAAATGTGAGACCTATTGCATTGCAAATGCTTGTTGTAGTGTATTCTACTTCGGTTTTATGCACATGTGTAATTTTTTGGCAATATCACTTTCATGAATGACACAAAGTTTTTTTTCTCCAAATTTGTATGTACTTTTCTTTTCAAAGTGGTCAGTGAGGACACGGATCTCACTGAGATGCAACGGCAGACAACCAGGGACTAGGGACCTGCCTGGAGGCCGAGTTCACATGTCGAAGGAAGTGCAGCGTGCCTTACCTGAAGGCGAAGTACATCCGGGGTCCACGACACGATCCTGCATGGAGCAGGCCTTGGAGAGCCATGACTGGGAGCCACGTGGGCCCGAGCTCCCTTGACTGAGGGTCCACCAGCACAGCAGTAGCCAAGCGACAGTGTCCCCGTGCTGGAAGAACTGAAGCAAGGGAGTCTTCCCTTGGAGGCCTGGGGCCTTGCAGCTGGAGCGGGTGGGGGCAAACACCAGCCTGGGCAGAGAGAAGCCCGGTCTGCACTGGCCCAGAGTACCACCCCCCCCCTGGCACCATTGACTCCCTCGAGGGCCTGCTACTAAGTGACTGGGTTGCGGAGGGACCGGCCATGTACAGGTGCAATTTGCATGGCCCCACAGCTGCGTACAAGCCCCCACCTCCCCATATTGAATGATACCTTGCGATGTATTAGACAGGAGGCCCAAAGACTTGGAAAAAGGGGGCAAAATAAGGCTACCTCCTTCTGGTGAAGTGCGAGGCTGGAAAGTGAAAGGATGGAGAGCCCCCTTCCAACGCAAACATTTCAGGCACATAAACCAGGACCTGGTGGTTCATTTTCTGGGGAAGTTGTGGACCCTGGGCCTTGGCTGCTCATGGAAGCAAGTTGGCTGGGGCTTAAGAACGGGGGGGATTTGGACACTGAGGCATGTCCGGCTGCCCAACTGTCAAACAAAAGCGATTTCTGGAGGAGAGGCCCAAGAGATCCAAGGTGGGAACTGGGGATTAGGCTGCTCGTGCTGCCCCCACAGGGACAAGCGGGCCTGGGTCCAAAGGAGGTTGGCTACAGAGTGGGACTGGCTCTGCCCTTTACTGAGGGGTATTTTCCCCCTAGCGAGCACACCAGTGCTGCATGGAGACCATGCGGTCCGGACACACTTTCCCTGCCTGTAGGAGCTGTGGACAGGAGGTTCCTGTAAATAACAGAGGGCCCACATGGAGTGAAAAGAGACAACTTCTCATCGTGGTACAAAATAAATCGCCACCACCCGACCAAACGCAGATCAAGATGGATAAATTCACCTCCTCAGCCCCAGGAGCTGCGGATGCCACCTGAGTGCCCAACCACGACAGGAGGAGCCAGCCCCCCTGACCTGACAACCTTCCTTAGAACAATCCCGGATGCCAGAGAAGTGGTGGAAGAGAAACTGAGAGAAGTCCAGACTGATGTGCCTTTTTTTGTGCCAGGAACTTACGAACGTGACTCATGGAGTTACAGAAGCAGAAATCTGTGTTTCAACAATAGAGGATCGCTGTTTACTGCTGTATGAGGGGGGTACAGTCCGGTATGGGAAGCCAGAGTGATTTCAAGCCAGTGTGTTATGTGATGATCAGTGGCCACCTCGGTATCCTGGGCTGAAGGAGGCCCCCTAGACATTCACTGTCTGTTGAATTTTCTATGCTTCAAGGACTATCTAGTTTTGTTTGAACATGTGAAGCGGAGGAGTGTGTAGTGTGCATGGAGCTGGGGGGTGGGGGCAGGTGTGCAACAGACCTTTCCTATGTTGGGGATGCAGGTAGTTCCGAACCCAGGTGAGGGAAACATGGGGTTAGGGAATGAGAGGAAGATGCTTTGGTGTTGTTAGGTTTGTTGAGTCACATGTCCACCAAAGAGTGTTGAGAGAGATGCCCCGGGTTTGGGGAAGGTTTCCCGCTGCAGGTGAGAATCTTACCAGCTTGATAGATTACCCAGCCTGAGAGTGCAACAATTACACTCCTCTCATGGAATGTCAACGGACTGGGGTGCAAGATTAAAAGGGGAGTGGCTGTGCAATATGTTCGTAGGCACTCTCCTGACTTTGTGCTTATTCAAGTGACTCAATTACTAGGTAATACCTGCCGCTGCCTCCGGAGGGGCAACTACAAGGTGTTGGCACATGCAGGGTTTCACAAAGGGCTCCCATGGTGTGGCGATAGTGGCCAAAAAAAGCCTGCCCTTCGAGATAAAACACCAGTGGGTGAACGCAAAGCATAGGTATGTGGCTGTATGAAGGGTGTGGGGCCAGAAACCGCTCCTTATTGCCCATGTTTATGCCCCTCCACACCTTCAGGAACGTGTGTTGGAGGCGGTGGGCTCTATCCTACTGGACGCAACTTGCAATCTGCACATTGTGGATGGAGCCTTAAAAACTGTTATGGACTGGGATATGGACAGGTGTTCTTACCGCATATTGTGAGCAGGAAACTAGACCAGACTGGAGTGTTTTGCTAATGCCCTGTGGTTAGGCAATGTGTGGTGCTACCTCCAGATGACTGAATGTCAATGCTCTTTTTTTTATATGGAGTTCACTGAACATTGACACACATAGATTACATGCGCCTTGCACTCCTCGACAGGGTGTGGGTGAGAGAGACACGATACTTGGCCCCTAGAATATCGGACCATTCGCCTTTATTGGTCCAGCATGCAATAGGCAAAGGAAGTCACCCTGGATGAATGGGTCCTGCAGGACACAGGGCTTGCTGAAACCCTGGGAACAGATACTTGCCTGTACTTTAAAAAGAATGAGGGATTGGAAGGTTGATCGGATTCCCTCTCTGAGGCCTATACGATGGTGCTTATGCACAATTCGCTGAGCTCCGACTGAAGCAATGACTCCTCTGGCTGGAAGCAGCCTGAGTGGATGGGGTGAGACAGGAAAAATATTTGGCGATGGAGGCCATGTGACAGGAGTATCATGGGCTGGTGACCCAGGCGGCACAACAACACTATCTGGGGGTTCGGAGAAAACTGTATGATACACGGGAACAAAGTGGACCAACTCTTGGCCTGCTTAGGGAGAAGACAGGAGGAGGTGTGTTGGGTAGGGGTGGTACAGACGTCAGCGGAGACCTAGAGCAGACAGGTATGGGTATAGCATGGGCATTTGCATTTTACTACTGTGCGTTATATGCCCTCCACTCCCCACCAAGATCGGTCAGATGAAGACATTGAGGCTTTCCTTGGAGAGGTCCCTGTTCCCATACTGGATGAGGCAGACCATACCGACCTGGAGACGGTGGAGAAGGTCAGGGCAGTGGTACATGCAATGTCACTGGGGAAGACACCAGGGACAAACGGATTCCCAATGAAACTTTATAAGAACTTTGTCTCACTCCTAAGTCCACAACTCCTCAAATTGTTTAAGGAGGCACATGACAAGGGAGCGATGCCATCAGACCTAACCGCGTGATCATAATAGTGATCCCTAAAGATGGGAGACCAGTGGACTCCTGCTCCTCATATAGGAATATATCATTGCTGAACACCAAGAGCAAGATCTTAGCTAATTTTCTAGCCACCTGCCTCCTGG
This sequence comes from Pleurodeles waltl, assembly GCF_031143425.1. Taxonomy (NCBI): domain Eukaryota; kingdom Metazoa; phylum Chordata; class Amphibia; order Caudata; family Salamandridae; genus Pleurodeles; species Pleurodeles waltl. Next base: position 680,738,660 of record NC_090437.1, on the reverse strand, counting down.
GTGTGATCACTGGCCTGGTCTATCCATACCAGACTTGTTTTATGCCAGTACGAGCTACACCACTAAATCTGAGATGCTTACATCTGTGGCTGGATAAGCTCAGGGCCAACAGTGAACCCCAGGTGATATTGTCCTCAGACACGCAGAAAGTGTTTGACACCATCGATTGGTGGTACTTGCTCACAGTGCTGAAGCACTTTGGTTTTGGGCCTCAGTTTTGTCACTGGGAGGCACTTTTGTAGAGGGCACCCATGGCGGCGGTCCGAGTGAATGGGGTCACATCAGAGCCGTTCCTCCTGGGGCACCTCAAAAGTAAGGGGTGCCCGCTATCGGCCCTGCTGCTCATGCTCTGTCTGGAGCCATTGGCATGCTGGATGCAATGTAGGGCTGTTATCATAGGATTTCCTCAGGGGATGGGTGCACCGGGAAAAGTGTCCCTTTATGCAGATGACATGTTGGTCTACGTATCTGACCCCAGCTGGTTGTTCCTGGTGGTATTGGCGGTGTTTCAGGTCTTTGAATCTTATTCAGGATACACATTAACTGGGACAAATCAGTGCTGTATCAACTGGGAGGTTCAGTAGGCCCCATCCTGTGCTTTTAGGCAGAGCTTTCGATACTTGAGCATGGAGATCACTTTGGAAAAGAAGAGGTTTTTGGACCTCAACCTGGGTCGTGTGATGAAAGGCTTTTAGCAGATGGAGAGGTGGCGAGCACTCCGTTTGACCCTTGTGGGTTGGGCACCATTGCAGAATATGATCGCCCTGACCAAGCTCCTTAACAGGCTACAGAATACACCCTTTTCTGTCCCCGAATGCTATTTCCTCCATCTTGATCGTACACTTTGGACCCTACTCTGAAACGTGGGTACCCCAAGAGTGGCGCTACGGACAATGTAGCACTCTTTTCAATACAAACTCTCATCTAAACATAACTACAAAGACATCATCACCACCTGTGTAATATTTATATATTCTCCAAAAAACAAAGAGTCAGGATCATGCTAATTTGCTTGTGGCTTTTGAGACTGTGCATACCACTAGAATTAAAAACTAAAATTAAAATTTGTCTCAGTAACTGACTGCTATTGATAATGGTGCAAGCAAAGTCAGTCAACTGACAGTACTAGCACTATTTAGACTGTGTACAAGTGTAAAATCACTAATCACAGACTCTACATCTGAAGCAGGTTCACTGAGAGTAGAGGTACCGAAGATTACATATAACCATTTTACTCTAAATCAGTCACTGTGCCTGGATGTTTTTCTGTTTATTTATGCTTACTGAAAAAGTATATGCTTTGGTTCTGTAACATTAGTGGCCTCGGTGTTTCCAAAAGTTATCTTATAGCCTTGCAGCTCGCTGCTAAGGGCTATACAAGTTGTTAAGGGCCCTGAACCAGAGTTATAGGGCTGAGCAGAAGGTCTATAAGGCTATAAGAACATCCCACCGATGAAGGATGGAATGTTCTACATTAAAAAGGGAGAAACTTAAGACAAACATTGGAATGTTGGAGCTCTGAGCTTATACTAACCATTAAAAACCTAGACCTGACTAAGGTTGTGGATGTCATCAATGGAAATGCAGCAGGGTATGCCACAAATGTTTTGATGCAGTCTTTGGTGATGTGATATATTAGGTCTTCAGTAGTGTCACTTATGTTTTGTCACACCAGGGATGTGTGCTGTGGTGAGATAAATTGTATATAGTCAGGGATACTGATTTGCTAGTTTTCAACTTCTCCACAGGCAAACCTAATAGTTACACAAGAAGACTTATTTCACTGCTACTGTGGTCACAGTTGTGTAGAACCACAAACAGGTTCCAAGTCTCAGCCTAACACAACCGACATGCGATGTAAAAATTAGGAACAATGTAAAACCTAGGAACGGTAACAATCCAGAATAAATTTGGGAAATGTACAATTCCACTTAAGCTCTAGTCAACTGTATTCATGCAAAAAATGTGGTGGAAAGCAGCATCTCCCAGAATGCTGAAATGCGCCTGGATTGTTTGCATTAGTTTCCATCTAGAATCCATTCTGACAGATTTTCCGTTAACCGTCAGTCAGGTCAGTCCGATTTTGTCTGTCTGTCCTCTGAACACATCCATAATGGAAAACTGACTCACACCTATTAATACGCTTACATGACTGTTCTTAAGTACTAAACAGTAGAATGTGGGTCTTCAGGGAATGCTGCAGTTACCTTTTGGGCCCAAAGAGAAAAGGTGGTAAGAATTAGATTCAGGAGGAATTTAAACTGAAGGAGAAATATGATAAATTCTCAGATTTGGCACTAAGGAAAATTACAGACATTTCTGAAAATTTCACATTTTTCTCAACTTGTCTCCTGCCATTATCTTGCGTGACTTTTTTATGCGAGATATGCCTCTGCTGACATTTTAGGTGACGTTTTTAATGCAATCATTTTGCTCTTAACTTTAACCAGGGATGGGGAAATCATATCGTCCGACGCCCGAGCCATGTTGATTTTCACAACGGACAATAAGATTTAGGCCCTCATTACAACCAAATGGAGCCGGCGGTGTTGAAGCGGTGCGACGGGTGCAGGTGCACCCGTCGTGCTTTTCACTGTCTGCTGTGCAGACAGTGAAAAGCTCCAAGGGGCCCCCAGGGGCCCCGTGACTCCCCTTTCCGCTAGCCTTTTCATGGCGGTTCCTACAGCCATAAAAAGGCTGGCGGGAGGGGGACTCGTAATCCCCTGGGCTGCCCTGGGGAGTACAACCGCCAGGACCAATGTGGTGGGAAACCGCCGGTCCCGGCGGTGTGACCGCGGCGCTTCTGCCGCAGTCGTAATCCCCTAGTTTGTACCGCCAGCCTGTTGGCGGTACAAACTCCAAAACAGCCCTGGCGGTCTTTGACCTCCAGGGTTGTAATAAGGGCCTTAATGTCTATTTTGTCAGACGGACAAGTAGACATTAAATCAATAATTAGCTTTGAGCGCTCAGGCTTTGCCAGTCTGCACTCCCCTTCCCCGTGGCGACGCGCTTGGAAAATATGTGGCCCCGTCCCCTCCAAACACTCTGTCTCCGTGGTGGGTAGGAGCAGAGCAAGTTGCTGCCACACTCGAGCAGCGCATCAGAGGAGATTGAGGTAAGGGCTGCAGGGAGGATGTAAAAAAAAGCTGTTTGTCTGCCTGTGTGAGCATTTAGGCAGGGCAGGCCATCGTCATTACAAGTAGAACATATGTGTAATGACAATGGCCTGCTCTGCTCAGTGGCGCTGCTCAGCACCGGAAACATCAAGCACAAATTAAGCACTGGGCAGGGCAGGCCATCGTCATTACAAGTACATACATACGTACGTTTATACAAGGGCCTTGAGGCCCCTGTGATCATTAGGCAGAGCAGGCCATCGTCATTACACATATGTATGTACTTGTAATAACGATGGCCTGCCCGGCCTACTCATCACACAGGCATCTAGGGGCTTGCTTAACAGTAAAGGGCCTTGCTCCCCGTGTGTCCATCGTCATTACAAGTACGTACGTTTGTTTGTGTAATGACAATGGCCTGCCCTGCCTAATGGTCTGGGAAGAGAAAGGTGGCAAAGAAGGGGTAGGAAACCATATGCCACCTGGATAATGTTCCTTTAAGCATCATACAGTCAGAGTCTCCTTTTCGTGAGGCGGGGAGGCTAGATCACTCTACGAAGGCAGCTACTGCCGGTCTCATTAAAACAGAAAGCTGCAAACTATTTTCTACTTTAAACACACTTTGATTTAATCTACTGGTGTGGTTTAATGTTTAATAAACTCCGTCATTAGTGGCACCAGTACATTTTTAATTTGTGTACAACCCTAAAAAACAAAAAAACAAAAAAGAGGTTACATTTAGGAGACACTATGATTTTGCTCATTTCTTTTAAGTAGAAAAACTTATAAAAGAGGCTCCTGAATATAGTATGTTAGGCGGAGCTAGACAAAGCTGAACAAGCATCTGGCTCAAACACATGGAAGAAGAGGGAAAAGAGCAGTTGAGGCGCTGGACACTTTCCACTGGTGCTTCTGTCCAATATGGTTATAATTGGTATTCCTGAGAAGGGATGTGGGGCATTCTGGGTTATACCTTACAAGTCCTTTTTTTTAATACAGAATCATTTAGCCAGCTTCTAAGCGCTCCCTATTTTTCAGACAAGAGAACTATGGCTCACACAGACAGAGTTAACTTACAGAGATGGCTCAGTGAGATGCCTGCTTGTCTCACAATTTCAAATTCCTGCAAGCCCGACTCAGCCTTTCATTCTTGGACAAATATGGTAAACAGATCCAACAAGTAGGTGCACAGAGAAGATTGCTCAGTGTCCGTTTTGTATTGCATTTGCTTATATATTGAATAATTAATGCTATTTTTCTGCTATGTAAAAATTTGGTTTCTTTAACATCACAGTAGGCTTGCGCAAACATTCAAAATGACGAAGGTCAGGAAATGTGCAAATCCCAGCAAAAAGTGCTGCTGGGATTTGCTCAATTTCCTCCATTTGACCTTGTCTGCACTGTCGTCGTTCATACTGTGACGTCAGTTCAGGGACGGCTTTAGCGCTGGTGGCGCCCTGTGCAACAGACTTTTTTGGTGCCCCCCCTCACCCCATGACCACCTCGGATTCCCTCACTACTACCCGGCCCCTCATCTTTCCAATGCCCTCTTTCACATGCATTAATTTGTTTCAAAGCACTTGTAAAGGCTCTGACTTTACTTATCCACTTAACTATGACATAAAATATAAATCTATTCCTTGCAGCAGGCATATTTATTAGCCCTGTATGCTAACTTTATGGCTGCCACTAGAGAAAACTCCCATCTCTCTCCCTAGCAGGAACATTAATCACAAGAGGTATCTTTCTTAAGCTGTCAATTATACGTAATTTCTAATGGTTTTGAATTTTTGTTATGGTAACATGGATGGTAGATTTGAATCCCATTTAGGTAAGCTTGTCCTTTTCTAAAGCCCACATCCTTGTTCTTGGCGTAAATCTTTTCTTGGTTGCTAGGTCTACTGTGCAGCCAGTTTAGCACCAGACTCAGTGCATTCACAACTTGGCAGGAAATCAATACGAACCAGAGCAGCATAAAGCGTCCTTGCAGCAGGCTGCCTCAGCCCCTTGATCTCAGAGAGTTTGGAAAACTGTCTCTAGATTTATTGGAGTCTCCTAAGTGAAAGGCTTGTTGCAACTGGCTCTACATTATTGTTTCCTTTAATGCTGTAGAGTATATATGTGTGGTTAAAGTAATAGGCAACGTTGTTTTTTACATGTGTATTCTTATCCAAAACAAACTGACAGCGAATGATTTGAGATTTTTTGGGATCTGAATGAGCACACTCAATGTTAGTTACACGATATAGCGCTAACTGGATGTAACGCAGGGTGGATGAACAGATACTTTCATTCTACTTCCTTTTCATCTGCTGATGACCAAACAATGAAAGGAGAAGGTGCTAACTTTCCCAATTACACTAACAAGAAATTGCACAATTAGCAGCAAAACTTTGGATTGATTTAACAGACTGCCCAGAGAACAATGTACGTGTTGTGAATAAATGTAGCAGAATATTTAATTAACACACTAGGAAAGACTAAGTTTTACTAATTGGCGCCAGTGAGAACAAGCATTAGCAAAGCCAATAGTCCTGACTACAATATTACATAAGAGGGACCGCTGTAAACAAGAAATAACAATTGCTTTTTATATGGAATGCATCTGTGAGATAAAAAAATAATGTTTTATAATTCAGTGTACATGTAAGATATAAAACAGTCACTCATGCACTTCATTGCATAGGTGGAATGACACTAAACACCCAACAGACTGAGGTGAGAGAGCAATACCACTAGTCACCTAAATGGTACTCTTTCAGTGAATGCTGACTTGGTATGGCCGATTTAACTACTGGAAATATCTTTAGAGTTTAGCTTCCAGTGAGAAACTAAGGGCTACTTTAAGTCTTGCAATGGAAGTCTAATGCTTTCAGGCAACTTTCCAGCCACTCCGAATGGCAGGGTAGCTAATAAATTAGCCTTACAATTAATGTTTTACTTCGCCCTACTACAAAAATGTATTTTGTTATGGGAAGATATAACACACCAACTCAAGTCTCATATTTGTTGTCTCGTTAGGTGGATTTTACCCGCTGGTAATTAATGCAGATTTGTTTTTAAATACAAGCGAGAGACCAAGAAAGAAAAGTACTACTGGACAACGTACAGGAGTGACGTGTTCTCCTTGCTGTTATAAGATTGCAATACAAAAATCTCCTGGTATTTATACTATGATAAAAAAAACCTTGGAGTTAAAAAAAAAAAAAGAAGAGGAATGGACAGAAAAGTATAAAGTATTAAGGGAAATGGTTATGTAGAGCTTAGTGTTTAATCATTCTGTTTTATATTTTAATCGTAATTTAAGTTAAAGCAAGACGGTACTGTTGTCTCCCTTGTAATCAATAAGTTAATCTAAAATCATTACATGAAAAATAACAATAAATGCAACAGTAGTATTTAAAAGGGTTAAGGGGTATGCAGGTCTGCCGGTAAAAAGAAAAATAATAATAATGAATAATAACTAACAATACCATAATAAATAAATATATATATATTTGGGAGAAATCCAAGATCTGCAAGAATTTTTAGTCCTAAACTAATAACCTGAAAATAATGTAAAAATAGTGATGTAAATAAAATTCCCAGACTAAGCACTCCTGGAATGATCTCCCCTGATTAATGTCAAAGTGATTAATTACCCAAAGAATACAACATGGGATCCATACAGAGAAGTAGTCAGATCAGAAGTTAGATTTCGGTATGACACACATTGCAGGGCATATAGGAGACAAAATACTTGGCAGCATGAGTCAAGAGATCGTGCAGAGCATAAACCTTTCGGTCTTTCTTCATGGCTTTCCTGAATACGAGGAAATCCCTCACAAAGTTGTCGAATGCAAGGCTGAAATCAAAACTAGTAATAACACAACGTGGCAGCTTCCTATCCTGATGGGTTACTACACACAAGCGATGGAGTCAATATCCACATTTCCCATGACTTCCAAGAGGCACAAGATATTGCTTCATTAACAATCTGTTCAAGGCTATGGAAAGATGAATACAATATTTGATCTCATGACCACCACCCTTAAAATTAACATGCTCCGGATGAATCTACCTATTGGCAGTATTGTCTATCACAGCTAAACTAAGAACAGTGATTGACTAAAGTGTGTAGTCTTTACACAGCTAGTCAAAGAAGGAGGGGCAGATACTGTATTTAATTATATATATTTTTGTCATGTTCTGAACTGTGACATGCATCCCGCACAATCAAACCTATGCGGAGGCTAGAAAGGCATTCTAGAGCATTTAAAATAACAACTTGACAGCCATCTTTAGTTATCAGACTGAACAGATATGATAGTTACATATTTTAAAGAAACACCCAGGCATGACTATCCAACTCAAAAATGTATTATTTAACTTGGCTTGCTTTCTAGAGAGACTAGTCACTTCCTGTGTGCAAAAGGTGACAGTAGTTATGATTCTACAGATGTAGTTCAAGGTGAGCCCAGTAAACACCCACGAGGGAACTCAAATATAAGTAAATGTGTGCACAGGCTATCTACAGTCTCAAGACAGTAATCTAATACTAAATGGGGAGATGGCAGGAATGAATGTCCGGGACCGGCTCAACCATCTTGTACCCTTAAAATCGTGCAAAAGAAATGTATTTTTATACGAACAGAATAAAAATGTTTGCCAGGTTGATGGGAGGATTTTGCATTCCTTTGCAGGAAGCCCCTGGCAGAACCCAGAACTCCAAGTGAGGTCCAGGAAGTTGAATGCTGGTTTTTTGAAGGGGGCATGATCAGCCTGAATTAGTGGAGTTAGTCAGCCAGTCAGCCCATCCTCACTGATTCGCCACATTCTGCAGCAACTCCCAAGACAATGTTGCATGGATGTAATCTGTGCTTGCGGGTCGCGGGATTGAGCCGTACCGACAAGGGTGGCTCTGGGGTTGATGAAGCATTTCAATGCACATCATGTAAATGTTCTTAAAGTAACATAGCGAGTTCCTTTTTACACGAGTTAACTAAACATAGTAGTTTGAATATAAAATATTTAGTCTTGCACCTGGCAGCCCATGTTCTTCTCTTTCTTGGGACACTTAGACAGTGACTTTAAACTAGGGTGACCAGGTGTCCCGGGTTTGCCAGGACACCCGGTTTTTCTCCCGCTGTTCTGGCAGATATCATTTCACATCCCGGTTTTTAGAGGGGGCGATTAAAAACAGTGAGAGGCACTTTTTTAGGTGTACGAAAAGCTGTGCTAGTTCGCATTTGTTATAAGTAAGCAATTTAATTAACAGATATGATGCTGGTGTTAAAAATGACATTTTATTTAATATTCTTAGAGCCTCTTCTGTGATCCTATGTTGATGAGAACTGTCATTCTGCACTGCTCCGTTGATGTAAAACTGTAGTCCTATTTCTTCAAAAAGTCTGGGTTTTTTGTTCTCAAGATCTGGTCACCCTTCTTTAAATGGATCATTCTAAAATTTTCTAGATTGCCCAAGGTTACCTTCTTGTGGAATTATTTTCTTGCTGGGTTTTAAAGGCACATGCAGGTTGCATCTTGTATTATTATAGGATGTGTGTCACTGTAAAACTGATACGTTTATAACAGGAAACACTAAAGTTCAGAGCAAATTGTATTCTGCAAGCATGTGGGCAGAGAACAGAAGCTAAAAATGGCCAGTATTTAATTACATCTCCATATTATCTAAGAGTTTATCCATGTTTTTAAAATAAAAAATACTCCTACCAGATTTCCTGAAACTAGTAGTCTGGACAACTTGACATCACTTTAAGGGCCTAACTGAATAAAAAAGGAAAGCTAAGAATAAACCGCTTGCTAGCATCAAAGTCTCATTTACAAGAGATCATTTTTCAACATAATTTCATATGTATGTGGCCACTTGAAAAAGTAAAACTACGAGGTAAACAGAATACCACAAAGTCACTGATAAGGAAGTGTGTCCCCTCTGTGCCAGTTGGTACACACTGTTGGTTAGTTGCTGCAGTCGGACAGCAAGCCAGCCAAGATCAAACAGCCTACTTTAATCAGTGACGGCTGCTGCAAATATCAAGGGGAGGGGCAAGGGGACGATGGGGATGGTGGGGGGGACAAATAATACAATACAAAAAAAAAAAAAAAGACTTACCGTTCCAGTCGCTGTTTCCTGCGGCTTCACTCGTCGCTTCTGTCCTGTTCTAGTGTTCCAGCATTCACTGGGACACCAGAATAGGCTCCCCAGCAATCCTGAGGCTGCTTTCATGCCAAACCTAGCATGAAAGCAGCGTCAGGATTGGTCAAGCGGCTTGGACTGCCACTCAGACACAACCCTGGGGCCTGTGCAGTTTATACAGCCCGGCTGTGTATGTACACAGTCGGGCTGGAGAAACCTAAGTGTGTACATGTGTTTGGCCAACCGTCTTAGGCCAGCCAAACACACATGCACACTTAGTGCATCTGATTCCTCATCCCCCTCCCATGGCCCAGCCCCGCCCCTCACTTCACATGTTGGCTGAGCCAGCAGCAGAAAATTTAAACTGTATTGAAGTATTGTTTTATTTTCTGCTGCTGGCTCTTAGTCAGGGGGCGACGCCACTCCACTATTAAGGAGGAGCCGCCCTGTTTTTAATTTAAGGGGTTTTAGCACATGCAGATACGCAAACGTTCAATCTTCTCATAGCGCGATTTTACTGAGAAGGCCGCATTCTTTGTAACTCAGACTTTGAAGAGAGGTGCTTCCGGGTCATTTATAAAAGAAACTGGTGCAAATGGCTCTAAGTCAGGGGTCTTCAAACCCCTGTAGGGCGGCCTAAGGGGATCCCAGGGAGGAAGGGGGACCAGGCTCAGGCCCAAAAAAATATTTTACAGTTAACAGTGCTTTGTTTTAAGCAGAAACGTGTTTCAACATTTTTAATTAGGTAACAGTACTTAACTGCAATCTTTAAATAAGTCTAGACATATTTAAACATTGACATCTTTATAAAACAATTGTGAAAAATTCTTAGAGGAGCCCAATGATTTTTCTTTTTCGACTGGGGGGGCACGGCATTAAAAAGTTTGAAGACCACTGCTCTAAATTGGGAATATCCACCGCTTGAAATACACACACCAACAGCTGCTGATGCGGCACTGGGCCTATCCAAGGCCCACAAGCCCTCTCCCTCCATTCGCTATCCAGTTTCCTCTCGCACACAAAACAAGTGCTAACCTGCAATCGAATTCCCTTATTATTTCGCACCTTTAAATATAACTCGATTTCTCACACTCAAAACAATCGTTTACTATGAAAAGTATCCCTTATCCTGTGGTGTGCCGCGGACATGATCTTGCACATCTCCCTGGTAATTTTTTTTTTTTTTTTTGAGTGCGTGGCGTTTATTAACCTTAAAGGAGGTTATTGCAACCGGTGAGTATGTTGGGAGCGCACCGCACGTTTATCGTCACCGCGGAGTAATCCACGTCTTAGACACATGACTAACGTGAGGTATTTTCAGCATCAGTGATGTCTGAACTAATTACCACACGAGGCGCAGACAGGATCCTTAAGAACGTGGAGTGAGTACGGACAGAGACCTCGGCGCAGGTCACGCACAGTGACTGGTCGCTGCCTCCTAGGTCAGGCAGCTTTTCTTTGCTGACATCACCTCCCATAAAAAGGTGCTCCACAATTACGAGCCAGCTGACGGCCGATCCAGCTGGAATGCACTTTCCCTGGGCTGCCACATGCCATGGCTTTAGTATTGTGTCACTCTCTACTGCTGAGCAGATGTGGAGGCTAGAACATTCCACAGGGCAGTCAGTCACTGAGCCCTTCTACCAGCTTTAGCCCTTGATGAAGGGCTGCTTGCACTGATGACACCAGATACGTCAGACGCATACTTGTTCCATTTATGCCTGTTGCACTGTATGATAAAAAGAGGTTTACACCAACTCTGTTAATGCCCGCGCCTGGACTGCTAAAAGGGCCGAGTCAGGTAAGGCGAAAAAGAAGTTATCAGGGCGGATAATACTGGAAATGTCAAGGACGAATAGGGGCTAAGAAATATTCCGAGTCTCATTCTCTCGCAAGCAACAGTACTGCAGAATAATTGTTCGCACTCATGCAAACGTGTTTACACTGCAGGATGGTTACAAACGTAAATGAAATGTAGAAATTCACACACCTTTATTCCAGACCTTCGTGTAAAGATCTTGTGGGTACACCTAGGTTTACTAAATAATTTACAAAAAATGTTAACAGAAAAATGAAAATCTGGCGATTTGGGACAAAAACTATATTATGCACGAAAATGACATACGTCTTTCTAGAAGAATTTAGCTTTGTTATCCAGAATGGAAACATTGTATCGAAGGTGAGGTTCTAACAAAACAAGACCTCAGCTTTGATGCAATTAATTTAATTCCAGATGCTCCCCATATTGTAAACCATGATGAGATCAGGCACCACTCACTTGATCCTGCCGTCGTCTGCTTCCATCTGAGGATACAGACTGCCATGAGGGTACTCAAATACCATGGAGCCTGAGAACCAGATTACTGCTGCTGCCCAGTAGGGAAATGATGGAAGGGGTGGGCCGCGGTCTAGCATTGAATGCGTGTGGGCATGTGTGTGGGGGTGGTGTGGTGGTGGAGGGTCGGCGCGGGGTGTGTGTGTGGACATGTATAGTCCACGCTGCAAGGACCGGTTCGGTCCTCATAGCGTAGGTAAACATTGTTATTTCCAGACAAACACTATCCTGGTGAGGACCAGTGAGTTAGGATGACCGGTCCCCGTAGTGCGTTTAGGTAGTTTTGAGTGAGTGCATCAAAAAATGTAGAAGTGCAGTTATATTTGCCTTGCTCTGCTTTATAACCTTCCCTGAGAGAGAGAGAGAGAGAGAGAGAGAGACTGACTATGGGGAGTGTACATCCATGTGAATGTGAGCATATGAGAGTTAATTTGTAATTCTGTGCACCCTTGGCATTATAGGTGACTTGTTTGCTATCCCTGAAATAATGATGGCCTATGTCTGGGCATCCTAGGTGACATGGTGGCCCATAAGTGGCATTGTGAGCATTCAGAGTGGCTTGATAGCAATGCCTAAAATAATGGTGGCCCATCCATGAAATATTGTCGGCATTCTAGGCAAAATTCTGGGTATCCCCGACAAAAGAGCGTCCCATCTTTGACGAATTGTGTCCATTTGTTTCATAATTCTTGTCATCAATGGCATGATGGTAGTGAAATCATAGATATACAAGCATCACTACTGATGTTTGATGATAAGTGGATATGAGCAGAAGAATCTGCCCATGTGCATTTGAAGCTTTTTTGAGTGCTGGTGAAAACGACAAGCTGATGTCTGGGGAACAAAAAATAATTTGCTAAAAATGAATTTTGAGGGACAGGCATTACTGTGGGGTCCCCACTTGAAAATAGACTTCAAAAGCCTAAAACGACCAAAGACGCAATCTCCTCAATAAACATCGCATAATGACCAATACTCAAAGATAGTAGATAAACCTAAAATCCTGATGGCTGGCAGGCAGTCATGGGGCACATCGAGAAAGATGACACGGTGCAGTTCTTGGGGCACCCCTGGGAGGCATGGTTTCCGGCTGATCCAGCAGAAAATTGTGCACAGATTACACATTTGCCAGAGTCCAACACCAAGGTTCAAATTCACCTTAAAAGAACATGTTCAAGGTATTCCGGACTGAGGAGGACACTTATACACATTCTATGAAGCTGTCCGGAGGTAAACACCTATTGGGATCAGGTTTTTAAAATGATAAATCAAAGTGATTGGAAAACCACTGACCCTGGAGATGTCTACGGGGAATATGGATAAATCAATCAGCGAACCAGTGCCAGAAACTGTGGGGGCCTTGTAGTTGCAAAATGAGACATTACACAGTACTGGTGCAGATCAATTCCACCAACATACAGTGAATGGATTGTAACACGGACGCCCGGGACATATTGTTTATGGTCAAGGGCAACAAGTTTTCATGTTTATTTTGTTCTTTGAAAGAGTAGGGCCAACTCCCTGCAGCACAAACCCTCTCGCTGCCAGTTTACAGAGAAGGAAACTGTCTACAATTTAGGTAATATGTGTGTCCATATATTAACAATGTTAAAACTTGTATTTATGGTTCATTAATGAAAAGCCTTCATTATTAGGGTGAACACTGTAAATAAATGTTTTAAGGTCGCACTGCACTACTGACAGTGGTTCCAGTAAAACATATATTTTTATTTTTTTAAAGTGTACACACGTTAGAAAAGTTTAACAATATGAGGCTAGGTATAATGCTCCCAGAATGCTCTCGATGCAAATGTTTGAAGAAGCTTGTAAGCAACAGTGATGATTCTTTGCTTTCAAAATAAAATATTCAGAAAGAAAATTCAAGTAGGAAAAAAACGTGTCACTACTATGAACTTTGAAGCATCATTTAGTAAAATGTCTTGATGCATGATAGTATTTTAAAAAATATTCCTAGTGGAAAATCAGTATAACCATTTTCAACAAAATTTTGGGAAGCATGAAAATAAACAAGCACTGGCAAAGCCAACCGATCCAAAAATGTTGTGAGTCTTTTGGTTTTGTCAATGCGTGTCTTGTTTTATGTTCAAATATGCATGGGTAGATTTGCTCATGTAAAATCATTTGAGCGTTTACAAGTTCACTTTCGCTCCAACCACTTTATTCCTCAACCCTGGAAGAACTTCTACTCCTGCCATTGTCAGGAGTAAATTTCAAACCTTTCTCACTATGGGAAAAAATTAGAGAAGAGCTGGTGAAAATCCTTAAAACATGCAAGTTAGTAGGTTTGCAGACTCAAAGGCATTGCAGCCCTGGAACTATTGCTTACTACTTCCTCCAGCCCCAGTACGTAGATCTGTGGAAAGGTGGCAAATTAGGGAAATTACTGTAGTAGGGACTGAAATTGCAAGTATTCAAGCCCTACTACAGTAGTAGCCCTGGCATAATCAGAGGCTATTCTCATCACCGCACTATATGGCACCAAAGGGACAAGTAGACTTTTTACAGGACAAGACGATTTAAGAAGCAACCTGTCCAGTGGAAAAGTAGATATTTTATTAAATTCCATACCCCTGCTGAGGCAATCAGCTGAAACTGCAGTCTACAGCAGGAGGCAGCACCTACAAAGGCAGAAGGTAGCTGGATGTAACAACATGAACTTGAATGTACAGGAAGACAAGCATTTTATGCGAGACGATGCACGACAGGTAACAAACGCAGCTTGTAAATTAATGGGGTATTTTATACTACTGTATAGGAGGGAAGCATGAGGGATAAATAAGCACAGACCAAAGCCCACACAAGGAAATTATGAGGAAGGTCTTGCTTGGCATATGATACACTGACATGTAGTGTGTATCTCGAAATGTTTATAAAAATACATTTTATTAAAAGTTTGGAAATTTGTTATAAGAACTAAAATATTTCTTCCACAGAAATTAAGTCTCTTTTTGGGAAAACCAATCTCATTTATCCAAAATGAAAACCTTGTTTTGCAAGGTGAACTGTCTGTATTTTCAAAAAAAGGCAATATGAGGTTTCTCAAAAAATTATAGCATTTCTGAAAAAAAAAAAAAATATATATATATATATATATACACACACAGCAGAAATTTGAGTGATGACAAGTTTAGGGCACTGCTGATTTTGGTCCTTGATACAAGAGGACACTTACTGCTGTGTTTGTTATTTCATAACTTGCAAAGACATTGCATCATGTCTATTTGTAAACTGTGTATATAGTATTGGTACTACTGCCTGAGCCATGAACATATACAACTGGCATAACATGCATGTGGATACAACCTATTATCTCTTAGTAACTGAGCCATAACACTCCTGCATAAACCTACACAATTTGTCTAACTCTGCTGTCTAGAGCCTGTGCATGTAAGATTTGCAAAACATTTGTTTTATTCACAGATATGAACCTATTTGGAAGGGATCCAAATAAAAGTGATCAAAGATGTTGAGAACATTTTGAAAAAATAAAGACACAGGATCTTGCATATGCACACAGCTTAATTGTTACACATATACCTCTTTAGCCAACTTTTAGGTTATTTAAATGTTTAAATATCCACTGTTTCATCACTTTTTCAAAGTTTTCTCTTAGGAAGAGCGAGTCATACAGCCCTAGGGAAGTTAAGGTTAGGCTGGCACATCACGAAATTAATGACTATTTCATTAGTGTCCCTGGATTTTTTGCCAATGTATGTCAAAAGTTTGTTGTAGATTGCACCACTTGGCCCAGATTTTCAAAAAAGTTCTCAGGAAGAAGATCATCTCCATCCCTACTTAAGTAGGGATCTGCTGTGAAAACATGCAGAGAAGACACCTCTCATGCAAGTTCAAAATTCATGTGCTTTATTCCAAGTAATGAGGCTCCAACCATCAGAGCATCAACTGACCAACAGAATTCTAAACACGGGCTTAAGCCCAAACATTCCAAAGCTGAACTCATAAACCATTCTTAAACATCATCTACTAACCCATATACCACAGGGTCCCTCAGTTACCTCACTCGGTCCAATCCGGGGAAGGAATTTACACTCCACGTCTTTCAAAGCTGATCGCGTAGCACTGTTTATAGGATGCCATATTTGTGTACATACCTGTAGTGCACGTTGGCTTCAATAGGAGCTGTTACTTCATCATCTACTTACAGTGTTGTGTTTCTGAAGCAACAAGCTCTCATATGCTAACAGCCAAGAACAGGAAACACAGGTTTGAGTTTCATAGTGGTTCCAAAGCTCGGGTTACATAGCACGTCCTTGGATATGCAGGAAATTAGCCGATGGGGGTCCTTTTCTAATGCTCCCGAATTTGAAGTGCAATAAATTGTTTGACCTATGAAAATTATTGTTTATCTCCAACTGGCATTGATTAGCCGGAAAAAAAATCACAGTGGCAATGTCAACACTTAATAGAACTAAAATGCAATGGGCATCGTAAACAAAAACAGCCTTGTGCAGGGACATTTTTACCATCCTCTCCTGTTTGGGTGTACATGTTGCCCATGCGTTTCCTCATATTTCTATGTCATCAAAGTCCTCATTGGTCTGGTCCAACAGAAAGCAGCTGCGAACACAGGAAGTCCCAGTCCTGCTCCACCTTGATTCCTGGGCTCTCTGGAATGCTGCTTAGATTCACAAGACCAGAGACTTGAGCCCGACATTTAAAGATATGTGCAGCTGCTCATGCCCAACAGGCTATTTATACTTCGTAGAAGGCACTTATCCCAGGACCATCCAAAAATTAACAGTTTCTTAAGACCTGACCTGTGCATTAAGAATTTCCTTTCACCAAATGTTCACAACTGCAGCAAAAGTGAGCAACAAAATTATATGCAGACGGATGGTACAAAGCCAATCGGAGACGCATTCAAATGCGAGCACGTCTTTCTTGGTGAGCCAGAGGAAGAAGAGTTTCCAGGTGACTCTCGGAGCAGCACACAACAACGACTTCTTGCTTACCCTCTGAAGCATTTTAGAGTGCGGCTCATGAGTCTCCTCTTTACTCCTGCATTTAACTGTTCATGGGTCATATTACTGTAGTAATTAGCTGATGCAAATTTGAGGTTATACATGCAATTTAGCAGCTTCAAACCTAATTCTCTTAGAACCAGAACCAAAGGACAATATGCTAAATAGTCAGGTCTCTACAAGTCTCCGTCACTATAAATTGCCTTGCAAACAATAATACGAAGCCAGTGTTCATCTTACAACCCAGGTGTATGATAGTGACAAGAAATTAATTAGGATGTGAGGCAAAGTAAAGGGAAAACACACAGCCGAACGATTCCCCAAAGAATTTGTGCAGTCCTCTTTCACAGCACATATCTTCACTCTAACATGGAACATTTTAGTGACTATATGGGAGACATTATGATTTGCAATACATAAACCTCAGACTCCTGACAGTAAGTCTGACACATCTTCTTCTATAGAAGAAAAAAAATATTCACACCCATAGTTATTTATCCTTTGTTCAGTGGAGGTCTTCAATGTTAACCCACTGTAGTCACTTGTAGCTAGGCTCATAACATTTAAAAAATGCGAAGTCTTGGTTATCATTACAACATAGATCGTAGTTCCCCTAATCAAATTCTACTATCTTCTTGATCAGAACCTACGTACGTACTATTCGGACTAACCTCCATGAGATACTTTCCTCATAAACATACTAATATAAGTTATGGCAACACACTACTTTAAAATAAGCCCAACAGAGAGAGGCAACATCAAAACACACTAAACATGGATACCTGTTTTTGGAAGTCTCTTCTGCTTTGTAGTGTTTTTTCACAAGGATTTTCTCCTTTGAAATTTTCGGTGGTTCTTTACCTTCTTGAGCCCTTTTTCGACATCTTTTGTCATCTTCTTTGACAGGAGTTTTTCCCCGGCAGCCCCCTTGAGGAATTTGACGTCTGACCCTCTGTGGGTCAACTCTGCACCTCCCGTCTGATCTTCTTTGTCGCTGGATAGACCTAGTTCTTTCAGCGACTCCTGGTGTCCTTGCCTATGCCTTGCTGTGTGGTGTTTTACCCTCTACTTTCAGCCTGCCCTGAGGGTTGTGGGTACAAAGGCAGCGCAGCCTTCACAGCCCTCGTCTCTGCGGTCCTCTGGAAGGCAGAGGTTGCAGACTTTGTGCGGTTCGCGCTTGGTACATTTATGGTGGCAGTTCGAGCAGAACTGAAATGGGTATTTTCAATTACCCCTACCTTGCTTCATTCTCCTGGCCCATGCGAATACCTTCAGCATCCCCTGCCGGGGATGTATCTAGTTCTCTCCTGGTCCCAGTTGTTACTGATTTCGGCATTATCTTCTTGAAAAACTTTCGAATTTCCTCTGCTCTTTTCAGCGTTGTCTCAAAAAACTTCAGAGCTCCTCCTTTGCTTCCAGACCCAACGGTGGAAAAAAAGAATCTGAAGATGGCTACCACATACAGGAACTTCTGGGGCACCGTCTGATGTCATACAGGAGACGAATCAAGCACCAAATAGTGGTCGACCATGCCCAAAAAGAAAAAAAAAAGAAATTTCCGGACTTAACCATTAGATGGTGGAATGATGCCAGCATGTGAATACAGAAAAGGGATTCATGCTGCAAAACCAAATTTATTTTCATTTTCCTTGGAAGGAAAGAGAAAGAGTCATATGACTTAGTGTGTAGACCGTGGCCATGTAGGAAGGGGGCAGATGAATTATGGACTGCCGTTTATCAAAATGACACAAGTTGATCATTTTTGCTTTGTGAATGGTAGTAGGTGAAAATACCTAGAGACGAAATTCTGTCTAAAAGGGAAATTTTGTGATCAAGGATTATGGGTATTGCTGTTCTAATTAAAGCATTATATTTCTTTTGTTCCAGTTTAAAATGTTGTTGCACAACACCAAATATGTTAGTTGTGTTTCTGATGCTTAAATGAATGGAGTACAATCCATGTGTATTGAATATTTGTGGATCAGGAGTACAAATAAAATGTGTATTATATTTATTTTTTTAAACTGCTTTGGTAAAAAGATAAGTGTTCAAAAACGAAATGAATTGGGTATTGACAAAAAGTAAACACAGCATTTGGATGTGATGAAGAAAAGTTGTGAAAACTATTAAGGTTATTTGAAAACACCAACTTGCCATCTTCTCTCGAGTGCTATCCAGTACACATACGAAAACGTAAGTGGCATCGAACTGCATAATAATAATCAGCTGCTTATATATATTTGCTACTGAGACAACGTTGAACAGGCTAAACAAACCAGGTTTCAGCTCAGGCACCATAAGTGAGAAGTGATGAGGGCACAGGTGAAGATTACATTGGGTAGCCAAAGAGCTATACACTGATTGACTGTTTGAATGGTACCACAGTGATACTTCTCCTCCTCGAAGGTTTTCTTCCTTGGAATTCCTGCCAGTAGGATATACACCGAAGCAGACTGTCTGCTAACCAACCAAGTTATTGACAGCCAAGCTCTCATTTGTTATAGGCAACGAGCAGCTGATAAGACTCCCTAAAACCTTCTGTCTTAGAGTCATACACTTTTGAAACTCTCCTAAAATTGCGCTGATGTGATTTTCTTCCTGGAGGGATGACATGACATGGGAAAAACTGTCAAAATAATGATTTTGTTTAAATAAATGTGTGACTGAGAACACGTTGCACAGACAAACTAGGTAATTTATTGGTACCTAAGAAGTGATTGAAGGAGCAACAAATAATTCTCAAGAGAGGTCATGAAGGCACGAAAACACGTTTCTGGATTGGCACACTTCCAAGGGATATGTTAGGAGACCTAGTGGATTTTAGGGGTCCAGTAGTTGAAACACAAGCATTGTCAATGCCAACAGGTCTCCCTTATAAATGAAAGTGCCTTTTGCGTCATTGATGGATGTAAGCAATTAATAAAGCATCAATATATGTTGCCTGTCATTCATGTTCACACTTGTTCATCAATCCCTTGACTGATTCTTGCATTCACCATCTGACAATCACAATAAAACACACACACGCCCAACAATATACGAAAGATAAAAGAATGCAATTATTAAAAAGAAACCATGCTACTGTCTAAACACAGCAGGCACATGCTCTGCTATGATGGAACTAAACATAGCATTGGGGGTTCGTCTTGAAGTGGTATTGTACATAGTCTATATTCCAGCATGGCCTCCAAATTTAGAATCATCATGTTGCCCATCGTGAAATGGTTAAACAGTTATACACTATGTACAACAGCACTCCATAATGGTCGACTTGTTCACAGGGAATCATGCAGAATGTGGTGCACTGGAGATTAAATAAGATGCAAGCAAGCAGCCCATAATCATTAGCTGTGGCAAACTGGTATTCTGTTAAGAAAAATTAAAGTTAAAAAGAAGAGAAGCAAAGAAATTAAAGGGAAACCATGAAAGGATAATTTTGAAAACTAAAGGACTGGGCATCCTGCCCTGACACTGAAGCACACTCATTTTCATGTAGATGCGCACATATAATCAGAAAATACTGTCATTCACAGGGCAAAAGAGCTGATGAATGATGCAGACTGAACCATCACCCTGTTTGACATGCCAACATGGATGGAAGCATAATGTAAGTAAAAGAAAGGGCAGAAGAGGACTGACCCAAAAGTCCTGTGTCTATGTATTTATAGACAGGACACATGTATTATTTAATCTATTTTTCTTATGAGATTCTAGCAGAGAGCTATGCCTGTCAAGCCTTCCAAGTAGATTCTAGCAAGAATTATTACAGTATAAATCTCCTATCCCCGGGGTTTGCTAAAGGGAGGTAACCAACACCAAAAATCCTTCCCTACAAAGGTAATCTCCAAGATCTCATGTAACAAAATACCTGACTACAGGCTTTAACACAGTTCAAAAAGAACTCACTCTTGAAGGTAAATATGCTTAAAGACTTATAAATAAATCAAGCCTACTGCATTTGTCATAACTTGAAAAAAACAAAAAAAAACATTAATACTGCTGCATCTGAAATAGTTTTCCCAGTGAACCAATCAGGCCTTTAGCTGTTATCATTGGCTTGCCACCATAACCAAGGCCTCTTGTACTGAGAGTAAGCCTCTCCAAAAAGCATCCATCACAAATACAGCCATAAATTAGATCCAAAATACTACCTCTCCTAAGAGGGCTTCATAGGAATTCTCATAGTGCAAATCTTCTATACCCATTGTTTGGAAGAGTAGCACCAAAACAATTGCCTATTATGGGAATCTCACCAATTACAAGTAAAAAAATATATCTTTAGGTTTCCATTCAGAGTAATATCAATCCACCCTTAAATGCCACTTAACTTTAACATAAGCTTTTCACAATCAATATGTCAGCCCTACTGTCTGTATCGTAACTTTTCATAAAAAACAATCAAGACTATTACCTTTATCGCTAATGTGTCACAATAACCAGCTCAGACATACCGTGTTGGGTATTAGCTTTCCCACAAGGAAACCCTCAAATATACTGTAACTAAGTAACACATAAGTACAAAATCAGGCATACTGGCTTTGCCATAACATTTTATAATGAACAGATCAAACCTATGGGATCTGACATAACTTTTCACAATGTGCTGATAAGGCCTCTAGCCTTTATTATTGGCTTGGTACCAAACCCAATACTGGCTTATGCAAGTGTACATAAAATGGCAACCAGGCAACATAATTTATAAAATTACAAATATGAAGAAAAATACAATTTGCAGAACAATATACAACCCCTCACAATAGAGTCTAACACAAATCAGCACACCGAAAACCCCAGGGTTTATTACTGTGTGTGGACAACACCAAAACCTTTGCATTCTATGTTACGGTAATCTGTAAAATTACATGTGACAAAATAAGTGCCTAGAACCTGTAGCACACTTTTTTACCATCCACTGTTAAAGGCATACTGATTTTAACAAATGATTTTCAAAATAAACAAGTTTGGTCTACTGCCTTTACTATAAACTTTTCATAAGAGGCAGCTCAGACCTGTGGCATGTGACGTAACTTTTCCCAGTGCGACATCGGGCCTGTTGCTTGGCACCATAACCAACTCAGACTTTGTGTTATTAGTTTACATTTTCCCAGAAGGCAACTATCCGACACACAGTCAGACAACTGCAAAGGGGCACTCAATTACAGTTGGGCTAGGCAAACTGCTAGCTCTCCTTCCTAAAAAGGCCTAACATGTACTTTCACAGATCAAATATATACCCACAGTTTAACATGGGGTTAACCAACACCAAAACTCTTGCCTACGCAGTAATCTGTGAGATTCTGTGTCATAGAAAATCTTTCTCCGCAGGCTTTCATAAAACTAATAAAAATCCAGCCTTTGATGGGGACTAAGTCCCTCTCACTATCAATTTGAGAGCTCTTTTTTGGTTGATCACAAAGTCTGGCGTCGGCTGCAATACAAACATACCTAATGATGGCCTTCCTTACTTTAGAGTAGAAATTAAGATGACAAAAATATTGCAAACCTTCAATCAGAGTCGGAGCAGATACAGACCTCTAAATGTAATGCAAACTATAGAAAGCCACAGAGCTTTGAAAACAAGAAAGTAATACATGCTGGCAATCGTGACATTCCTGTCAGAATTAACTGTTAAAAACGAAGGGTTCAAACTGTTAAAAAAAAAAAAAAAGTGATGCATATGCCCTCTAAATTGGAATTTTAAATTATTTACAACATCAGACGCAGAACACTGCTGAAAGATTAGAACATTTCAGCTTTTGGTGCAATACAGGGAATATTCATCAACACAACCTTGTACAAAGAGTTTGTGATAAGAAGGAAGCTTGGTGGGTGACACATTTTGTGCTGCTAGGTGCAAAACATACATAAAACTGGGTTCACATCTGAGCCAGAACCACAGAGTCAGGAGGAGACCTAGTGCTCGCCATTTTTATTACCCTGTGAGTCTCTGTCATACTTCCATCTACAGGAGAGAAGTGGTTCAAACTATTTGTTTACAACTATCAACTAAATACAACCTATCACCCTCAAACTTCTCGTACACATACACCAAGAAGCCCTTGGGCTTCATACGTGCCATATCTGAAGAAGTTGACACTATGTTAGGGTCTGGTTCATCCTTCTAGTTTTCAGGAAGGGTGGATGTTCACAACTGTCCTTTGCGCCTCCAAGATGTACTTTTCTAAAGGGACTCCCATGAGTCACAACCCACTCCCACAGAGCCATTACATCTCTGAAGAGCATTGGGCAGCAAGATCAGGAGACCGCTGGCTTGTTAAGATTCAATTATATTCCTTTTGAGTACTTGTGCCGTGCAGCAGTAAAATAGTATGAAAGCTGAGGGTTGGCCATATTCCTCTCAAGACTAAGATGGAGGTGAAGAACAAGGGTGAATGGCAAGAACCATTCCCAAGCCACTTCCAGGCTATTGAGCTTCTTCTGCTTGTGCATGTGTTACAAAATGCTCACCAAGCACGACCCAGAGTTGATATTCAACACGTACCTATGGCAGGGCACCCATAGCAGTTTATTTAGTAATCAGCCAAACACAGGACAGATGGTCACCTGACTGGCAGCAGCCCAGTAGTTGGATGCTTAATAAAGCTCAAAACCAGATAGTCAGACATTTTGAGGGGAACCAAAAAACTCTGATCAGGTGTTTCTTTTGTTTGCTTGATTGATTATTTTCTAAAAATAACATTCTTAAAACAATCTTCTAATGAACAATAACTATTATTGGCTCTCCCAATAATAAGAATTTTAGGGACTTATCTCAGAAAATGTAAAACCGAAGAACGTATTAATCTGATGATCAGGTACAAATATCACACAGCTAATATGCGTTTTCTTTAGTTAACACAGTTTTGCAATATACTGTATCCAGTGGCACATGCTAAGAAAGGCTTCACACGGCTAAAAACTAAAAAAATACACACTTCGATACATAGACTTTTAATGGGTTACAGATCTTGCATTTACTTGCTTTTAGGAAAACTTTTAATATTTGTTTTATTGTAATATTTGTCTGTGTTTATCTCTAAATTTTGACTTGAAGTTAATCACGTTTTAGTACTGCACTTTCCAACCTCACAAACTATGCTTTCAAATACTCATATAGTGGGATTTGGCTCCCCCCACAAGAGTATTTCTCTCATCTCATGATGTTGGTTTGTGTGTCAATCCCTCTGCTACAGAGGGCTACAGAGACGTTTTTGGACATAGGCAAAGTGGGCTCTGACCTAAGGCCCCCTGATACAGCTATCTCTGACCTGCAGAGAGGCTTGCCCTGATGACCTTGAATGATTCTTAAACAGACTGTTTTAAATACCATTTTCCTTTAATTTATTTTTAATGTGGGTGATGTGTTTATGTTTCATGCAACATCCAGAAAAAGAGTTTCTTTCAGATCAAAACAGGACCTCACATTTGAGAAATCGGAGGGTGTCACAGAGATTATTTGTAGAAATATTATTGAGCTGCTGCTGTGTTACAATATTAAAAAACATGTCACTATCCCTGAATATTGGAAGCAAACACATTTAGAATTTGGACAAGGGTGCCTGGGCACTGTCAGTGACCTGGCTAAAAAGTGCATGAAAGAGCTTGAATTGGATCATAAATTCAAAGCAGTTCTGAATAGGGGCCCCCAAAATACATTTGGCCCAGGGCCCCCAAATCCTTAAAATGTCCTGGAGGGCTCGCAATGCAATGGACGACGGACTAGCTTACAACTCTGGAGCTGAAGGGTTCATGAAGCCTGTGGTGAGGGCGGAGGAGAAGGGTGTACATGAGGCTATGAACTTTGTAATAGGGCACAGAAATGAAACCTGAGCCTATAGAGAGAGTGAATATTAAGGTAAATCAGTGGAAGAAACTCAGTTTATGAGTGAGGAGAGCTCGGCTGTGCCTTTTGTAAGATCCGACTGGAAGGTAATATGACGTCTGTAATACAGATTAATCCGGCTCCATGCAGGTACAATGACTGGACCTTCTGCAAATCCCCGGGGGTCTCCAGGGTAGCAGGTTAAATACAGGCGCCCTCCAACCGCCCCCACCCACAAAATAAAAACTAATCCTGATGAGCTTTGGGGTTCTGCCCTCCAGGCCAGTCTGGGACCTGACGACCTGCCTGCGACTGAGTCTCTGAAAAACCACAACTCTCCCGAACTGTTGATTGTCCTAGACAGAGAAACAAAGCCGATGCGGATGTGATAAGAAGTGTAACAGTGATAAATCCATAAAGGAAGACAGAAAATAGAGACAGCCAAGTGCCTAATTCAAAAGCAGGAAGAACACATGGAAAAACTCGACCAAGCAGCTCCTAGCCAGTCACTAGTTTGAGTGGCGACAATAAAGTGGAACTAAATAAATCAAATCCATCAAAAAACGTGCATGAGTAAATCGGAATATTTCCCTCACCAAATATATTATTTTTATCACAGCGTCGGACTAGAGCAATATTCAGAATGGAGATTTAATGTTTATAACCAGGAGCATTTTACTCAAAATATATTGATATATACTGGTAGAGACCGCTTTCTTCGTGAAATTATCAGCCTGCAAAGTTCAAACTCAGATCCTCAGATCTAAACATACAGCACCGGTGGACGTGTTGCTGTTTATCCAAACTCTGCTAAAGCAAACAATGGCATCACTGTCTTATAATTTAGTTTGTTTCAAGGGATGGGAATTTGAAGTCTTTTTTTAATTCGAATATGGGCAAAATATCACAAACTTCTTTAGGGGAAGAACACATGGTAATTTTCCTTGAGAAAAGGGCAGCAAAGTTCCCCTTCAACATGTGGTTATTAAATGAGCTGACGAGAAGCATGTGTTTATAGCATTACATGCCAAAGACTAATATTTCCAGAAAGGATTACTCACCAGGAAACTTTTTTTCTCTTCTTGTTTGAGGAATTTCATGTAAGGCAGGCCTAAATAGAGGAAGCAGTGGAGCGGTTTAAATACAATATTTATATTGTAGCAGGAGAGCCCGGGGTAACGGGGTGCTGTGTGGTGCAGCTATGGAACCCTAGAACACTGACTTCTATGTAAAAAAAAAAATAACAAAAACTGCAATTTTACTAAAAGTGCGACAATAACAGAATTTCGAAAAGCATCCAGTGGGACTCCTGGTGGAAAAAAAATACATCATCATCTAAAACAGATTTTGTTTTAGGTAGTGCCCTTGCGTTGTTTTTTGTTAAGTGGATTTAGGATTCGATACAGGCTGTAGTCTTTCTTCATTTTCTAATCACTACTAAAGCAGATATTGAGGGGGTTGAGGGAGCGAAAGGGCGAGTGGTTAAATTACAAGTGATTTAGACAGCCCCATATACACTGGCTTTATATACTTACATTACACGTGTAGTCTGTTCGGCATATTAGCTAAATGATACTGACTTTCGTAAAAAAAAAAAAAAAAAAAACACAACGAGTTCAAAGTTTCAGGTTTAGCTGAATAGAACGACATGCAGGCAGAGTGCACCCTGAGGTGAGCCACGCTGCACAGGGCCCTCCAGCCAAGCCCGAGTTACATAACCTTTCTGTCTGGCAGGAGACATCTCTTCACTCCCGTTCCCTTTATAGCACATCTGATGAAGAGGAAATACTTTAGCTCATAGCCTCGGAGTCTAATCCAACTATTTTTAATAGGCCAGCAATTCCAAGGAGAGGACAACACAGTTGTTGTGGTAAATCTGCATGTTGGATACTAGACCAATCAACTGACTGAAGCATTAGTGGAATGCTTTGGGTCAGGGCCCTTGGTACAAGGATCTCCTTTTACCAGTAGTCCGAGGTACTAACATTACTAGCATTTCAACGTTTTCTTCAGGGTCGTACGAGTTATTCAGCCGTGCATGCACGGTTTTAGAAACTCACTGAGGAGTTACAATCAGTCTTTATTTTATAAACATTAAATAAAGCAATAAACAAAATGCCAAGGCCCAATTTTTTCATGGGAGCCCACCGCCAGCCACGTGGGAATGCCACGATTGCTGAATACAAAGGCTGCCTTGTTTGTTTGTGCTCCCTAATGCCTTTTTCTCCCCCCACCTCCTATGCTTGTAATTTCTTAAATCTAGAATTGCAGATTCTTTTTCATCCCTGCTTTCTCCCTTCGCAACTGTTTCTATATCTTTATGTTACGCTGTTATGCCGTTCTCTTTTGCTCGTGGTCTAGGGGCCAGGTGTACGAAGAATGGATTCTGTATAAGTGGTCAAAAATTGCTCACCGGCTTTTACCTAATCCATTCTGTTTTTGCGAACTGACCTACTTACTAAATCGGTCAGTTCACAACAACTCGTTTTAAGAGAATCGTAATTCAGTAAAATATTAATGTGTTACGTTGCAAATTGCGACCCACTATGAATCACAGCCATCAAAGGGATAGTAACATCCTCAGGTCAGCAAACCGCCATGTCTGTGGTTGATTTTAAATAAACCACTTCTTTCTCGTTTTAAATGGAACCTGTTTTCCTTAAGGGAAAAAAAAAGGGATGTGATTTAAAAAAAAAGGGAAAGTAAGTAACATGGGACCACTGTCTACTCGTAAAAAACGTTTTGTGAATATTCACAAAGTGGAAGGAGTTGTGTGGGGAACGCCTTCCTGATTGCAAATGGGTTACTACCACATTTCTGTAGTCAGTAAAATATTAATGCTTTGCGACTGGATCCACTAACAATAAAACAATTTTAAAAAAGAGCAGTTCTCCCAAAAATGAATGCCGGGGCCCACCACCTGCATAAATTAAGCACTGGCTTCAATCATGGTGACTTCAGTACTTGAAGTGTTGACTATTTTAAAGAACTGGTAACAAAGGGTCTGACATACAGCTAACACCATTGCTGGCCAAAGCTGAAAAGTAAAACAATTAAAATTAAACAAAGAGCGTGTGTGTGGGCATTTGTAGCCCACGCTGTGAGGACCGGTTTGGTCCTCAAAGCATGGGTAGCGCACCAGTCCCCGTAGTGTGTTTAAGTAGTAGCGAGCAAGTGTATCATAAAACTAAAAGTGTAGTTGTATTTGCCTCGGTCCACTTTATAACCTTGCCTACTATCAAAGGGTGCATGGAGTAAACACACACTTAATTATGGTCAATGGTTGGTCCTCATAATTACTGGGGGAGGGTGTGTGTGTGTGTGTGTGTGTCTGTAAACACACACACATACACATACACGCAAAAAAAAATCAGAACAGCTTCAACTATGAGGCCAGTAAGCAGGTACCCATTCATTCAATAGGCATGCACTGGAGCTCTCCTTGTTGTAATACTGCTAGTAGCAAGGATGAGGAGTCGATTCTCCACATCCTCCCTGCTCCAGAGAGCCCTCTCACACCAACACCCAACCCCATCGCCTGACCGGTGCCCCGCATGTTGTGAATGGATTTCTGTTTTGGAACCTCTCACCCTACATGAGTGGGGCAGCCGGCGGCTGGAAGACAAATCCGTTGAACAGGCAGCGAGCATGGAAACTACATCTGCAGTCAGGTGAAGTCAGAAACATTTCTTCCACCTTCAGTGAAGGATTTCCTTTTTGCCCTCACCTACTGTAAATAAAAGCCATTCCTTCCCCTGTTGTACAGGTGGGTAACTTGTACTCAGTCCTTTACAATATCTGCAACGCAGAAAATATTGAAAACTCATGAAAATTCAACATTTTCGTAATCATAAGCAAAAATACATTTGTAAAGTGAAAAAAACACATCCGTGCTTTTAGAGCACTGTGGCCATGGGTTAGTCTGGAAACCCTGCAAAACGGGGGTCCCCTGCGAGTTGGTACTGGAACCTCAAGCAGCACATTGGAACAATGTTGTCATACCCAGCCATGCCAGTCAGAGAAGAAATTTGTTGCAGCTGCGAGAAATAGGTTTTACGCCGTTTGCACCACAGTCATCGTTTCTGACTTCTGCTGCAGCTGGAAAATCGTTCTACTAAGATGTTGAGTCACTTATTTGTGGCCCCGCCTCTTCAGACCCGCCTCACAGTAAATTAGATCAGTGTTTGCCTCACACGGATTTGATTTGTTACAGAACTTGATATCTGAGGTTAATTTAATTTGTTTTCCCCACAGCTGATGTCGGTCCTTGTAGTGCCGGAGAGCGCCGTAAATGTGAGTTAATTGCCGGCTCCTGAGCTGCTCAGCTGGTTCCTGCAGGTTCCTCGTGAACAAATATTAGTAAACCGGGTGTAATGTGATGTCTTGAGGTTTTGGCTTTCAGTCCATGCAAAGCCTATGTGCTGAGGAACAGAATATTGGAGCCTGTGCGTAGCGGCCTCGGGTAGGGCTGCGCTGAGAACAACGGTAATGCTATTACAACGATATGCGAAATTGTGCCATTTTTTCCTCACAAATGTTTGGCAAAACTCTACGGAAATGTTACAAAATTACGTTTTCTAAGGGAAATGTGATTTGCCGGTATCGCGACTCACTTTTTTTTTTTTATTGGAGTATGGCTTCTCCCTAAGTAAAAACGTTTGGGGAGATACCGCCAGGTGACATGTTGAGCACACAATGGCCCTCATTCTGACCTTGGCGGGCGGCGGAGGCCGCCCGCCAAAGTCCCGCCGTCAGGTTACCGTTCCGCGGTCGAAAGACCGCGGCGGTAATTCTGACTTTCCCGCTGGGCTGGCGGGCGGTCGCCTTCAGACCGCCAGCCAGCCCAGCGGGAAAGAGGCTTCCACGATGAAGCCGGCTCGGAATCGAGCCGGCGGAGTGGAAGCTGTGCGACGGGTGCAGTTGCACCCGTCGCGTATTTCACTGTCTGCGCAGCAGACAGTGAAATACATGTAGGGGCCCTCTTACGGGGGCCCCTGCAATGCCCATGCCAGTGGCATGGGCACTGCAGGGGCCCCCAGGGGCCCCGCGACCCCCCCTACCGCCATCCGGATCTCGGCGGTCCGACCGCCGGGATCTGGATGGCGGTAGGGGGGGTCGGAATCCCCGCGGCGGTGCAGCAAGCTGCGCCGCCGCGGAGGATTCAATGGGGCCGCGGTACACTGGCGGGACCCCGCCAGTGGTGCCGGTCCGACCGCGGCTTTACCGCCGCGGTCGGAATCCCCATTGGAGCACCGCCGGCCTGTCGGCGGTGCTCCCGCGGTCCTCCGCCCTGGCGGTCAAAGACCGCCAGGGTCAGAATGACCACCAATGTCTCTTAGCAAGGCGTTTTTCGTGTGAGCCAGTCTCCTACCGGTATGGTATCTCACAAGACACTGCGAGATGTGTGCTTGCGTAAGAAAAACAATACACAAAATCGATTAGTGAACATTTTTTCAAGGAATTTCAGAAACTTCACTTAGTGTGAAATTCTGGAATTTCATCCACGCAATAAAAATTTCACCAAGGGATATCTATCATGCTACTTTGATTAATATGATGTCCAATTCCATGAAGCAACAGTGCTCAGTTGTACCTGCCACGGGGAACCCTAGTCATGCATTAAATATTACTCTCCTGGAGGAAATGAAGAAAGACTGCTTTCAGTTTACCCTGACAGATATATAGGGGAATTTGTAGGGTTACTTCCATTATCTGGACTGCAGTTGACAGAACAGATGTATATGTTGGGCAGTCAGTTGTCAGTGAAGAAGCTGTATATTAGTGAGGTAACGGTTTCTCCGCCCTCTCATTCGTAGGGGTTCTCACACTGGTGGACGGCAGTTTTAGGAGGGAGGGGGCGGGCGGGAAGCACACTCACACTTTCACACACACACGCACATCCATTAACAACACTCATCAACATTCAAACATGCACACATGCACTAAACATTCATTTAAAAAGATCACACACACACTCACACACACACACACACATATACACTCTTGCCTTCAGCCTTGGAGGTCCCAGGCGGGTTGGAACTGCTGCCTTCCCTCAAAGGCAGCAGTCCCAACTTCATCACAGAGTGGGATGGGGTCAGTGAGACTGCTGACCCCACCACACTCTGTGACGAGGTGTCACTGATTGACACTCGTCCTGGGCGCTTCAGGGCTTAAACCTGAAGCACCCAGGTCGAAGTCAATGGGTGTCTCTTCCCTCGTCACCCGGGAAAGGGCCTCGAGGCACATTTGCTGAGCCGAGGAGGTCATGCCCACAGGAGCTGTGACCTCTTCAGCTCAGCAAAGTTCAGCTCAGGCAGCCAGGAGTCTGCGCAAATCACACGTCTGCTCCTGCCTGCCTGACCTGACCATGAAGAGTGTCTGTCAGGCTGACCTTTTGCTCAGCCTGACAGCCACTCTTCTTGAGAGGCAAAAGGTGGGGGGCGTGGCCCTTCTGCCCTAAAGGACGGGCCGCGCCTCGGTTCGCAAGGCACTATATTTGTGCTGTGGAAAAGAGGGACCAACTGACAGGTCGCTCTATTCCAGAGTTATGTTATCACAGTTCCCCTCCACCACTGACTGCTGTTTCTATAACTGCTTAATCACATTTTCCACTTACAGGTAAGGCATATTTTATGATAGAATGTAAGGGACATCTGCACAGGCCACGAGAATTTATCAACGTAGTAAAGCAAAGAATATATCACTCAAGCCCTTCTGCCCTGTAAAAAAAAAAAAAAAAAAAATGACTACCAAAAGGCCAGGTAGAGAGGGAGAGAGCATATATATAGGATAGGATATACTCCTGGTAGAGTATATCCTGGTAGAGTGAAATGATGCACAGAAGCAACAAATGACATAAATAACACAAATGAAATGTATCTGGAAAACGGATCAGGACAAATTCACTGAAAGTGTGTAATTCTCTGCAGCACAGGCTTAAATCTATGGTTTACTTAGATCAACCCATTTTAAGGATGTACTGAATACCAATAAATAACAGTATGGAAATGAGGCAAACTGTAGATTTTCAGGAGCATTAATGGTAGACTATGCCTACATCAGCGCATTATTTGCAGCCCGGCATGTTTGCATGTCAGAATTGTGTAAAGGTTTATATGAAAATACAAAAAGTAATAATCTCACCCGGGATAACATGTCGCCCCATGGACAACCACCTTTAAATATAGGCGGCAAGGAGTCCTTATCCGCACTGGTAAGAGACTTAAACACATTCTTTGCTAGAGAACCATTTCACAGTGGGAAAGGACTTTCAAAAGTGTGTGAATACCCACAAATCTAATGGCAAACTACCAAGATTGTCCCTGTCCCGACCCTCGTTAGATATTTATTCCAACCAACAATTGGCCAAAACAGCAGACATATCCACGCACTCTGATCCTGTAAATTATGAGTCATGGATTTGGAATTTCTGCCATCGGATCAGGTTTTTTATGGACAGTTGTTACACTTCTGAGCAAACAAAATGTGCAAGCCTGCCTTTTCAAAGTTCTTTCTCAAGAACTTTTTGAAACAAGCCCTGGCAAAGCAATTGTGTCTGTCGTTGGCAACTACTTTTGGCTTTGTTATTGCCTGTTTTGTTTTGACATTATTTTTGCAAAATATTATTACTGTGGAAGCTGCTGGACCTTCGTCAAACTTAAAAAAAAAAAACTAAAAGTAAAAATATTTCTATGGGACTATCATCTCACGAAGCATATGTTTCTGTAGTAGTCCTGGGCAGACAGTAGAGCTACTTTGTGCATCGGTGTGCTCCTTGTGAAAGAGCAGAATGGAGTCACTCACAGGAAGTTATCCAGTGTCCGACGTGAGTACTAGAAATTGTCTAGACCCTATTCCAAAGGAGACTGCTGCGGGGAGCACCAGCACACTTCTGGACGTCAGCGTCCTTGGCTTAAGGCCAACCCTGCATAGGGCAAGGGGTCAGCCCACTTTATCCATTGGCTAACTTCATGTGAGTGACACATTTTATTATAATCAAAAGGTACTGGCTAATGCCAGACCTAAAATGGGATCTAACGGAGCATTTTACAGCCATACGGTCACTCAAATTGGGTAGGAAAAAAAAAATCATAGGTTTTGAAAGGGGAGGCAGCTCAGCAAGCAGCGTAATAGCCAACTGCAGTGACATGAACAGACCACACAAACTCCCTGCAGATGAGCGAGCTTCCCCTGACAGAGCCCATGGGCCTCGATCTCTGAAGATACTGTACTTTTTATAACGAATTGTTGTGCTGAGAAATTAGATCAACTATTTTAATAGAGATGTCTTCGGATATAGTCAGCTTTTTCTCTTGTCTAATTTGTCATTTTTGGAGCATGTGATTTTCTCTCTGCAGGCCCTCGTCAGCCTGCAGCGCATTCAGTTTATTTCCAAACATACTCCTTTTCGGCTGTTTAGCCAAAAAACGTTTTTTTGCATCAAAGTTTCAAGGTTTCAGAGATACCCTCTTACTAATGTATTAGTTATAAGATTCCTGTATTAGTTTTCCTTCCATGTAAATTGAGAGGCCACTATCCCATACAAAAACAAAAATATATTTCCTAGGGAAACATTACACCATTTATGCACTAGAGAGCAGAAATTCTGGACACTCAAAATTGCAATTACTCCAATACCACAGAAAGTAAATTAAAAGACATGCTTTTCAGCTATTAAGTAAGGAAATGTATTTAAATTATTTAAAATCGTTTCACGCAGTGCAAGCTATAATGAAATCACAAAGGATTTATGTAATTTGTCAGGCATCATCCTAAATAAAGTGCTTTAACTACAAATGATTTCCAAAGAGGTGCTAAAATACTATGTTCTGCTTTAATGGTGGGATGGTGGGTTGAGAAGGACTTTCCTCTATTTAGGATAAGACTGGATGGTTCATTCGGTAATTCCAAAGTTGTGTCAAAAGTCATGGAGCCGACTGCTTCCAAAGCCTCACTAGAAGTCTCTCAACATGACTGAAGTACTCAATAAATCTGGTCACTACTTGAAGCTGCTGAGCCTGCAGACAAACAATATTAGCATGAAACTGTACTCATTATCTAACGATACTAATCCATCACTAATTCTTGTTGGGTTCCAGAGTAGCGTGCTACTCATCGAAAAGCGCTTCGACGCCTCGTCAGGGGTAGTAAGCGCTATATAAATACGATTACAATACAATACATCAGGTATGAATGCCGAACTTAGCTCCATTAAGCAAACTGTTGCAAGTACACAGCAGGTGGGCCAAAGGTTCAGATTTTTTTTTTTTTTTTTACAGATCTAACAGTACTGCCTGGGAGATCTTTCCACCCTTGTCTGCTTAAAATCCAAAGAAGGTCAAAGCCCAAAGCAAAGTTGCATGAGACTTATTTATAATATGCTTTGAATGTCTCTGTTAAATAAATCAGTGGATGAAGTGCTTTGTGGAAGTTTATCACAAATCATTCATAACTTCTTTTAATTATTTTTTTCAGCTATTTTTAAACAAAAACACAGGTATGTGCCTGGAACACCTTCTATAACTGCGGTGTGAATCATTCATAAAAGACCACAGGTAGATATGTTAGCAGACACCACGGGGCGCTGCTAGGATGTTAGCCAAACTGCCACCAGATATGCCAATTCTGGGGGGTTGCTTTACCAACCATTCTTCTATAGTGCAGTTGGTATAACACAAGTGAACCAAGACAAATCACGGAATTTACTAGGCTGTTAAAAGAGGGCTAGCACTTGAATACATGATGGCACCCGATATGTGCTTTTGCGTTCCACAATAATGTAGGAAGCACTGTTCGAAGTTACAACAAAATACATTACAAACTGATAACATAGCTGTGCCATCTACACCTACACTTGTTAGTGAAAATAATTTCAATAAACGCACACAAAGTGCCTACAGGCAATAATGATGTGCTGTACTTACACACTGCCAATCCCTATTGGCAGTTTGTATATTTGGGGCAGGGGGTGGGCAGTCCTTGTATTAAGACAAAAGTTAATATTCGTCAAAGCTGTCTTGTATGCATTTGCATGTAGATCCATGGCATGTTTTCAGATTGGTCTCTTACATTTGCTGGTTTGGTGTGCAGCTCCTCCTGTAGCTTAACCTCCGCACTTCCAGACCATCTGCAGTTCATAGCTCTTCTACTGCAGTGACTAAATTAAAGATGGGAGTTTCTTTCTACCTTCCTGACCACAATGGTTATGTACTTTTCCCTGCTACCATCACCATTAACAAATTGCTTTTTTATCATTGGGTGTGGCTTCTCCCGCACAGAGAAGCTAAGAACCCTGTGGGCCTGAGTCTGAGCTTTCCTCTTGCAGATGGTTTGGGGAATGAGATCTAACTGGAGGTTAGCACTGGGTGATTTCACTAGTGGTCAATGATGAGGCGATCAATAGTGGTCACCGAAATGTGTTTCATGCTAGTGATCGCTACATGGAGATAGTACTGGTGGGCAATAGTGGGAGCAGGCTAGACGGGCAGAGATGTTGCACCTACTTGGGCTGGCTTTAGGATGTCCTACTCAACTGCAGTTCCTTTTAAGAACACCAAATTTATACCGTACATTCGCACAACTGCCAAAACTGTACTTATTTTGCAGTGCGTGTGCCGTAGAATTGTACTCCTTCTGTCAGCCCCCTTGACCAAATACACCTCTTATAGCCCCAGAACAAAGTCTGCAGTTCGATGCAGGTTTTGCAACATTGGCTAAATATCATTGATTGGATTACGTTGAGGAGGAGTACTTCAATTTAAAATATGTTAAAATACCAGACCTGTTTCAAAATTTTAATTTTAAGGTGGCTTATCAAGGGTCCGCAACGTTAGCCAAAGCAAATCGAATGGGCCACCATCCCCTCGTTTGTTAATGAAGAATGGTTATAAGTGGGCTGCTGTGGGCCCCTCTCTCCTGAGCTATGGTGCTACTGAACTTCCTGCGGTATTGAAAGTTACGTGTGAAAAAAGTGGATACGCTCATCTCTCCAAAGCATTCCAGCCAGTCCTGTGTCGACTGGATTTAAAAATATTTACATATTGAAGTGCCTGTTATTGAGGAATACTTATAGTGGAAGAAAACTCTAATTAGGTCTGGCTTGGTAGCGCAGCAGTCTCCAGACTCCCTGTAGTTAACAGAAGAGAGTTTTAAGAAGCACTAATCAGAGAGCTGTTTTGGCTCCGCCCACATGTTGATTGGCCAAGTACAACATTAGATTGCGCAGAGGTTGTGTGCTTCCTCCGAAAGAGTGCTTGTATTGCACTTCTATTAGCTCCTAAAAGGCTTTCCCCACACTTAAAGCGGCTGCCTTGTTAAACTGCTGACAAAGCAGCGTGTAAATGAGAAACCATGCACAATACTGTAATTATATTACTGGGTGCTTTTATCTTCACCATGCTGTCTAAACCAGGTGCATTGTGGCTAGCAGAACAAAGGATTATTTTCTCCCTGGAGACCACTTCACAAAACAAGCATTTGTAATGCAATCGGTCTCGCATTTGCTCCAGTTAGAGCTATTGGTGTTGTAAGTTCCTAACTGGACTTTTCTTGCCACATAATTGAAAGTGAAAAGTAAAACAGTTCACAAAAGCGAGCAGATTCAAAGCGTCATGGCCACCATGAACATGAGCGTGAAAGAGGGACACAAAAGGAAAAAGAAGTTTGCTCACAGTCAAACATATCGTCAATCGTACAATTATCCATGTAACAGGGTCAGTCTACAAAGCGGTAATAAAATCTAACCAAGGAGGTACAAATGCAAAGCATTTACCAATGATAACAAAAGTTTTTTGAAAGACAAGCCCACGAACAAGTGAAAGTGATGGGCATGAGGTGAGCGTGGTTAAAAGCCCACGATACTTACGAAAGGTCAAAGCGCTTGTGCGCTCAACCTGAAAATTCTCAGCAGAAGGGTCATGATGTAATTTCAGTGCACATTCTCTAGAGCGAGCATCATGTATTACCAGTGCTTGAAATGGAAAAATGGAATAAGCAGAGTACCTGCTTATTTCTGAGAAGTGCTGGTACTCTTCAATGAAAAGAATTAAGTTTTTCTTGAGAAGTGCAAGTACTCTCCCTCTCAAAATAAAAAAGTGCCGGTACTCCATACCGGACAGAGCCGGCACATTTAAAGCACTGTGTATTACCCCTTAGGGCAGACCTAAAAGGCTCCCTGCGTGGTTTAAAATGTACACTTTACGGGTAATGAAAACCTGAAGGCGGGCAGACATTTCACAACTTTTTCTCTCATCTCCTGCTTCCATCAGCGAGCAGCCCCGGCCCCAACTCCTTCCCTAATTCATTTTTCACGCTCCGGCTCGCACCCCCAGAACAGCACGTGCATCAATGGTGAAGAGCAGTAGAGAGCGTGAAAATGCCAATCTGCACTTGATACCTTTTTGTTCAGTAGTGCAGAGGGTTGAGCGCCTGCATGCAGGAGAAACGCGCTGCTTATATTGATTTTACCAACAATAATTTCTGCATTCCAAGAAATAGCTTAAAAATGGAGCTGAAGAATGAATGACACTAAGAGAACGTTACCTCAAACCAACCTCCATTAATTCCACTATACAGCAGAAGAACGACGCCATGAAGACACAGGCCAAACATTTTTATTGTATCATTAATTTGCCAAGCAAAGTTATGCCATTCCTCAGTTCCTGGGTGTGGGACTTCCGTGGGCTCAGGACACCCCCTAACAAGAAAGCACTACGGGAAGACAGTGCCCTAAGAAGGATGCGGGTCATGACCTCTGAGAACAACTGTCTGGACTGCAAATGTGCATACGGCCTCACGGCAAGCTTGAAACTATGCAGGAAGGCGTCACTTTGGACAGGTATGTTTTGTGTATTGTGCCTGCAGGGAGAGTGGTGTGTTTTGTGGGTGCAGGGAGAGCGGTGTGTACTGTGGGTCCACAGTGATGCTCCTCAACTGAGCAAGAGCAGTATGAGACATCTTGCTGTGCAAGGCATGTCCCCAGGGGAGCCATTCCAGGCTGCCAGAAACAAACCAATGGGAAGCCAGGTAAGGCGCGGTTTAGGAATGGCTTCACCATTCATCGCGGAAGTATCAGTGAGCCAGGCTGCGTGGGTGGGGCGGTGATGTGAACAGTGTGTCATGAATGCCTGGCCTGAGCCGGCCACAAGCCCGGAGGGACAAGCAGCCGGTCTGGCCAAGGTAATTTTCAAACAACGCACCAGCCACTCCCCATCTGCGGGAGGCGCCAAAAGAGTCCCGGGGGCCTAAATTAAGTGGCAACGGGATCTACAGGCACACATTAACCACTGCTGTGCGCCTAGAATGGCAACAGTAAACATAAGAGATAAAATCTGGAATGCTAGTACAATCTGAAGGAAAGCTAACTGGAAAAGATTTTTTAGCACTATTTATTTACTCGTAAAAGTAAAAAACATTTTTGCATTTAAAAGTACGTGATCTCGACTTGATGCACCTCAAGCGCACGTTTGCCCAACAGCACACAAGGCCAATTAAGACTTAATATTTGCTTCGCAGCAAACTGAAAACCACCCACATTTCTGTGAAAAAATGTAACGGAGATGAATATAAAAAAAAAAGAACCGATCTGTTGCTAAAACTAAATAATAATTTACAACACAAATAGACTCTCCAAAAACAAATACATCGTTTTAAAAAGCACACTTTAGAAAAATCAATCCCAAAATGAGAGAATAAGCACAAATAAAAATCTGGAGCAGCATCTGACCTACTTCGCCACAGAGTATCGGCCTATTTCTTCTGGATTAAAAAAAAAAAAATTAAAAAACATCCCGAATGCTATATTTGCAACTATATTAATTACAATGAAATACATCATCCTACAACTTGGAATTGCGTTAATGAGTTCTGCACCATCTAACCTTCAAACAGTGTAACGTGAACAAACTGTTTCATTGTTAGCTCTTCAACGCTTTCTTTACTTTTCCCTGAACACCAAAGACTGATTTCTTGAAGGAATTTGATAGCTGCTTTATCTTTCTAATATTGCCGTGTACAAAAGAGCAAACGGCACAAAAAGTAACCCTCCTTCTATTAGAAAATCTTTGTGCACATTTCAAAGCCTGTTATCTCTAAAAATAAAGACTGAATGAGGTCAGAATTCACTCAAAGGCCAAATAAGACAAACAGTCCACTCCCCGTAGAACCGTCCGATTGCTTCTCTTTATCTTGCCAAAAAGGCAAAACGTGATACAATTCTGACTTGCGCCGTCTTATCTTCATGCAAAGGAACAAATATTACACAGCAGTAGAGGAAAAAAGGACAACCTTCAAGAGTTTCAGCACAACATGTGAACATTACTGCTTAAGTGAAATTAGAAATTAAATATATTGCACAAATGTTAATTTTTCCTGAGTACAGGATTGGTGTGAGGCTGGGCAGGTTGATGTGGTGGGCTGTGTGTTGTCCTCTAAAATAAAAAAATCATTGATGGACTATGGACCTGATGTACTATTCACATTTGCAAAGCGGGAATGCACAGTTGGCCAACCTCCAATGCAGGGATGGAGCCCTACAAGGAATAGCAGAGATCCATCTATCCATTTGCATCTGAAAAAAAATTCCCTCATTAAAAGCTATCTGTTGTTTTAAAGTAAAATAAACACAAGAAAAGTTGAGGAAAATATCAGGGGGGGGGGCAGGCAGTGGACCACTGCCGGTTCCCACAAGGTTGTCAGACAATTCACAAAGGGGGAACGGGTCCCAAGAGGTTAAGAGTTTGGCAACTGATCAGTGGTTTGCGACCAGATTAATACAACCCATGTAGATTCACAATTAGGTAGGAAGGCCTTTTTCACACCTCTTCATTAATTGTGATTCGGTATGGGTTGCAAAACCAATTTTGCCAGTTGGAAATGCTTGTCCGACTCACAAAATGCATCAATGCACAGGCCCACATGTCAAAATCAATTGGACCACCCAACAAAGTAACAAAAGAAACTCCACTCACTGTAGGTGGAAACTGCTTTATGAGAGGTGGCAGCACCGAAAGGCTAAACTGTATCATATCTTGTAGGGATTTCTAAAGTGGTGACTTGGTTGGGGATCAGGGAATAAAACTATTTTCTGATTTACATGTAGACTTTGAATTAACTTACAAAGAATACTTCAGACTCTTGTATCTTAAAGTGGTGCATACTCGGTTTTCCTTTAAACTGATTAAGCTAAAAATTCTAAATAGAATATTTACCTATGAAGCAAGAATTAGTGTCTGGACTCTGGCTGCAATTCTTAATGTGTAAGGAACCAAGGTGAACTGGGTATATACTGTCACATGATCATGGGTTGCTGGACTGCACTACATGTGTAACTGAGGGACGTGATTGAGGTATAACAAGGCATCCATGAAAGTCAATGAGGTGGAGAAATGTGGAGTATTTTCGGAGTATATGGGCTACGAGGGGGTTGAATTACTGTAAATGAAGAAGTAAACTAAGTGTAATTGTTGAATAGATTCTGACCAGAAATAATTTTCGTTTACATAGAAAGCAGCAAACGAATTATGCTTTCCCACCAGGATCGTTAGGAAAATTGCGTGTTTTAGATGTGTATTGCACCGGTAAGCACCAAATAATATTACAAAAAATGGCTAATTGTTGGAGATTCTGAAAAGCAAGATCCCTATGGCAATCGGGTTTTTTCTTATCTGATTAAGATTATAGTTTGATAGTCTATATTTGGATCTACGAAACATTTATTACCGTGTAATGTTTCTGACTTGTATGTAGCTCTCTTAGGGGTGGTCGAAATAATCTTTTTTTTTTTTTTTTTTTTTTTTAACCGCCTGCAGAGCAGAATTAGGGTTCATTTGCAGTGGGGAAAAACCCCAATAAAGCTGCTTTGTTTTTTTGTTTTGTTGTAATTTACCCTAAGAATATTTTCATTAGCATGGATCTATTGTCCAGAGAGTGCTCTGGAAATTAACTTCTCAGGCAGGGAAGGTTGTGTGCAACATCTGCCAGGAAGGCCCTACTGGTGTTTTAGCACGTGGGCACCACACAAAAGCTCCCCTGCTGGAAAACTTGCTTTTATGCACTGACAGGGGCCAAACACCAATTAACTTGATACAATTACCATTAAAGTAATTACACTGCCTGAACCATAACGGTGCTGATCGGCACACGTACTCCGTTATTTCTGTTTCTGTGCATTCCTCACCTCATAGAATGAGGAATTCTTGTGTTACTGGGAATTCTGCTTGTATTCCAGTTCTGTTTTTTAATCCAATGGTAGGCAGATGCAAAATCAGCAGAACTGGACAGAGGTGCCCAAAGGTTCACGTCTGACAGATGTAAATAAAAAAAAAACATGAACTCCAACCCCTAAACAATGTACTCCCCGCACTTTGAGAAATTACTTCTGCGGTATAGAGCTCACAAAAAGCAATAAACAAACAATAGACCGATTTTAAACAACCTCTAGAATGTTATGTAGTGACCTCCGTGGAAAAGCAGCACTCAGGGCGTTTAATACCCTCAAAGCCAATTAGGCAAATTCTGATTTTGATAATGTACTGCCAATGACATACTGATCACTAGAACCAAATGTGTGAAAAAGCATGTAATCTCTTTTTGAGGTACACTGGTGCTACTCCACAAACTGCACCATGTGTTAAAGTGTAGGCATTACACTGAATTAATTGCCTAATAGGTTATTAATAACTTCAGAAAAGGTGGTGATGATTGCTCATCATCAGGTGACAATGTCTGATGAGTTCTGCTTGTCCCAAACCCGGATGGAACACTTCTTTGTGGTATTTGCATAAGCGAAGAACTATAAAATGCAAGATTCATCTTATCACATGAGAAATAGTACCACTGAGAATGTTAGTGGACCAGATTGGTTGTTTTAATCAAAAAATTGCATGGGATTCTGGCATGTTGATGGTCCTAAGAACCTGCATCTGAAACTTCACACTACTATGAAAAATAAAAGGCAGATACAACAATTCTCATTTGGGAAATAGGCATCTGGGAACAACATGCCAGAGATTCTGGGTGGTCAATTCAATCTGAGTATGGCTAGTCAATTAAGTGGGCTCTGTGTAGAAAAGAATGCTGCAGTACATAAGAGCAGACGAGAAAGTGTGCAGACATCTGTGAGACACAAAATAAAGAGTTGATTATTTGTGAATATCAATGCCTGAGACCCATACAGCAATGACTGGTCATACAGCATTGGAGGATTTACAAAATCTGTATGCGGTTTGTTCACTAAGTGATCTATGGGATAGAAGGAGCCCTAAAATCTGCTAAGCAGAGCCGCCACTCCCCAGGGCTAGCTCCTGCTACCGCCTGAGGTGTTCACCCTCAGGGGATAGCTGTTTACTTTTGTTTGGAGGGAGCTGTGACAGCTCCGGCCAAGCAAAAGCAAACACACTGGTTTCAACTAGTGGGAACTGTAAAAATAATCACACTTCCTGGAAACATAGATTTCATCTCTTTCTCTGCCCACAGATATGCAGTCAGGGAAAGATATGAGAGTATTGCTCCCGTACACAGGAAGCTGCATTTCCAGCAGCTCCCTGCCTGCAGGAGCAATGACGGCTCAGGCAGGAGGCAGGGAGCTAGCTGAGACCGTGGGGGCCTTGAGAATCCACATGCAGTCTCCAGCATTTATTTATAAATAAAAAAATAAAAAAATCCTGCCCTGTGTATTTATGATACATAAATACACAAGGCAAGATGCATTGTGGCACAACGCTCATTTCACAGAAAGTAAACCTCAAAGGAAAGAACTTACAGATAAACAAAGCAGGTGACCAAGTTGAAGCTTCACTTCTGTTAAATACTAATCATCCTAATTTCTTGTGCATGGTCAAGGCAAACCAAGTGTGCTTTCTTTGCATTTCCACTGTGAAAAGTTATCTGTAATCCTTGATGGAGGTGTTTGCATCCTTGCTTTTCTCTAGCACAGTATCTCATGTAGTGACTGTGAAAAGTGGGTTCTTTCTTGTCATCTGCTGCCGAGACCAAAGATTGTCTTATCCTTTTTAAAACCTACAAGTATGTCAAATGGCACAGAAGCCCCACCCTATAAACATTACTGAATGGAACGTCTACGCCCTCATTTTCCCAGAAAGATGGAAAGCTTACTAAAAGGATCCTCAAGCATGTTTCCCTCCGATTTTAGAGACACTTTCTTGCTGCATAAGAATATGATCAAATTTCCACCAAACAAAGAAGTACAATGAGTGCTGTGGGGTAGGCTGCACGCCCTGGCCATAGGCCAGGTCCTGTGGCCAGGCCCTGCCAAGCACAGCCAAAGGCTATGCGCAGTGCAGCATTGGGTGATTAAAGGGCGTTGGTCGCAGGGCCACAGGCCAGGCCCTGGGGCCCACCTACACCATGCACAGTCAAAGGTTGCACATGGCACGGGCTAGGGTGGTAATACTGGGTTGGCTGCAGGGCCAAGGCCAGGCCACAAGCCAGGTCCTGCTGCCAAAACCTAGTGCGCCCAGCTGACGGCCGTGCGCATCAGTGGTTGGATTAATGAAAGTAATTAAAATTGCTTTATGTTAAAAAAGCAAATAAATTCACTGAAAAAAAACAAAGGACATAGGGTCGCTATAGTTAGGCAATAGTACTTAAAACATAGAAATTCATAATAAAAAATAAAAAAAACAAAGGTTACAATGACGTTATAGTTAGCCTCACATTTCAAACGTACAAAACCATACAAATTCAGCTGAAAGAGTAACTAGAACTCAAGCCCTAAGTTAACTATAACTTGTGCCCTCACCATGCACTGCTAATTACCCCAGATATTACATCAGTTGTGACCTCTTCTATGACATCATTGATAATATCACTGTAACATTTACAGTAAAATTATTGATGAGAAAACTGCATGGCGAGGGTGCAAGGTATAGTTACTTGAAATAACTAACAGCTGAATTTCTATGGTTTTGTACTTTGAAATGTGAGCCTACCTATAACTTCACTGTAATCCTTGTTTTTGTAAGTGACTACATATATATATACATATACACACACATATACACACACACATACACACACACACACACACACACACACACACTAAGAAATGAAGGTTAAAGTGACATTATAGCTAGGTGGAACATAAACTTTTACACTTCAAAACAAAAACAAACAAATCACTGAAATTCAACAGTTCTAGTTATCTCAAGTAACTAAACTATAACTCGTGCACCCGCCATGCACAGTGCTATCAATTACGTCATTTCAGATATCATTATGGCTGTATCAATGCAGTCATTTAACATGTCAGAAGTGATGCAATATGTGACGGTATAAGCAGTTCATGATGACGGCGTGAGTTATAGTTACCTTAGGGCAAAAATTCCAGATACTTGAAATAAGTAACTATAACAAGTGAATTTCAGTTATTTTCATCATGTTTCACCTAAGTATAATGTCACTTTAGCCTATGTCTTTTCAGTGAATTCCTAAGGTTTTTTTGAATGCCCAAAGTTAACTGTCATTTTATACTTTGTTTTTTTTCAGTGAATTTCTGCGTTTTTATGTAATTAACAATATAAAAAGGTGTCATTTTAAGTAATGCAGACCTACTGGCTTTGTCAAAGGACCAGAAGATTAAAAATATAAAAAGCAGGCCTACTGACTTTATCAAGAGGCAAGTACATCAACATTTATAAAGTAGATATATTGGGCTTGTTAAAAAGTCACCAATAACTATAATCAAATGTATATTTTATAAATGCACACATTGCAATGTTTATTAATCTTGCGGATAACAAAATATTTCAATGAAGCATTTAAAAAAAAAATTTATGCCACAAAGTGCAGCCATATAACTAGCCACAAGGGATCCCTACTCTCCAGCTAAAGAGCATACAGCTCCAGCTGAAGCATATACAGCTCCAGCTCGCAGTGCTTTGAGAATAATGGTAGGGTGTCCTGGAATCATGGATTCATTGACCCAGGAGACCTAATGAGTTTTTTAAATGTTTCTAAGGGGT
The DNA here is from genome assembly GCF_031143425.1 of Pleurodeles waltl. Taxonomy (NCBI): domain Eukaryota; kingdom Metazoa; phylum Chordata; class Amphibia; order Caudata; family Salamandridae; genus Pleurodeles; species Pleurodeles waltl. The sequence goes on along the minus strand of NC_090437.1, from coordinate 680,694,269 downwards.
TGCTGTGCTCCATATGCCCCCCACAATATTTAAAAAATGCTTGGTGGGGTCTCAGTTCCTTCCAGGGGCATCAACAGGACCTAAAAATATCAATTAAAAGCCTTTGCAGGGAATTATGGGGCACTTCTTGGCAAGAGTGACAGAGAGTAAACGAGCATCTCCAGCCAATCATGTATTATTCTTTTTCCTTAATAATTTATTTAATATTTGTGGGTGTACCTGTCCTACCCAGAGACCCATGGCTTTTTTTGGGGTTGGGGGCTGGGTCAGCCCCCATTCCATGGGGCCACACAGGAGCTGGCCACGTTTCTTCTTTCTTTTGTTTTCTTTTTTAAAATCAACTGGGTGCTGTGGTTCCACCCAGGGCACCGCAGTTTTTAAAAACATTAGGGGCTGTGGGTGAGGTCCATTGCCCCGTGGCGAGCACCTGACCTGGGTGCAAGAGCACAGGCAGAAGAAACATTTATGCTGCCACTCACAGGTGTAATGATCCTGTCGTATCTGGTATACTATACTGTTTTCATAAAATGTACTAATGAAACTGTACAGTAACTGTAACCAGTCCTCAATGTCCTTTAACTGCAGCTTTATGGAAATGTGAGAACACTTTAGAAAAGTACTGTGAACTGTGTGCCTTCTTGGCAGGGTTACTTACCGCTGGTGGAGTGTCGTAAGTACTTACAGTCTAGTGCAGAAGGTGTGCAAATAAAGATAGCTGGGTGCAGGCTAGGATGCAATGAGAAGGAAAAACTGCACCCCATCAAGACTTAGACAGTGCACTTGGCTCTCAAATTAAATGACACACAGGTAAGACCAGGCCGCAGCAAAAGATAGTAAGAATTGTAGAGACGGCAAAACAAGCCTTGAGCACACATCCCAACTCCTTTGGTAGATGGTGGTTAGGGACCTAGGGCCATACTGAAATGATGTGCCCTTCACTCATCTATGATTAATGAAGGCTTTGGGGCCCAAAGACTAGAGATTTGCTGATTTTCAGTATCTGGATTTAGTTCCAGCTTGCAGTGTCCTGAGAAATAACAATCACCCCTTCCTTAACTGTCCTGAGATAGTAAAATGTCCAGCTGTTAGAAACTTATAAATACTCCGTAGGCATCAAAATCCTTCTCCTTGGCCCACTTCCAGGTGTGGATGTCTAATCACATCCTCCACCCAGTGTGGAAAAAACAAAGTCTTACAGAAGATGATCACTAGAGGACGAGATTGATTAACAAAGAAGCAAGCATAGCAGATGCAGGCTGTGTGTAGAGGCAGCCTATCTTACAGGAGATCCTCCTCAGACTCATTACAGCACAGTGGCATTAAGCTAAGAAGACCTCAGTGCAGAGAAGCAGGTCCTCCCCGTAAGGCTGTCTAATCAATGGCTGAGGGGAAAGGAAACCTCCAACCTACGGATGTTGTGCTTTTGTCAGAAAGAGTTCATCGCCCTTGTGCGCAGTCAGGATGATGTAATTCACACCACCTAACTCTAGTGATCAATGAATTTAACACTTGTTCTATTTTTAATATCAATTACACGGTCTGGTTATACAACTAGGACCTAGCTGAGGTCAAAAAAATCCTTGAGCCATGAACTAACATAGGCAGTTTGCACAGGAGAACACCGTCTCAAGCTTCAGGGTTCCAGGAACAACAGTCTTACCATCACCGGTATAGTATGTGGTAGGGCGGTATCGATGAATTAGTCAAAGACCCTCAGATCTCACAGCCTGCTCAAAACCATAAGCGGGTGGGGGGGGGGGGCATAGGGTTTCTTTACCTGAACATGTGGGTCCTAGAGCAAACAATCACCTCTAACCCCAGCCCCACCTATAGGTATTTACACATGAATACTAAAAGTGGACCTACCTGGTCTTCAGAAGCTTTGGCTTGGAGGGCCTAGACTGCCCTAGACCCCAGCAGTGCTGCCTGTGAGCCTGCATGCACGTTATGAGGGCCGTGTCACCCTCAGTTGAGGTGATGGCAAACTGTATTAGTTTCTACAGTGCCCGTGATTTTGGGGCATTTTGAGATGTGACTGGGGTACTGGTGGGGTAACCCAGACAGAGGGCTAGATGAAGGCAGAAATTGTCATGAGCAGCCATAGGATGACCTGGACCTTGCACTCTCCGTACATCCTAACATCAGGCCTCGCAAGCTAGACACATCCGGCCCTGCCCTTCCACCATGCAAGGGCAGACAGTGGCCCACTCCAACAAACAGGCAGAAACCAGGGAGGCACGAGGCTGGGCAAACGGTGCAGATTCGACAGTCGGCCCCTTGGCCAATTCTGCTGCATTTAGAGCAAGGAGCGGCGCGAGAACAGGGTGAGCAGCTAGACCTGGCAATATCCCTGCAAGACGCAAAATGTAAACGAACCACAGTGGAGTTAACGTGCAACTCCTATAACTCCCGCACTTGTCTCACTCCGGTACTTTATCTTACCCTTGCTTTTCCCAGCCAATGGCGTTCAAAGACAAAACCGGCACTGTGCAACGTTTTTTTGGGGATATAACTTCCCCGCTTTATTAAAAAGACATATATGCAATTGCCCATAAGTATTTTAAATCATTTGCTGTGGTGAGGCATTAATTTTTGTCACATAGCCCTCATCATCACTGCTACTCAAATCATAATTCTATTATTAAATCATTACACTTAGTTTGTGATCTCATAAATCAACAATATCAATTCAAAATCAAATTCAAAATTACCGTGCAGTTCTTACATCCAGAAATGGCAGTGACTGCCTTTGAGCCCTGGCCCCTGTTTGTCATGTCTCTTTTACCCCTTTTGTCTGTAGGCAATCCCACATTTCGTCTTGGAGGGGGCTCAGTATTCAGTGTTTGTTTTACCATGTTTCTCTGAGGGGGTACCCTCTAATTTTTTAGATTTAGGCCCAACTCGTTACCTTGCATGTGTCCCGTCTTGGCGGGTCTGGGCTGCGAGTGCCGTGTTCCACTTACTCCCCTTAGCTGGCCTCTTTTCACCCTGCTGTAAGGCATCCCCAGGTGTGTGGCCTTCCATTTGCACACCGTCTTACTAGGTGTGCTTACCGTCAGTTTTGGTAAAACCTCCTTTAATTACCGCTAGCCCCTTCTGTCTGTCTGGCATCGTGACTGGATGCTGTGCTGTCGGGGTAGGAGGGTGTTTTTTCCTTTGTCCTTGTTTGCGCGCTGTCCTGGGACGCCTGCTTGTCCTTCTAAAGGGACAGCGTGCTTTTACATGCACGCCCCTTGCAGGTCTCCCCCTGCCTCCTCATTGAGGAGTTCAAATGATTCAAACCCACTCCCCCCCATCCCCCTCCAACCCCCCCCCCCATTGGCCTTTTTTATTTTTTCGCACCTTCCCCCCAACTTGGTGCTTGGGGGGGTGTCATCAATGTGCGGGCGTGACCTTCCCCCAAAAAACGGTTTGACTGGTTCCTTCCGGGTCCAAGGTGGCCGTTATGGCACCGGCCAGTTATGCCCCCTTCGGGAACGACCTTTGCTTAAGAGAGCGAATCCAAACGTTTCAGCAGTGTAGACACTAGCGCTGCAATTTAAATATTATGTTAACAGAATATTCAACAGATTAGGTATTAGGAACTGGAACCCGCAGCACCGCAGGCAGGTAGCTATGTTTGTTCCCATTTATCTAATGTCGGTGATTGCTCCCATCCCACATTTTCTTTTAGTGCTGGTTTAACAGTCCATCAATTCTCTACGAAACGTCAGAAGCGTTTACTTAACCATGCAAGTTGCCAAACACCTGGTTCTTGTAAATGAAAGGATGCAAGTACTGGCTCTCCCATCACTGTGATGCAGACACCCGCCATCACACAAAGTCTTCATAAAGAAATGTGTGCCAGGGCCTCCAAGCCAGACCTGAATAGAAGGTAGCAACTGGTTAAAAAATAGGATGAAGGCTAAGATTGATGTGTAAATCTTTTATTGGCAGATGTAGACTTTTTGCTAAGGTACGTTAAAGAATTCTTCAATTCAAAGCAAAGGAATGGGCCCTGCTTGTGTGGTAAATGTAACGAGATTGCCATATCTCAGAAAATAAGAAAAAAGAAAGTGGACCCCTAAAGTGAATCAGATCGCTCAAAACGGAGTCCATGGTTGCAAATTAATGCCTTTTTTAACTTGGAAAGACATGCTGTATAAGTGTTTTGCAAAGTATGGGAGGCTGCATACATTTGTGCTTGATGCGGGGAATGGCTGTGGCAATATCGGGAGAAGCAACAGTAAAAATTGTCCATCAGACAATAAAAAAGACCCACAAACAGCCAAAAAACGACCCACATACACCTGTCAGACTAGCCCTTCGCGCATTTCCAGATTGCGCTGTAGGCCAGTCCGACCTCGCCTAGCATTCACTACAACAGCCCAGATAATTATTTTTAGATATATTTTTGTAGTGCTTGCCTAAGCCACATGGGCAAGGGAGCACTGCGCATGAAACAAAAATATATTTTTTAAAACAGCAGAGGCAATGACAGGTAACAAGACAACTGGTACACATGATAAAATCATTCTTTAGAAGCATAGCCTTTCCTGAATTACAGCAGGTTAGCGTTGTGTCTTGACATTTTTCAAGATGGGTGAAAGAAGTCCTAGTTCAGGTGTAGGTGGGATTTACTACTTCTGTTTTTCTTCTTTTGTTTTTTTCCTCTTCAAAAAATCTAGATATGTGACCTGGTGTGTACTGCCTATGTGAATAATATAAACCAAAATAAAGTTAATTCTGGCTTCGAAGGAATGTCAGTTCATCATATCTCAAACCTATCCTAGCTGAAGGAACAAACGTTACCAGTGCTCCGATCCTTGTTTTATGTTTATACTATCTATTTTCGACAACTGGGAACCACTGCGTTATTGGCTGCTTTTGTTTAGTACATACTTCTCTGTTATGTTCTGAATTTTAGAATAGCATAAGTGTGTCATTGGTATTGCCTGGCAACACTGGGCTTTCTGTGTTGTGTTCCATAGTGCTGCAAGCATCCTGAATGCCAAAGTTTGAAACATCTGAAGTCTACTACTACTACTGTGCCCTGGTCCATCCCTGAGACAGTGGTGTGATCATCGAGTCAGGCTAGGTTTAAGCATTCGGCTCAATTGGAAGAGGTCAATAAATGGGCCTATTACACGGCTGGATGGATGACTTACATTCAATGTGTTCCATGCTTGATTTGTACATGCATTTTTGTCAATTTTTGTAATATTTTGAAACAAAAAAAAGAAAAAAGCCATTGCATCTGTATTGTTGTTCCCATTCCTCTGACCATTGAGATGCACAAGAACTAAACCACTGAATAGTCACATAAGCATAAACGGCACTCAATTTACACCTTTATGGCAATCATCTGTTTGCAGAGCATCATTCCACCCTACCTTCTATAATATGTTGCTCTTGAATCTCATTGGAGAGTGCAGGGAATGAATCAGAGTGAGATGTTAAGGGTGGGTGAGAGGCCCGGCAATAGCAGCAGGCAGGGGTCATTATTAGCTGTTTTTAAAGGAGGGCATCACCTACAATTCGTAAGATAGCTGTTTCCATAAAGTAGCGTGATCTGAAGCCGGACATGTAGTCGTGGAGTAGACAGCTGGCTCGATCTGATCTTGGCTGTGCACAGACTTCTTTTTTTAATGAGTTTGTCTATGAAGGGGACACTCAAGGATGGACAAAATGCATGCACGGTCATAGGTTGTGTTACTGAAACAGACAAAAGTAAAACTGAGTAAAAGTTCATTTTCCCAGGGGCCTACTTTGCCTAAGTCTTACAACATCTCCGAAGTCATCAGGGTCTAGTTTGGGTTCCTCCAAGAGATGGAAGCTCTGACGTATCTAGCAACTTCTAGGAAGATGTCTTATTTGAGGAAGCAATTGGCAATTGCTAGTAGTGGTGAGAGAGCTAGTATAAAGAGAGGTGTGATATTATACAAGGGTAAGACATTATCTTCCTAAGAGGTGGCTAAGAAGGAGCTGAGGATTTTGGCATACAGTATGGCAGAGTGGGTCACCCCACTTCAGCCACTGTCTAACTTCACTTTTAATAAGTACATTCAGCCCTTCATCAAAGAGCACACCCACACACAAAGTAGTTGCCCAAGGTGCCAAATACTACTATGGTAATATGTGCTTTTGAGACCCCAATTTCTTTTGCTTTTAGTCATTTTTTATTTGATGAGGGCCCTGTAGCTTGTCCAATAATTGTTTTTAAAAAGATGACAAAATAAAACAAGCAGTGATAAAGCCAACATGTTGATAGTAACCTCCAGACCTATGCCAGTGCTTGTTGAGAGAGATGAATACTGATGAAAACTACAAAGCTTTTTTTATTATGTCAGTCTGTTACCCCAATGGGACAATATAAAAGAAATGAATGCCACTGGTGCATTGCTTTGGTGGGACAGGAAGTTCTAGAAGATTTACTGGAGTTGGAACAAGGGGAAGCACATGAATTAAATTGTCTTCAACATGATAACAAATTTGACCTGCATTATTTGCCAAAAGTAATCATGATTTTGGAATGTTACCACTTTGGCAAAATAGGGCACATTGCGAATGAGCGTATGGAGGAATACACAACAAGTCTGATCAAGTTGGTACCTATCTGTAAATTTGTTTCTCTGTGTGAGGAACAAATTTGTGATCACTTTTTATTGAACTGCATGCATGAAATGCTAACAGAAGAAGTCTGGCTCAAAAACAAGCCCCTCATTATCTGAAGTTTTGTTAACTGCCAAGAAAGTGAAATACTTGATGGCGTGTGCATTATAACTTTAAAAACAAAGTAAAGACACAAACAAATGTAGTTAAAAGTGGTAAAGGAGGTAATACCAAAGAGATTGAGGTGAAATTTGAGAGTATGTGTTTTATGTGTGGGCAGCAAGGACCTATAGCCAGTTTTGCGAATTGTCTTTCTCAGGGGGCAATATGTGGAAAATTTACATTTTCATAAGTGTCATCATTCTTCATATGGTAAAAAAACAGGAGGTCAAGGAAGGTTGCAGCAACACAGTCTTACAGTTGTGAAACAGCAAGTGTTGGAATCCTTGTGATGTGAATATGAAGATGGTGCAAAGCTGAACTTGTTTTTGACTTGTGTTCAAGATTGACCATATTTTCACAGGAAACTTACAAATGTTTACCTGGAGAATGTAATGTCCTACAGAATGAAACCTACAGGTTATGGTGGGTGAGAAATTCTGATGTTGTTTTTTTTTTTCATGGTATGATTGGTTCTAGAGAGAGTAGGAAAAGGAAAAAATTATGTTTAAAAAAAGGAGATGACATTTGTTGGACCTGGCCCTTTTTGCAGGGTCATCCCCAAAGTTTTGCCTCCTTACTCCTATTTTTTCTGCCCTGTTTTTGCTGGCTTTAGAACTCTGGGCACTTTATCATTGTTGACCAGTGCTAAAATACAAGTGCTCTCTCCTTCTAAATTGGATTGAAAAATTGGTTAATCAATGATTGGCATATTTGATTTACTAGTAAGTCCCTAGTAAAGTGCAGTATGTGTGCCCAGGGCCTGTAATTCAAATGCTACTAGTGGACCTGTAGCACTGATTGTGCCACCCACATCAGTAGCCTTGTAAACATGTCTCCGACCTGCCACTGGAGTGTCTGCATGTGCAGTTTAAACCGCCAGTTCGTCCTGGCAAGTAAACCTACTTGACGTCCCAAATTTTCCCTTTCACAACATTAATCACCCCTAAAATAGGCCCAAGTCAGCCCCTTGGGCAGGGTGCAGTGTATTTAAAATGGTTGGATATGTACTAGTGCATTTTACATGTCCTGATAGTGAAATACTGCCGAATTCGTTTTTCACTATTGCAAGGCCTATGTCTCACATAGGTTAACATGGGGATTTTCTTGAAATATCTTTTAAGTGTAATTTTCCATTGGAAGCAGATAGAGATATGGAGTTTGGGGTCTCTGAACTCACAATTTAAAAATACATATTTTGGTAAAGTTGTTTTTTAGATTGTAAGTTTGAAAATGCCACTTTTAGAAAGTGGGCATTTCCTTACTTAACCATTCTGCACCTCTGCCTGGCTGGTGAATACATGCCTTGGTCAGACAGACAGTTGGTCTGTTTGTGAATTAATTCTAGACAGTAACACAAAGGGAGCTGAGGTGGGTCCTGCATATCTTGATGGATCTTCCTGGGCTAGAGCAGTGGGAGGAGCTGACACATGCCCCTGAATAGGGCGGTGTCTGTCCTCATACAATACAGTCTCCAACCCTCTAGAATGTGTCTGGGGCCAGGACAGGGAGAGGCAGGTTCTTCGGCACTACAAAGACTTACCTTTGACGTTTGCCTACTTCAAAGTCAGAAATGAATAGAAGTATTGGACCGCTGACCCCACAACTTCAGACCACTTCTGCACTGATGACATTCTACCAGGGAGAAGAGCCGGATGCTTGAGGAGGACCTGCCACCCTGCCTGTTGCTTTGCTGTGCTGTGCTGGCCTGCTGCTGCTACTTCTGCCCTGGGAGTCAAAGGACTGGACTTTGCTTTCTACATCCTGTTATCCAAGGGCTTGAACTGAGCTTGCCTCCCGTTTTGAAGTCTCAGGGATATCAAAGACTTCATCTGCCAGCACCTGGGCTCTTCTACTAAGAGTCCTGACTTGCTAAGTTGTGCCAAATCCAGTACCTGGGCCCTTAGAAGCGGGAGCTGGTAACCTGTGGGGGAAAATCCATGCACTGATGTGCACACGTCAGAAAAAACGACTCGGTGCCTGTCCCATGGCTGAAAATTGGACGCAGCGCCAGTTCTCAATGTGGACGATTCACACAGTGCGTCAGAATTTTACACACATTGACCCTGGGCGTCAAATCTTCAACATCGCAGCAAAGACCTGAGGCTGCATGTCTGGAAATCGACGCATCGTCCTTCTGCGGGGACAAGAATCGACGCATCGCCTACCTGGCGGGGAAAAGAATCTACACACGGCCTCACTTGCAAGTAAGGAATCAACGCATCGCTTGCTTTTCTGACATCTCTCCTGCAGCATTATTTTTGATGCATACTGGATACTATGTGCTAAAACAACATCCATTGATTCCTATGGATTAAGACTCTTAAATTAAAAAATGTATATCTTTTCTTGTATATGTTGCATTTTTGTCATTTTGGTCTGGTTTTATTCAGATACATATTGGCTATTTTTCTAAACTGGTGTGGTGTCCATTTGTGGCGTTTTCACTGTGTTACAGTGTGTGGGCACAAATACTTTACACATTGCCTCTGAGTTGAGCCTGACTGTTCGTGCCAAGCTACCAAGGGGGTGAGAGCAGAGGTTATCTTAGGAGTGTGACCCCATAACCTTGACTGGAGTGAGGGTCTCTATTTGGACAGGGTGTAAACTGACTGCCAACTAGAGACCCCATTTCTAACAACATTCTTGGTTGGCCTATGCAATAAGAATTAGGAGTTTATTTAGATCCTAATGCCAGGCCACAATGCAGGTTCGGGACATTACAGCGGGGTGGATGAGTGCTGTAAAAAGCTTTCTTGTGGTGTTTCAAGATGAAATAGTTTGTCTAAATGTGTTTGTCTACAGAATAATGTTAAAACAAAGGTGCCAAGCCTATAGTATCAAAAGTCAGGAGGTTGCCAATTTGGCTACAGGCTCAAGTGAACGAAAAATAATTGGTGAGTCAAGGTGTGATTGCCTCTGCTGAAGCTAGTAATGGTTTGCACCTATAATGGCAGTTGGAAAGGCAAGTGTTAATATTTGCCATCATCATCCCATATCGAATATGTCTGAGTTACTGGTGAAGTAAGGTGGAGCAAAGTTTTTTTCAACATTGGATGCAACATCCGCATCGCATCAAGAGTGGTTGTATGAGAAGTCACAAAAGCATACTTCAATTATCACTTCATTGGGAACTTATACATTTAAATATCTGACATTGGCCTCGTTTCAGCCTCATTGCTATTACAGAGGATAATGCAGAACCTCTTGGATAACATAACATTAGTGGTATAAAATGTTATCAGGACAATTTCTAGTTTTTAATAATTTTGTGGCATGTGCACAATGAAAGTTTAGTGCACTTTCAGGAAAAAGGACGGACCAAAGTGCACATTTAGATAAAATTAAATTTGTTTTTAGGACATGTCTGAGGAAGAGTTTTGTCCAAGAAAGGAAATGGAAGATACCATTAGTAAGATGCCATCGCCAGGAATTAGGGGCATGCTATTGACTTATCTCAGCATTTTGGAATTGTACAGTCAATTTATACAAGGATTGGGTAGTAAGACTCTGTATAAGGAATTTGGAGAAGAAAGGATCTGTGTTTACTTGGACAAAAAAAATGTAAGTCAACATTTTTACACACAAACAGCAGTTTGCAGGGCGCAGCAAACCTTAAGGCATTTGTTACACGAATGGATATTTTTGAGATGACTGGTAACAGTGTGAAAGGAATTGGTGCAGTTCTCATGCAGAGGAGGAAAAAGGAGAGGTTACTATTGCCTTTGCAAGTCTGTCCATGACAGGGCAGGAATATTGCTTCTCAGTACCTTCGAGAGATTTTCTTGCGGTTCACGGGTCTCTAAAGAAGTGTAAGGATGTTTTGTGGCCCAACAGGTTTACAGAGATAAAGGACCATAAAACTTAGCATGGAATATGTATGTCAGAGGGTCTGGTTTCAGAGTCTTCAAGTGACATGCAAGAATTTTCATCCAGGGTGGAATACATTCCGGACCTGGGTAATAATGAAATATATTGTTTATCAAGGTTAGTTCAGGAGAAGCAGAAAAGTGAGAATATCGATGAGCAGGATAAGTTAATGGGGGTGAATATATGTGGAATCACAGATAATGTGATTTAGCAAGAGGAATAAAAAGAGGAAATTAACAAGGACAAATGTCTGAAAATTGTCAGACCAAAATTAAAAGAAGATTGTGATGGAAGGAAAGAAAAAATTAGAATTTAAGGGCATTTTATTCTGGAATGTAGAGGGTGAAATGAGTGAGAGAGAAGATTTACTTTTTAGAGGAACTCGGCTAATTCCAGAAAAATCGTTGAGACAGGATTAGAACGTTGGAATGCATGGTGCATATAGAAATAGTGAAAACAAAGGAATGGATTAAAAAAAAGAGTTTAGGTGGGCGTGATTTGATGTTAAGGTTGGTACTCAACTGCTCGGAGTGTAGTAACTCTGATAAAACTTTACATCAGAAGAAGCTTATGCAAGAAAGACATTTGCCAGATTCACCATGGTAAGAGATAGCCACTGGTTTGGTTGGACCTCTGCAGGGTGAGCATGCCATTCCATATACGTTTGTATCAAGGGATTTTTGTTCCTAATGACTATTAGTCAAGTGTGTTAATTCAAAAAGCATGATAATATTTCTTGAGGGTGCTTTCCAAAAGGAAAGGTACCCAAAGTCATTAGTATAGGATAACGAGTTTTAGTTTTATTAAGGGGAATCTGAGGATTTTCTAGCCTAGTGTACTTTTAAGTCCCAAAACAAATTGAGTGATTGGGCATTTTAACAAAACCCTAAAGGAAGGTATACAGACTGCAAGGGTGAATGGCGTTCCCTGAAAGCATGAACTTAAATATTTTCGGTGTATCAAATATATCCTCATGCCACAATGGGACAGGCAGTTTTTGGATTTTTCATGGAAGAAAAAAAAAATCAAAAAGATTGGTTTCCCCTGGATATACTTCATGGAATAAAGGATATGTGGAGGCTTCTCATGAAGACACGTGGTGGGAGAAAGAGAAGAAATGTCAAAATAACAGGAAAAAAAGAATACAAGGTTTGCAGCTAGATCTTTACAACTGTGTAAAAATTAAAATGCCATTAGGATGTGCACTCTGGCCTAAGTTCTCACGTCCAATGTCAATTGTTGAAATGGTAAAAAATGGTATGCAGAATGATGATAAAAGAACGTGGAATCTGAGTTGGGTGTTCAAGATGTTCTGTTTTGGATTTGAGCGATAATTCTGAAGAGGTAAAAAATAAAGTGAATACAGCATGTTACGAATTTAGAAGCACTGGGTATGTGACTCACTAGAAAAATCATTGGAGTAGAAGAAGTGCTAGAAGATGGCAGAGACTTGGTTATCGGAAGGAATATGTCTAACAACCTATTTTGTATTTCAGTATGTCAAATAACATTCTGTATTTCTTGTACATAGCACATATTCCTATATTTGGACATTTTGTTAATTTTATTTGGTTTAATTAAATGTGTCATATTTGTTCTGATGTTATGTGATTAGTAAGAAAAAACTGAAAAAGCGTGGCATCTTGGTACTGTTTCAGCCCAGTTAGAACACTGGCGTGGGGGAACACTGGCTGAGGGAGATGTTAGGGCAGGATGTCTTAGCCAGTGGTTGAAATACATTTCTTACCTTTAAATTGTTACAGGCAACCTGGAGCTTATTTCACGTAGTATTACTTGAAACATCTGTTACTTCATTTGTAATTGGGTTTTAAGGCACACTTTCTGTAGTACAGAAGAATAGTTAACAGAATTAAAGTTAAGGATTAAAGAATATATACCTAAGGTAGGGCAGGGCTCTGTCCATGCACAGTCACTAAGACAAAATGAATGATGTAAAAACAACAGTGAGGTGGATATCGGAGTCATGATATGGAAATAACTATACAAGAGATCTCTCTTAACGGTAGTGACGTGTAATTGGTTGAAAGTTACTTTGTTAATGGCCGAGGATGCTGCAGAGTCTGCTATGTTGTGTACAAACATCCCAATTTGAATAATAAACCAGTTGTATAGTCCAACATCAGGGCTTTAGTTTACAAGTATGTCCATACAAAGATTATTGGAAAAACTGTCCAAGGATATAAGCGTTAAGCATAGCATGCCCAAAGAAAACAATCATTTGTGAACGGTAGAGCTCTTGATGTTTTTTAACTTTTGTTTTTTTGTATGCAGTGGAGTGATGATATTTGCACAGCACTATTTCCATTCGTATGACTTTGCAGGGCTGGAGAACGAGAACATTGGACAAGAGTAATATGCTGGCTGAGAAAAAAATGAGTAACAACATCCTGGAAAAAGCAAACACTCAGAGAATGAAAGATTAAGTAAAGCATGTGAACTGTAAGCAGGAACAACATGGTTACGTTAACACTTTTATACTTCTAATATGCTGGCTGAAAAAAACCTGCAACATTTACTGTTCTAATGTGCACGAAGCAGGGAAATAGGGCAGTACCACAGGCTGTCACGAGGTCTCCCTTGGGACCTCTTTTGACCACATAAGGCACTGCACCCTGCAATCTTTAATTCAACACATTCCAAATGACTTTTGCGTGCCGTGCTGAAAAATGAAGCGCAGCACCCGTTTTGACATAAGTTTTACGCTGTGCATTCAGGTTATTTTGGGGGGTGAGGGTTGGTGGGGTGGGAGTGGGGTTTATGTTTGAATTTAAAAAAAAATATATATATATATATATGAGGTCGAGCTATATGAAACTTCAGGTAGTCATGTAAAGCGCTCTTCCGATCGAGTTTATGCTATATGAAACTTCACGTCCTCAAACGTGAAACTTCATGTCCACAAAGAAATAGCAGAATGCCCAAAACAAGGAAGAGGAAAAAACAATAAACAGCAATTAATCGTAATGCGGTGAGGCAAAAGAAAAAAGTAATGCACTGCACTAAGTTTCGCGCCGATTGTGCAATAATGCATGAACAGGGTCAGTCTCCAAGGCGGTAACGAAGCAGCCTCAAGGCAGGACAAACATGAAGCCTTTACCGACGAAAACGAAGGGAATTTTTAAAGGCAGGACAAGGAATGAATGAAAGTGATGGGCCTCTTGCAAGCCCATAGATGTAGAATACAACGTGTCGAGAGACAGCACTTTCGCCCTGCTTGGGCTCGACCTAAAAAGAATTAACTGCTATGTGGTGCACTGAGGCCTCCTTGTGTGCACTGGCTATTAGACTGCTGGGGAGCTTTTTCATACAGTTTCCCAACACCATGAATGATAGCAGGATAACGGCTAAATTAGGACTTGGAAGTCAACTTTAGGATATCTTGACCACAGTGGGTAGCAGTGAATCAGCAAAGTTTATAAGAGAAGTCAGATAAATAGAGAGACTTTCAGAATGATGTACAGCTGTTCTGATGGAGATGGTGTGCATATAGGCCAATACAAGTCTGATGAACTCTGTTCCCAGCAATGGGGTGAAGCATGTTTTTTTCTGTATCGTTGAGACGAATGAAATACATATCACAATCATAATGCACGTAAGCATGCTTCGATCGCTGATGAATGAAGCAGTGTTACCAGTTTATCTAAAGATACTATTTCAGTTAGAAATGCTGCTTTAAATAGGAACTGGCAAATGCAAGCAAATGGTCAAGAGGCGTCACTATAGGAACTAAGCCAACGAACAACTATCTTTAAATGTATAAAGGGAAAGAAAATAGTGATGCAAGTCACCTAGGAAAAGGTGGCATGGAATATATGAAGATGGGATACTCAAGTGCCGTTGGTGTCATAAAACTATGGTCTGCTAATAAATGAGGACACCAGTAAGCAAAATAAAAGAGTAGATGGATGTTAAAAAACCTGACACAAGTGGGGAACTGAACAACATAAAACAAACAAAGCGTGACGCAGCAAAAGTGAAGCAAAAAACGGGTGCAGAAAACAATCATTTAGGGACGTCAAAGGAAAGAATTAAATGCTATTTTGAAATGAGACTGCCCGCAAATGTGCTAAATGACTAAGGTATTCAATCACTACAAAAAGAATGAATAACAAATACAGACACCAACCCTGGGCTCAGACATCAAAATCCAGGGATCAAGTAATTAATCGGCTGTGTCGCAACTGAGTTACATTTTGAGTTTCCTGGCTAAGTTGTGTCTTGCGGTATTGACGTTTTCCCATTAGTTACAAACCGCTTTAACGATGACTCGGTTGTGGGACCAGGTGTGGCCGCAGAACGCGGTTATCCTGCTGTACTGTCAGCAGATGCATATGAGTAAGAGAGGAGGCCTCATACATACGTCCCAGGTTTGTGACTGCAGTTTTAATCACCTTGCAGATTTTTGGGTGCAGCTGGGATCAAACTACAAATGTTCAAAGTACAGGATAATCTTGCCTTCACAGTTGTAGGCTGGCCAACGGATGCAGATGCACAGTTACAATCAAATGCCAACACAAGCTTCTTCACCTTGCCAGGCCTTCGCAAATATATAGAAAGAAATTGGCTAACAGCAAAACATTTTTTGAACTCAATAATCACACATTGCGATTGCTAGCACCGAAGGGAACTACTTTGCGTGGTGATGTGCCGTCACTCACAGTGAAGTTAGTCAGTGGCTGAAGCGCTGTATGTTGTAGTTGGTGGAAGAAAAATGTGAACGCCCAAGTCTCGGCATCGCTGGACCTAAGCGTTATCAGCAGCTCTCTTCAACACAGGATACTATTCAATACTGCACAGGAACAAGTAATGACGTCATTTACTGCCAGGCCTTCCCTTTGTATTTCAAAGTCTGTATCTAAAAAAACGTATTTTGTGAGAACCATCCATATATACTCTGCGTAAACAGAAAAGGTCAAATCCAAAATTTAATCCTGAAGAATCTGTGAGAATGGCCTTAGAAGTGTCACTGGGCCTTCGGGAACCACTGCTATCTGGAGGGACTGGAGTGCAGCATTAGCGGGATAGACACTGCAACCTACATTCTGTGGTCCAGCCGGATTCTGTGCAGTAAAGCAGGAGTGCTGGACATGGAATCCCAGATGTATTGTGTGCAGGCCTTTTACTGCTGCAGTGTGGCAGGGGAATCTCAGCAACACTGGAGTGAGGGCCCGGAGGTGTAGTAGTGGCAGACTTGGAATCCCAGCCTCCTGGATTGCAGATTCAGAAGAGCAGCCCCACTGCTTGTGGATGGAGAACAACAACTTTAGCATGCCACGAAAAGACAAAGGGGCCGATTCACAAAATAATTTATGAATACACTGAGTAATACTCCTGGAGTACTCTTTTATGTACACCGACATGCCTTTATAAATCGCCCAGGAATGTTGAATTCCCTAAGTGCAACGCGGGCAAAGTCCTCTCTATTTGTACTAACTACATATGAATATTCCCATTTATTCCCATTTTAGATGTATTGGGGCACTAAGTCTTGTAGGAGTACATAGTAGAGGGGAAACATCACTTACAACGCGGCAACTGCAACGGGATGCATTTACCGCAATGCCTTCACTGCGCTTACCAGAACAACGACTCCCTTTTTCTCTGCCTTAACCACGCATGTGCTGAACAATGCACATGCGTGGTTAAGGCAGAGAAAAAGGGACTCAGCATCGGGAGAGGACGCGGTCAGGTAAGTGGGCCTGGGGGGTAGTTTTTAGGGCGGGGTCAGGGTAATTTTGTATTTAGAGTAGGTGGGGGAGATGGAGTTTTAGGGGCGGGTGGGTTGAGGTAATTTTGTATTTAGGGCAGGTGGGGGGGGTCGGGTTAATTTTGTATTCAGGGTGGGTGGGTCAGGTCTATTTTGTTTTTAAGGGCAGGGTGGGGGCTGTCGGGGCAGGACACGGTCAGGTAAGTGGGGCTGGGAGAGGATTGGGTGTAGTTTTTAGCAGTGGGGTAGTTTTTAGGGGTGGTTGGGTTATTTTTTTTAAGGGGCGGGGATGAGGGTTGGGGTAGTTTTGTTTTTATGGCGGGTGTCAGGATACTATGGTTTTCTTGGGCAGGGGTAATTTTGTTTTTAGAGGTGGGGTGGGGGTTGGGTTTTTAGGGCCGAGGGTGGTGGAGGTCAGGGTAATTTTGTTTTTAGGGGCGGTCAGTTTTATTTTTGGGGCGGGGCCAGTTGTTTTTAGGGCAGGTGGGGGGTTGGAGTAAGTTTTAGGGCTCAGGGTGGGTGGGGGGCTATCATGGTAGTTTTATTTTGTGGGTGGGTCGGGGTAGTTGTGTTTTTAGGGCGGGAGGGGGGGTGGCATGCGAAAACCACGCACGCCGTTCTACACATGCCTTTACTAGGCATGCCTTTACAATAAAAAATCGTTGTAAAGGCATGCGTGGTAAAGGCATTCGTGGAAACAACGCCATCATTGTTCCAACCGCGTTGTTCAGGCATGCGTGGTTGGTGTATGCGTTGTTCCATCATACATCCATAGTAGAGAACTATAGGAGTCCTACTGTACAAACTCAAAAATGCTTTTGGTACTAGCGCCCCGAGAATAGTCCCAGCAGCAGTGGTACTAGGTTTGGGTACACAGGGAGAACTGAGCAGAATAAATGGAAGATATGGTGTCCTGAAGCAGCAGGATATTCCTGGAGGGAGTCGGACAACCACCCCTGGTTCAGCAACAAGTTCATGGCCATGGCGCTGGGAGTTGGTAAGAGAAAAGATACTGCGCTTCTCTAAAGCATTCAAGGTCTTGGTTTGTGGAGGCCACTGCAGAAGCACGGGTGAAACACGCCCACGCGCCTCCAGCTAATGAACTCACTTACAAATGTAAAATGGCTAATCTACAGCTCCTGAGGGAGCTAGCCAGGTGTCTTTGGAAGCATAGGCGCAATTTATGCTTCATTCATACACCTAGGTTACCAAAATGCCCAAAATATTTTTAAAGTCCTAAAATATTGCAGAAATCTGTTCATTACGAAGTGCATTTTTTAAATGCTTTTCCTCTTTATTGCTGTTTTGTATGGATGTTAAAAAGTGATTAATTGACTCCTGTGTAGCGTTTACGTGCGAACTGGTAACGACCAAGGGTCATATTTATTTTAATAAAATGAACAAAGTTCTTTCTAATTTAAGATTTTTGAGACGAAACAAAGGTAGTTTAAATCCTGGATTTCTGATACTATGGAGGTTTTCGAAGGCACTCTTGATTTTATGTTATGAAATAAGCTCGGCAGGTTTACCTCAAACATCTTTATATTTTTTAAACTAAAAAAACAAACAAACAGAACCAGGAATTGTCCGTCGAATCCCTAAGAGACTAGACGTTTATTTCCTCCTCTCTGACATGCCAAGAATATAACCTTTAAAAAGCGTGGTTTGACATTACACCAAGATATCTTTTTATATTTCATGATCCACTCATTTTAGAATCTAAGACCTTCATCCAGACGTGATAAGCAGTGGAAGCATCCTGTCATAGGTGGGAAGAGCCCAGCATGAAGTAGAATAATTTGTAATATTCTGGTGTAGTGGGCCAGTGGACTAATGCATCCACTTCAGGGATCTGTGTATGACCCTAATATGATAGGTGCAGATCTTGGTAGGCCAACTCAGCCTTTTGTCCTTGTGAGGTCTCTAAACTGAGTGCTATTTAATTCAGTAATAATAACATCTAATAAACAACTGTTATTTCACTGCCAATATATCCTTCAGGGTGAATGTGTGCCTTACAAATATGTATGGCAGTTACTGGAACAGAAATAGTGATGTTCTTTATTTCCAGACACATTGTATAAGCTGGTGCTATTTCACAACATACAGCAGATTGTCCTAAATAAATTAGCTCTGATTAGAGGTGAACAGATGAACAGAGAGAGCCGAGGCAGAGCCGAGACAATGTTATGGCTCAGCTCCTTGCTATGCAAACCATACAACAATATTATGTGACATAAGATAACGTCTCTTCTAAGTCTAAAAAGTGCATTTAACATGTGGAACTTTGACATCAATATGTCCCACTATAACACTCCACTGAGAAGAGTCATCAAGTGACAGTTTTTAAACATAAACCATTAGTGAACTAAGAAGCAAGATAGTCGTCCTTTAAACCCTGAAGGTGGCACAGAATATTATATATAGCAACATTATAGTCTATTAAAAGAAACACATCAGGTTTTTGTACAACTGGTATTTACATATTTGTAAGTGCGATAAGGAAGAAAAATAAGTTTTGGTGAAATAACATGTTTGCCTACACAATCTAAGCAGGAAAGCTGTGATTTGTCCAGGTTCTTTGGTTTCACTTTGTACTAACCAGCCGCTAAATGTGTATTTGTCCTTCTTTTTTTATGTTAATGCTTTGTTTTTACCTCTTTTTGGCTTTTTCTGCATTTTTTCTGCAGCACGAACTCAACCTAAAGGTATTGGGGTACTTTAGGTGAAGTACCAGTTACATTACACAAGGTTACATTTATTTTTTTATAAGCACGGTGACATTAAGTGATTTGCCCAGAATCATAAGATGGTGAGAGGATGCAGAGACTCGCACCTGGTTGCCCAGTTCCAAGGTCTGAAGCTCTGGTCGTAACACCACATCCTGGGAAGAGGGAAAGTGGAAGCAACTTGAAAGCTTGGCTCGTGACGGGCTCGAGGTTCCGACAGGACCTCGAGCTGAGCCAGGCTTTAGACTCGAGCTTTCAGTGGCTCGCCCACCTCTAGCTTGGAGTCTACCTTAATACAATATTCCAATACTTCTGCCCCTTTAGAAAGGGAGGGGATGAGGTTAGTGATCCGATACGGGTGAGACAAGAGTCTCTTCCTGTGACAATTTTGATAAAATGAGCGTAAACGGATCATTTTACAGTACAGTTATCAAAATAAATTAACTAAAAATGTAATTTCAAGTAATGTGGACGTGAAATAAAGCACCACGCATTTCTCAAAAAGTCGAAAACATATTGCTTGATTTCTACCATCCACTTCCATTTATTTTACCCATTTGTAATACTCTCACTAGATTCACAGTCATCCAATATGATGGAATATCTAGGGATAAGAAAATACAAAAAATACACGAATCTCACAATCTCGGCTATCCCTGGGGTTAGTTACTTTTAAGGGGAGACCAGAGAAGTTTGTTACAATGATCTTACAGACCGACACCTCAGACAGCAGTTAAATGTCATTAAAAAAAAAATATATATGCAAATGCGTCTACGTGAGTAAAATAATTGTTACAACGTCAAGAGAGTAATAGCACATTCGCAATAAGTGCACACAGTGTGAATAATTTAGATCAGTTTCAAATACACACCAGATCACCATGACTCCATTCACACGGCAGTCACACACCTCCCTCACAGGACACCCAAGTTCTAGCTAAGCAATTTGACATCCTAACGTAAATTGATATAAAATATACAGTGTTCGCTGTCACTTTAAAATGATGTTACCAAGGGGTAAATGGTTGTAATTCGCACAACGTGTAATTACTGTACCTGGCAAGTTGCCATGAACTGAAAGCAGCCTGCCGGCTCAACCTTCATACACAAAAGATGCAGGTGGTAAAATGAGCAGAGTGTGAAAGCGCCTTAATGCTCAGGTATCAAAATGGGAAAAGGGAACCCAGAAGCAACATGGGTGTTGGCTTCGGTCACTGGGGAGGGGCAGGGGTACAGGAGGAGCACGTCGCCATGCCCTCACCTACAAGGGGGCATGGTAAGGGCAGCTGTAAGGGCTGTAGCCTTTAACCGAGGTGGCTGAATAATCACTTTGATCTAAACCAGTGCTTTAAATGGAAAAAAAATAAGTGCAGGTACTACCCAAAAAGAGTGGTGGACTGGGGTGGAGTTTGGGGCGTGCATAATGGTGGTGCTAAGGGCGGGGAAAGGGGCGGGCTAGGTTTCTGGATATTCTAAGCTTTGTGCGCCAGAAATCTGCATGCACTGTAAGAATAAGATATCTGTCCATGAGTTAATACACTAATGCCCATTTATACATTACTTATATAAGAAGTGCTGATTATTAACCAAAGTAATCCTTCTTTAGCAATCTTAGAATAACAATGTATTGAGGAAAAAACAGCAACATTTCCAATGTATGCCTTGCTGTTTTCATGTATTTCCTTGATTCAGGTTCATGAATCATTAAGCTATATCCCAAGGATTTTAACGACAGGTAACACATGGATCTCTGCAGCAAAAACAATAACCAACTGAGCTACCTACATAAACAAATATGTGATCTGCATTTTTCATTCTGCGCATTATGGCAGACACGTTGATCCAGCCTTCCAGGGGGGCCTCTGATAGAGCCAGCTCTGTTCTGGAGAGAGTCTCGCCCTGATGACCTTGACTAATTCTTAAACAGATTGATGTATTAAATAGTGTTTTCCTTTATAATATTTTTAATGTAGGTGATGTTTGCATTTTACTGGCAAATGTGTTTCTGTTTAATGCAACCTCCATAAAAAAGTTTATTGTATCTCATAACAGTACCTCACACATGAGAAAAGGGAGGGCATCACAGAGATTATTTATCGTAATAGTGAGCTAATGCTGTGTTACAAACTTAAAATCACCTCACTTTACCAGAATACTAGAGTGTGTCTGTGCACTGACAGTGTCCTGGTCAAAGAGGGCACAAAAGAGCTGAAACTGGATCATAAATTCAAAGCTGTTCCAAACAGGGGCACCCCAAATAAGTTTGGCCAAGGGCCACGAAAACCTTAAGATGTCCCTGACTTAAACATCCATTTCATACTCTGAATCACCTTCAGTTTCACACAAACACAAGTTCCACATTTCATTCTCACAGGCATAACTGTGCTTGCAAACTCGCACACTTTTGGCTTTTAATTTCCATCTCTCACATGCTTTCTGGTTTCTCCCATTGTGAAGCATTTTCGTTTTTCTCTTCCTCTGTCTTTCGCTTGCAGTAAATTCTTGAGGCAGAAAAATAAGTGGCGGCCCTCAAAAATAAGTGCCGGTCCCCGCCCCGGATAAAAAACCACCAGCTCAAATTAAGCACTGCTCACATGTTATCCTTTTGCACATACACTACCATGCAGTGGCAGCTCTCAAAAATGTTGTAGATCCTGCGCCAGAAGCAGTGCCCTGAGGGATTCAGTATTCACCATAAAAAAATACCAAACAATGGTCATTGTTGATCTTTGTTCTATGCATAATGTGTGTGGACTCCCACAAAATATGTGAGCAGGGGCTGGTAGTCCCAAGTGGCCTCCTATGTAACATTTTAAATCCATCCCTGATTTTTACAGTACATGCTTTATTGCTGAGATTTTTTTTAATCTCTTGCACAGAATGAAAAAAGAACTACAAATCCCAGAATGCACAGGTTTGGCCTCCAAAATTCAAAAATGTATGAAAATGTCACATCTTCCATGTAACAATTGGTTTGGATCTGGTTTTCCATCTAAAGCAAGAGGTTGCCACTTGTAGAATGCAAAAAAAAAACATTTATTTTGCCTCTAATCTCGTTTTTCTTTTAGGTTAATCGGGAAAGATAGTGGAGAGGGCAGGGATTTTCTTTCACGCAAACGCCTTCACTTTAAAATGCTGATGGGTGAAAATGTGCGGGCATTTTAAACAATGGGCTTACTAAACAAGCTGCAGTGCCCTGAACAATGCTTCCACCATCCCAGCCCATTAGGTTTCACATCCCAGCCCATTAGGCTTCACAATCACCTTTTAAGCTGAAGATGACGCCCTGCAGCCAAACCCCTCCCCTCCCCTCCCTGGTAACTTCCACAGCAGCTCAGGTAGCTCACCGAGGCCTACAAACAAGAGCCGCTGCTCCGGCGCTCTTACAGCAGCTCAGTCCCGGCTTCCACCCTCTGAGAGGCATTTGAAACTGAAACTGCTGCCGAGGCAGGAATTCATGAGCAGCACCACTAGCGTCAATGCCAGGACCCCCGTGAGTACCGGTACTCTCCTTCTCAGAGGAAAAGTTCCGGTACTCAAGGGGTGAAAATAAAAAAGTGCCAGTACTCCGTACCGGTGAGTACCGGCCCATTTAAAGCACTGATCTAAGCAAAAGAAAGTGTACCAAAGCTGCTCCAAGTAGACACCAAAGGGTGATTAGTAGTTGTATGAAGGAAAACACTAAGTGACTCTGGAACAAATGGGCGCACTGCATTAGCCAATATGGAGTAGGGCTGAGGCTGAGAGGGCAATGAAAGAGTGTCAACTACTTTGTGTTAATGCACTACTCGTGTGTTCTGTATCATGAAATACCAATAAAATGTTTACAAAATATGTAGTTACTATATGTGCCCATTGATGGGACCAGTGGCTTACATACATGAAAATGCCACACTAGACCACTGAGTGAAAGCAGCTAAGCACTTGGATCCTGGTTCTCACCAGTGGCCACCCTTGCTTTTGTCCTGATAAACTGACCAGGTCCATTCCATGAATAAAAAAAGAGAAACAATCAGCCACTTCCTTACACAATGAGATGTGTGTGGCGTTTCTAACTTTGTAAGAACTAGAAACAGATTGTACTAAACCATAATGGAGAATGTGACACCCCCACACAATTATAATTTCTGTTCCCATTTCACAGGACATTTCAGTTTGGAAAATGTAGCCTTGAATACAGAAACAAAGAACAATTAAAGCTTCTAGTGTGCCCACCAAGTACATCACTTCATGGCGATCTTTCCTTTTTAAAGAAATAGAAAATCATCATCTAAAATAACCCCAAACTTAAGTAAAAGGTTTTTCCATAAATGTGGAAAGGAACTGCCCCACCTAGTGATGCAATGTTATTTATCTAAGTGATGCAATTAATAATGACTGCAATTTTACACATGGGCTGTGACAGCAGTGTAGAAATAGATTTGCATTGGTTATTGATTTGGAGGCATTTGCATTTTCGTTGTACAGTTTACAAGTTAATATGGATCTACTGACCCACCCGTTGCATTATTTGAAATTGAATCCAATTATAAACCACTACATGTCATAAAGAGGGGCGCCTGTAGTGAAAAATCTCTCTCGCCTGCCTAGTAATCAGGATTCCTCAGTATGAGAAACTATAACCTGCTGGTGAAAGAGATGAGACCTCAAAGTTTACCCTCTGGCAAGCTATACACGTTAGAGTTTTTAAAGCAACCCTACAAGGACCAGAAGCACAAGCTGTCATCCATCGGCCATTCTGAAAGCAGAAATATTTTTTTAGTGCTTATCCCTTTGGTCAGGTTACTCTGCAAGCACTGAAAGCTCATCACTGTGAAGTACTGATGGCTGTTAGGACAGCATCATAAAAAGGAGCATGAGGAACGGCGGAGTTCCTGCCAGAAGACTTCCATGTTTACACCGTAAATGGCAGTGAAGACTCTGCAAGAGAATCGAGTCCAGAAAGTGAGCGCCAACTATTCTGCGTATGCATATACATTGGACTGCAACCCCGCTAAGGCTATAGTGTCAGTGGAGCGTTTCAACAGTTGATCTGATGGATCGTATGAATGTTCCAACATAATGTGGTTACCAGAAAGAAACAAAATAGCAAACGCATGCTTTCTACTGTCATAAATTCACTGGATAGCCACCATGCAGAAATATGGGAACTGTGTTCTGCTGAAGGCTGTCTACTCAATTCAAGCTTATTCAAAATACAGACTGAGCGCAAAGTCAGTAATGCTTTACCGTCCACCCCAGGGATGTATTTATATATTCATTTAACAGTCTAGTCTTTCTTTTCTCTGCAGGAAGACTGGTTGACTCTAACACTACAGGTTGTGGAAAATGTTGGAATTATACCTCTAGGCTAGTGGTTCCCCACCTGTGGTCCAGGGACCTCTGCGGGTCTGCACATCCTCCTCAGGGGGTCACGACTGCTTAGAAAAATAAATATTAACAGATTATCAAAGTGTATATAAATAAAGTGGCTAAATGTACAGCTGAACATTTTAAAACACACTGTAAATGTTCTACGTGCATTGGTACTTACAATGTTCAAAGATGGCCGATTTCTTTACTTTTGTTTAAGTGGGTCACATAGCTTCTTTTCTGTCTACTACTTCACTAAGCTGTTAAAAATGCACCCAGAAAAGCAGCGAGCTCATTCGTGATCAAGGTTTTTCGCCGAACACGTTGGGTTAATTTTGCATGTGTGCAATTTGATAGGGCATTTATTGAAGACGTTTCGTGGTGGAATTTGGTAACTGGAGTGCGAGTTTTGCTGTGAAGCGGAGGGTGTGCTTTGAATACATATGGGCCCATCACCCATACACACACTGGTATCCCCAAGGGTCCCAACTTTAAGGACTGGTGATGATACGTTTAAGCGTCAGCAGCATTTACATCCAGTTTTCATTATTTACTACGAACTTATAAATGCTGGTGATGTGAGAATAGTAAACATATGTACATGTGCATAATAATGGCTAGAGAAAATTAAACCTATGGAACAGCAGGACCAAGATGGCAGCCAGAAATCTATTATTTTTTTTCCGAGATCCACTAGAGAGGTCTTTACTTTTGGTAACCCTTGCATCCCCTGCTGTGATTAATCACTGGCCTGTGAGGGGACAACAGCAAACAGTGGCCCACACAGCATGCCCAGTAACTGGTGCAGAGAAGCATCTGAATAAAAATAGTAGTCACACCATATGATGATCTGAAGGAGGTGAGTATCTAGTATTCTAGAGGCCCACATGGTCAGGGGATGACAGTGGCACACACAGCATGCTCAGTACATCCCATCCCATTAAAACAAACTAGGATTCACTACAAAACAGTAGTCACACCATATGATGATCTGATGGGGGCGAGCATCTAGCATTCTAGAGGCCCACCTGGTGCACTGTCCAACCAAGTACGAGAGACAACGTAGGCCAAATTAAAAAAATGACTTAGTTGTCAAGAGAAAAGGTAGTCATGACTCCCATATAGCTACAACTGTAGCCGACTACGTCTCCCAGCCTCAGAACAAGTATCTGCATTTTAGGCTGGGAGATGAAAACACCTACAACTATAGCCATAAAGTTAGAGATACTAAAGCAGCATTTTGTTTGCTTCATCTGCCAGTCAGCGTATCATAGAGATGTACGATTCATGATGCCCAATCCCTCTAGAAGGCAACATAAGAAAGGAGAAAAACTATATTTGTTAAAGCCAAGAAACCCCGTAGCAAAAACAGGACGTTGCAAAACACTCAAGACCAATATGCACATGAGACATTAGACAAATAACCCCTCAGTTCCAACATGGCAAATGAACTCCGGGGAATTGAAAGGAATACTTCCTTACTGAATTCTAAATTTGAGGTACTGCTGGGATCAGTTTTAGTATTACTGTGGCATGTTTTGCAAGCAGAAAAGCATATATAGGAGCAGAAAGGCACAAGAAAACTCTCTTCTAAGATACCTCACAAAAAAAGAGACGAATGAGTACCTTTACAGAGCTCCTACAGTAACTTGAGGCCAACAGCATGCAAGAACAAGAGCAAAACTACCAAAGCTCAAGATGATAAAAGACAGCAAGAGACACCTTTTTTGGAGTACAGTGAATTGACATAATCTCCAGGACTCGCCACAAATGGAAAGTATGTCCCCATAATAGAAGTGAACAGACAAGGTGCGACAGAAGCCCACTGTTTGGGGAAAAGGGTGGGGAAGGAACAACTGTGGGTTTCAGACCTCTGGAAAATTATTAGAAGGTCAACAAGAGAGACAAAGAAAGAGATTTAAGAGGTTATCAAGCAAAGATTAATATTGTGTGGTTCTCTTTGACACACATCAATGTTACTCTGCTGCAATCCATATATCCATGGTCGCCAAAAGGTAATTGTTAGATGGTTAATTTTTCATGGAACGAGACTACATGAGATAACTTTGCAGTCTACAATTCAATAAAATGCCAATGATAAAAAATAATTAATTCATATAAACTTCATCATTTTTATTCATTTTCAAAGATAAGAAACAGCAATCTTCCACATAACACACAAATGTGTAGCATTACATTTAGTGAGTAGCCTTGTTTAGGTGGTCATAAATATCAGAATGTCACCACCAAAACAGTGTTCAACACTGACCTCAACTGTCAGCCGATTAAACTTTTTTAATCATCTTTCGCTGAAATCAAACGATTTCATGACAAGCACACTGAAAACAGGGAAGCAGAAAGTACTGAAACACTGGAAATCAGAAAATAAGAACAGAGTTGAACAGGGGCTTGTTGAGGTGGGGATATTAGCCCCTATTTATAAAGTGTCATTTAAGCACTGGTAAAGAGGCACAATTGCATTAAAGTCCAATGTCATACATAGGGTTCTATGCTTATTTTGAAAAAACGAATGTGTGTTTTTTATTTTATTATCTGCAGGGGTGTGGAATTTAACAATTATCTACTTGTCTATGGAACAGGTTACTTCATAATCAACTTGCCCTGTAAAATAATTCTACTTTTCCCTTTGGTGCCATGTAGTGCAGCGACAAATTATGGCAGCAATCTCATTACATAAGAGTTCTGATAATATCCTGGCTGATTCTGCCAGGCTAATACAAGCAATTTCCTTATTTTGTCACCTTTCCGAAGATCTGCATACAGGGCCTGGAGGCATCAGTAAACAATTCTTCCAGGAATGGAATGGCCTTTTGAGTCTGTGCCAACCTACTAACGTGCATGTTTTAAGGGTTTTCACCAGGTCTTTTCTAATCTTTTCTCATGCTGAAAAAGGATGGGAATTTACTCATGACAAGGGCAGAAGTAAAACTTCTCCCAGGGCTGGTGGCTGGAGGGAAACTTAACTAGTAAATGCTCAACATATTTTCACATGAGCAAACCTACTCATTGTTTGTGCTAAAATACAGTTAAACATTTTCTAGGAGTATAATGTTCTGTAAATTCTTGTGAATTCATGAAATCCATACATCTGCACTCATGCAAAGAAATCTACGCTGGACGCACTTTTGTGACTTTCTTTAGGAATTGGGCCCCTAATTTTAGCTTTAGTGGTAACCAAAACCTTTTGTTTTTATTAAAACGCTCTCTCTTTCTCTAGCCTTGTGTCGACTGGCTTCACTATGAATGCTAGCAATCTGCTGTTTCATAAGGAGCATACCAGGACACAAAGTAGTTTTGATCAGCGCCAGGAAGAACTGTGGGCAATGCGTACCTTTTGAGCCTGAAAATATTTTTGCCTTTTGCCAATGTTTGTTACAAAGGTGAGGGCCTGGAAGCTCCCAAAACAATAACGTTTTTCAAAAGGCATGTCAAAACAAGACACGCACAGACAAAACCAAAAGGCTGACCACCAATGTCAGACCTATTGGCTTTGCTAATGCTTGTTTATCTTCATGTTTTCCATAATCTTGTTGAAACTGGTTACACTGATTTTCCTATTCTGACTAGTTTTTGGCAATACAGCATGCATCAACACATTTTACTCAAAAATGCTTCAAGGAAATGGTATCTAAAATTTCAAACTAATTTAGCAAACTTTTTTTTCCTAGTTGCATTTTTTTTAAACATTTTATTTTGAAAGCAATGAATCATTAATCTAACTTGCAAGCTGCTGCAAACATTTGCATCTAATCAGAAACTATTCTGGGACCATTATACATAGCCTCATATTGTTGTACTTTGCAAATGTGTGTGCACATTTTTTTTTACTGAAACCACTGCGAGTAGTGCAGTCAGAGCTTACATGTATTTAAAGTGCTCACCTTAATAAGAAAGACTTTGCATTAATTAGCCAAAAATACATGCTCAAACAGCATTAACATAAGAACACAAATATTACCTCAACTGCAGACAATTCCCTTTCCTACTCTATAATGTGGCACTGTAAATTGGCAGCCAAAGGGTTTGTGCTGCTGGGGGTTGGGCCTACTTATTCCAAGAACAAAATAAACATGAACACTTGTTGTCCTTGACCCCAAACAATATGTCCTGGGCGTCAGGCTAGAGGGATTCCACATCTATGCACCAGACTCATAAATAATGAAAACTGATGTGTAAAAAAATGAACCTTTGTACTACCTATGCCTACTAACCCTTGGCAGTATTGTATGGCCAGTTGTGCTGCTTGTCACTCTTTAGTCTTCATAACAGCCAAGCTCCTACCACAGAACAACACACACCAACATTTGAGATCAGAGCATAGCAGCAGAGCCTCCTCTGCTGGAAAGTGACCCTTATGACCTTACTTGCATAGAGGGATTAGCACAGTGATGCCTGACATAGATCTACAAGGCTGGATCCATGGCAAATGTTTACGATACCCACTCATGATGTAAGCAATTCTGGAATAACTTTTAGGTATGATGTTAGCCAAGACCTGTGGAGTTTACTAAAATTGCATATATGATATACAGGATTTTTCTTCCACTCATCGCAGCAAAAGGATCGGAAAGTGGGGCAGCCCACTTTAGCCATTAGGTACCTGCACTGCGAGTTATGGCATTCTGCTCCCTCTCAAGCAGCACATACACTCACACACAGTTGCTGCCTTCAGTGACTAATAAGGCAATAAGTACTTTGTGAGATCCCAAAAATTGTTTTTATAGTGTAGCGATTTTTATTTTAGATTGGCGAGGGCACAACAGCTCTCCCAATGATAACGTTTTAGAAAAACTTGACATGTTCCGCTTTTCTATAGTATTGTACGATAAATAAATTCTGTTAGTTTTTATATCTCCCATAAAAAGAAAAGCCTTTTAAGATTAAAAACAAGACAAGCATTAACAAAGACAAAAGGATGGAGGCCACCGCCAGATCAATTGTCTTTGTCAATGCTTGTTTTGTATATCATGTGGATGTTTTAGAAGTCTGATAAAGGTCCACTCCTCCAAGGTCTAACTTGGACAAATCTGCCACAGCAAACCAAATCCATTCCACAACTGTCCCTCATACTGAAAACAAGTGGGTGGCTTCTTTGAAGCGTGTCCTGAAGAATGTTAAATGTACTAGTATTTCAAGATGGTGGGACCTCGTCTAACACTAGCACAATACAATAAAAATGATGCACGTTTTCTGTACATCAAAACTCAAATTTAAAATTAGAAAACGAGAAATCGCATTGGAAAAGGCACACAAACGTATTCCGGAGTACTCAACGTAAAAAACTGCGTCACTTTTAAATATCTGAATCACTGAAGTGGTTTCACCCAAACACGGTACAACGGACAGGAAATGCGCAGACCATAAAGATGGAAGATGGTCAGAGGTGAGCGACCTCTGAATGACTGTTGGCTCTTCCCTCGCCCCACCAAAATTATCTCTCTTTACTTCCCTGTCTCGAATAGCCTTCTCACCCACTCGTGATACCATGAGCAAGCAGTGTAATAACCACGTGCCTGAGGCTGCACAGAACGGCAGATGTTCAGGCAAGCTGGCTCTTAATTCACTACAGTGTCAAAGGTCAGACCTCATGCCAAGAACTTAGACATAATTTTGTTGCTACACGTTTCAAAATAACAGCGATATAACAAACAAATATTAGAGTAATAATGAGCATCACATCACGTGCTATTATTTTTGTCTCACCAAAACTGTCCATACCATAAAGATAACAGGGCGCTATCAGCATGTAATGCTGCAACATATGGATGGGGAAATACACTATTGCTGCTTAATATTGCTGAGATGAAGGGAGGTCGAGGAACAGTCTTACAACTTGTTCCCCGGTTACCTACCACAGACATAAATAATAAGAAATTCAGCCGAGAGAAAACAATGTTTGCTCTATTCAACACACGTGTAAACACAACAACAAAGGTCAAGAGAACAGTTCAGATATGTTTGCCGGCTTCACTTTCAGTGTTTAGTGCGAAGTTTCACCAAACGACCATAAACTACTACGTACTGGAAAAGGAGTGTAAAAGGCTAGTGGCATGGAAGAAGGGTTATTTCGTTCTTAACTACTACTCAAAAGATGCAGTGTGGATTACTAAGCTTGTAAAGCACATACAAAACATTTACGGTGAGATATATAAACAAGCATTTGCAATGCAATGGGTTTTGCGTTTGCTCGAGTTGGAGCTATTAGTGTTGTAAACTCCTAACCGGACTTTTTTTGCCAAATAAACTAAAAATGAAATGATAAACAGTTTCACATAAGCAAGCCGAAGGCCGCCATGAGCGCTCAGCAGACACACAAAAGGAAACAGAAGTTCGCTTGCAGTGAAATTTATTGGCAAAAGTGCAATTATCCAAGTTACCCGCAAAAGTGCAATTATCTATGTAACAGGGTCGATGCCATGCAAAGCGCTCGACTACTGCCCAGAGAGATTGCTCTGCCTACGAAATAAAGAAAGAAAGTAGTCTGGAAATCATATGGTAAACATGGGGCCTCGTATGTTTTCAGTAGTTTGCCGGTGCGCTCGAGGAGGGCTAAACACCGGACAAGGCATGCCGTATGCATGCCTTCCACTAATGAAATCAAGCGAAATTTAAAAGGCAAGCCCACGAACCAACCAAACTGATGGGCGTGACATGGGTATGGGTACAAGCCCGTAGAGAAATAACAGCAGGGACTGAGCGCTTTGCGCGCTCGACCCTAAAAAGGTCAGAAATATGGCAATCAAGTTATTCCACATCTTTAGCAATATTCTTGAAGATTAATCCAAGACAAAACCCCCACTACACAAACATGCAATGGCCATTTCTGTATCTAATAAGCCCCATCTTCTTTGTCAAAGATGACAGAAAATAAGTTGGGTCAATTGTTTGTTAAGATGTAAAATTCGGGGTAAAACACAAGCAGGGAGATCCTGTGCAAGT
The DNA here is from genome assembly GCF_031143425.1 of Pleurodeles waltl. Taxonomy (NCBI): domain Eukaryota; kingdom Metazoa; phylum Chordata; class Amphibia; order Caudata; family Salamandridae; genus Pleurodeles; species Pleurodeles waltl. Next base: position 680,662,880 of record NC_090437.1, on the reverse strand, counting down.
AAAGTTGCAAAAGTTGATCAATCTGGTTGCACAGAACAATGTTCGCAGGCTAACAAAGGTGTGATTGTGGTCTTCTGTTTGTGCCTCACCAGCTTAAGGGATGGTGCTGTGGAAAGAAAAGAGAGCAAGAGTTCAAACACTTGAAATTCTTAATTAAATGTCACCTACCGAAAAGCTGAAAGATGGAGTGGATTTAGAATTAGCAGAAATGCTGTAAGGTTGGGTAATGGGCAGAGGTGGAATTTAGAATGTAGCCAGAATGTCTGGAAAGGGTGAGGGGAGTTGGGGAGACTTGGGAAACAGATGCCTACAACCGCTGGGGTTCGTGGGTTGGTATTGGGACATGTGGAAAGTGTACCAGCAAAATTCAAAGATTTTGTTATGTTACAGAATACTTTATATGTTCTTAAACATGTAAAATAGTGTGCTTTGTCTTGTCTATCAGGCTTGGGTGTGTGTGATTTGTATGTGTGTTGCATTGTGTGGCTGTTGTCTTGGTTCATGTTTGAGGGTGGGAATGTGTTACATCCTTACTTCCAAGTATCCGGTGCTTATCATTACCTCCTCTTTGTTGTGATGTGTATTAGGATTCTAGAATAGTATTGCTTAAACAGATGAAAGTTACTTGTCACATTCGCGTTTGTTGTGTAGTGAGGCTGTGTTGTGTTGTTCAATAAAGCTGGAACTTATGTCATCATATGTTATAGTGGTATGACTTCAATAGTAATTGGGCGCATGGGAGAAATCATTTATCACAATCGATGGCCTGAAAACCACGCTCAGGCATGGTGGGGAACAGGCATCAGGTCGCCTTTTTAAACTTACTAAAGAGGAGATGATCAAACACGCAATCTGATGTATTATAATTTAAAGTAGGTCTTTGTATCCTCCCAACACAAAAGAATAATTATGTAAATAGAAACAAACTGATTACCATAAATGTGTATAACCAAAGTGGTGACCGTAATTGCTTGGAGAAAATTGCCTTTTTACCAAAAATTTTAACACCCAATAGCTCTCCCCGGAGTCTGAGCACAAATGCAATGCACTTCTTAAGTAGGACCAAAGCGTCAAGATTTCTCTTGTCCAGTATGATAACTATTTTTGCTCATATCTATCAACTACCTCTCGAAAGGCATAAGCCTAATTGGCAGACAACTAATACTTCTGAAAATAAACGTTAAATTGCTTTATTTGTCCCAGTTTGGGTCCTGGTACATGTGACGTTGAGGAGTAATTGGCCAGTTTAATTACGGCCTTGCAATAAATTATCTTTTTATTATATGAGGTCCAAATGGGAGCCCACTCACTTCCTAGTTCACCTGGGCTATAGTCTGCTGCAGACACAAACTACTAAATTCTTCAAAAGTGAAAGCTGACAGTATTGCTTGCCTGTAACTTGACCTAGATACAAGATTTAAGGAACAATGAAGAAAAATGTCTGAAGTGCAACAGTTAGACAGGGAAAAGTTATTCTGCAAAAAGTGGGTTTCTAAACGTTTGTGAAACATTGTATGGCAAGTAATGACCCGTAGACCTCAAGTAACTATATTCCAGAGTTTGGTGGTGGTGACTGAGTCGGTGAACTCAGTAGAGATGAGCAGAACCTAGGTATAGTTACAAGTGTGGCAGTATTAGAGAGAGGTCTGGCTGAAGAATACAAAGTAACAAGCATTAAAAAGTCAATAGGTTTCACCTCTATGCAAACTATTGGTTTTGTCAATGTTCTTTAAACATGGTGCACAGCAGTGCGGGCTGCTGTGCACCATGGCTGTAACCAAAGAAAAAAATAGCACTCTGAGGTGGCCGGTGCTAGCCGCATTAGATCACTTTTTTTTCATTACTTTAAGCCATGCTGCACAGCAGAGCGGGCTGCTGTGAAACGTCTAAAAACAGTGACAAAGACAATAGATCTTGCACTGAAATAAACCTATTGCCTTTGCCAATGCTTGCTTTCAAAGCTTGCCTTGTCTACCACTCCTGCAGGTCATCAACTGCGTTTTTTTAGTTAACAAACAGGATTAGGGCCAGAGAAGAACAGCGTGACAGGGGATCGGAAGAAGGTTGCAGGAGAAGGTGGGAGGGACAGGCGCAAGCAACAGAAAAAAGCTGTGACATAACATCGCTTTTTTAAGTCGAGCGCGCAAGTGCTTTGACCTGTTTAAGTATTGTGGGCTTTTAACCACGCCTATCACTTTCATTCGTTCCTGGGCTTGCCACGCCTTGCAGATTGCTCCAGTTACATGGATTATTGCACGATTGCCGATATACTTCAGCATGGCCAAGCTATGTTTTTCTTTTGTCTCTCCCATTCGTGCTGCATATCTCTCACAGAGCAAACATGCACAATAGAGTGAACTTGATCAGTGGTACTGGAGTGCTGGTCACATTGTTCACAATTACCTAATCAATCATTTCTTGTAGTTCTACTCTTAAAACACTTGAAATTGGTAGTTTACATAAAGCAGAACTCCTCAAAGCGAAAGAGGTTCTCCCAGCACAGCGGGAAAGGCGATACTACACTATTTCACTGCTTTCTGGAAACTCCCCCCCATAATGCTTTGCAGGTCATTATTTTCACAATTTTTTTTTGCTCATAGCTCGGCCTGTGGTGGCCGTAGGGCAATGGGACCACCACAAAAACGTTCAGCATGACACTCTTTCTGTCTAGGTCATCTCTAGGTCCCCACACTAGGTTAGTGGGGATCCCAAAATAATAACCCCTCTCACCAGTCAGTGTCTTTGTAAGAACTCTCATGGCTGGAGCTTTTGTTTTACAACTGGGAATAGCTTGTGTTTTAAGGGCCTTGTTTGTAATATCACTGCTATGGGTGTGCTACCCCTGAAAATGTGTAATGCACTATGCCCTCTAGGGCCTAAGTATATGGTTACACTGGATTACTTTGTGCCATTTTCTTTTTGTATGGTTATGCCCTCTAGGGAATAACTATACAGTTACATGACCATGTTTCTTACAAATGCTATTTGCATTGTGGTGTCCTCTAGGGGCTGTTCTAAGCATTATAGTCCTATCAAGATACTAAAATATTTGTGGCACAGAAACTTTCCCCATAATGCTTTGCAGGGTACTACTTTTACAAAACATACCTGCTCATAACTCAGCCTGTGGTGGTCCTAGGACAATGCAACCACCTTCAAAACATTAACCACAATGTGCTCTGTCTGTCTACCTCATGCCTTGGTCCCCACGTTATGTTAGTGGGCACTCCAGAATAATAACCCCTAACACCATTATCTTTTTAAGCTCTCTCGTGGCTGGAACTTTTGTTTTACAGCTGGGAAAAGGTATGTTTTATGGGCCTTGCTTGTAATATCAGTGCAATAGGCCTGCTAGTCTTGAGAATGTGTAACACACTATGCCTTCTAAGGGCTACATATAAGGTTACACTGCGTTACTTTCTCTGGTTCTTTTTTCATGTGTTAATGCTTTCGAAGGGCTGACTGTATAATTACATGACCATGTTTCTTCCAAATGCTATTTTTATTGTGGTGTCTTCTAGGGGTTGTTCTGAGCATTGCAGTCAACATACTATATTATTCGTGGCACGAAAACTCACCCCATAGTGCTTTGTAGGACATTACTTTTACAATACATTTTTGCTCATAACTAAGCCTGTGGCGGTCCTGGGACAATGGGACCACCTTCAAAACGCTCTGTCTACATCCACTCTAGGTTAGTGGGGACTCCAAAATAATGTACCATTCCACCATTCAGTGTCTTACGTTTTCTCATGACTAGAACTTTTGTTTTACAGCTGGGAGAAGTTTTGTTTTTAAGGCCTTGTTTGTAATATTGTTGCAGTAGGGCTCTTGGCCCTAAAACGCCCTTTAGGGGCTAAGTATATGGCTACACTGCACTACTTTCTCCTGTTTTTTTATGGAATTATGCCCTTTAGGGGCTAACAATATGGTTACATGACCATGTTTCTTACAAATTATATTTTGTTATGGTGCCCTCTATGGGACATTTTGAGCATTACAGTCTAATGCCAAAAGTTTATTTCTGGTAAACGTTTATATGATCATTGTGTATGCTTTAATAAATCTCTCCTTATTACAATTAGGACCATGATTCAGGCCAACTTAACATCCTTATTACACTATGACTGTTTGAACACTATCCATATTTTTGGGTGACCATTCTAGTTTATTTCTCCTACGTGGGTGTCTGGTGTCTTTTTTGGGGGAATAGTGTTAGCCAGCCAGCAACTCTGATGGTGGGGTTGTGAAAGTGGTATTCTATGGGAATTTGCATGGCAAATTTAAATTAGGTTGCTAAATGTTAACATTTTCAGAAAGGTCATCTATCTGGGTGACTTCCTGTTCAGCACTTTAAGACACTAACATAATGGCCTGAACTTATAAGGCTTGAGAACAGGGAGCCTGTAGAGAGAACGAAGATGGTTAGAGATCCGAATGAATTTGTTGAGATGCATGCAGCAGCATTTTCTTTGGGCTGACCCTGAATCACTACAAAATTAGTTGCGATAACCCAAGAGAGACAGTATAAGAGTCTAGACGTCTGTTTTACAGAAAAGAGCCGGTGAATAGGGAATGGCTTTCCAAACAACTGAAAGAATGTAGAAGAATGTAGAAGCAGAATGACGAAAGCATTTACATATGATCCTTTAAGGTGAGCTGTTTTCAAAGAAAACTCTTTGATATATCAAAATTTGTTAAGAAGGCATTCAATTATTTAGTATCTCTGGTAGTATCAGAACGATAAATTGTACATATCAAAATGTACACACCTTTTGAAATCAAGTAAATACACTTCAGGAATTCATCACAAGCCTTTAAAAATAATAATAATAATAATAATAATAATAATAATAATAATAATAATAAAAATCTACGTTTTAAAAAAAAAATGCGTAAAAGCATTTCCTTACAGATACAAGCTGTATCGTGTGCCTTTGGTGTTTGGCAAAGACATCCCTCTGGCGCCCATACAATTATTAATGGGTGGTCAGCACGTGTCAGTAAAAATCTGTTTATGCTGCGTTCATGTTTTGTACAGGGCGCATGTATTAAAGAAACAAAGCAGCCAAAACAAAAAAAGAAGAAAAAAAAATGAATAAAATGCCATCTTGATTCTTTCAAAAATAAAATTCGATCCCAGGGCCCTGTAGGATCAAAACTAAATAGATGGTATCTTTTTCGACATAAATTCTTCACAGAAGTCATGAAGTGCAATTAAGATAAAGATGTAGCATATGGAGCAAACATAGGTGAAAGATAAAATGTGCATTTACACATCACTGAATGTATGTGTTGGATTATTAGATTCTACCGAGCCCTTCTCTAGTGCAATAACATTTATTCCTCAAGAGTAAAGACACGCCTGCTGCTTCCAGCACAGCAGGTCTGCATTTAACACACAGAGAACAATCAAGATGTATTCTTTACTCGGATAATCCTGTTTCGACAGCAAGAGGATAAATCTTGCTAATCTTTGGATTACGGAGCTCGCTCAAGTTAGAGAGAACCTAGTAGTGTATGTCTTTAAATCTGAAAGTGCAGCAAAACAACGTATGTAGAGAAACCAGCCACTCCCCCAATCATATTCACAGCCAGCAACATCCATAGTAGCAGTCTCCAACCTTTTCTGGAAAACGGGCCACTTATGTTCAATGAAAACTACATTGAGCTGACAATATTTTTTGTGTGGTAATAGTGGTCACGTCAGACAAGATTACTTTAGCGCCACCCTATGGAACATTACCAGCAGTGATCACCTCAGTGCACCACGCAGGGTTGCCATTTGTAATGTGGAAAAGGCTTTATCAATTTAGACTGCCTCTACATGGGTAATACATGTGAGCCATGTCTACGGCGGCCCTGGCACCAAGGTAATAATATTTGTAATGAGTCTCTCCAATGACTCGTGATTTATCACTCCAACATCAGCTTTTAATATATTAAATATAATTTGGAAATTCAACCTTTTTGATCCAAAACATCAGGTTGTGAATTCAGAAAATACATTTTAAAAAATTCTTAAATACACACTTTTCAATTTTGGGATGCATTTATTAATTAAACCAAGCAAAGGTTTATACTTTACTAGGCTGGGCTGCACACAGTGCAGCTATTTATAGGTAGCTGGAGAGCTACCAGTAGCTCACAAGCTACTCTTTGGAGATGCCCGATCTATAGTGTCTCAGAAAGTTCCAAATAAAAAAACATAAAAGATCATTATACCGTAGTTTTTTTTAAATCTGGATTTGGTGAGCAGATTCTGCACTTTACACAGTTTAAAAGTAGAAGCACCCAGTACTCCAAATGTATTTAATTCAATGAAATGGCAAAGCATTCGTTTTTGTTATATAACTTTTTTATCTGAGATTTGTTGAATTGTAGTTCTGAAACTGGACCCAAAATAACTAGTATAGTGTGATGCAATGTAACACAGGTATGAGTTACAGCACACGCATGTGACAAGACAAGATAGAGTGCATTCGTGTGAAAAGGCAAATCCCTTCCACTTTTCTTGTAAGTACTCTTCTATTTGTAGTCAGAGAATACCAAACCAACGTCTAGGGTCGCATATTTTCGGTCAAATATCACAAACTTCATAATCATACAGTGAACCATAACCCCACCCACAGCTACTTCGCACTTTATAGGTTGGAAATGTTTCACTTTGTGTCTATTTTCACTCTTACATAATCCCCAATAATTACATTTTGGTCCTTGGTTAAGGCTTTATCTCCAGAGTCCAATACCACTCTCTATATCTCCTGTGAAAATAGTTGAACAACTCAGGGTAATGCGATGGAGAGACCTATCTCTATTCCAAATCAAAGGAAACGTGATGCCTTACTCCAACCAATTTGTAAAGAGTGAACGAAGGAAAATGTTAGTTTTAAGTGCAACATTCACAAGACAGGCATCTTAGTTATAATATAGTAAAGAAGGGGAAAAGGCAAAAATCTGGAGTCAGTCGTCTCGTATTTTAGATGAACAAAAAGACAAACTTTTTCCGAAAGGACATATGGTCCGAAATGATACCAGGCAATACCGAAGATGATTCCAAAGTAGAAAGGCCTGGATGGAAAAAGCTTTCCCTCTGATATGGGTCGGTCTGTCTGTAGCTGGAGGCACAAGAGCTAAGACCAAAGGGGTCGAATGCAGAGCATAACTGGAGTAATAACCAGTAATTCAAGCTTGAACTGCTAGTGATCCTGACCCATATCGCGCTAAGTGGAGTGGACTAGACATGCTGCATTAAAGCAAATTGGGTTTTTTTCCAGTTGGAAACCAATGCAGCTTCCTCCTGGCTTCCTTCTTGGCACTCTCGGCTTCCGTGGTGTGGTCAAATTTGAGGAATCCACAGACCAGTCCGACTGCTATACTGTCAACCAGCTGGTGTCTGGTCAGACGCTGGCATAAATTCCCAAGTAACAGGTTTGGCATAGTTAGACCTTGATGTGACACCTGCCATCGCCGCTGTTCACCAGTGTACTTGAGGAATGACTCTCAGACGTTTCCTATAGAGATCGAGTTGCACGGGACATGCTGACACAACCGCATTGCCCTGCAGTACCAAAGAAAGTTCCTGATCAAACAGGATTTAGAGGTCTTCAACCATGTTAAAGGGACCCAGTACACTTGACCACAGCCTGAAATTCCATACCGAGTCAGGAACAAAAATCAAAACCTCATTCATGTCTGCAGACTACTATTCATCCACACCTGCTGTAGGAGAGGATTTTGAAGATATCTGAAGTTACTCTGCATAATGATCATTCTAGCCTACAAAGAGCTGTGACACATCGACAAATGGTATCTATGCCAAAGGACTGCATAATGTTAAGGAGGGAGCTGTCGTAAATACTGAATTAAGCCAGGGACGGAGAGAAGCCCCGAGGGACTTCACAGTTCACTGTCCTCGTTTCAAACCTAAAAGGGGCAAGGGACAGGGACTGATTCCGCCCTCTCAAGGAGGAGGCGAACCAGGAAATGCACCTCAAACTCATACCTCAGGCAAACAGTTGATCAAGATGCAACAGTCGACGGTTTCAAAAGCCGTCGACAGGTCACGTATAATCAGGCCCACCCATTCCTGTCTATATTGTACCTTGTGACATTACAGCTGGACTGGCCAAGATCACACTCACTGCTACTTCCTTTAGGCACATGGTCATTCTAGATTTACACCACCAACATCTATGATAACATGTCTCCAACAGGCAAAGACACGGAAGGAAGGGCTGCCAGGGCACACCCTTCTCAAAAACGTGAACGATCTATAAGGTCCCAGGTAGTATACCAATAGTTAGACCTTGTGTGAAATATTTTGAAAAAAATTGTTTTAGAGTGCATGCTCTCATCCACCCAGGGGTGACATGCTTCATTATGGGGTCCTTCCTCACAATGGTGGAAGTAACCACCAATCTGAGCTACTACAGTGAGCTAGCAGCAGATTACTTGGAGTGAAAAACAAAAGGTCCACTCCTGTAAAAGTGGTGGTCTAGATGATCTGGAGTGTGGATATGTGTGACTAGTAAGGAGAGGTGGAACTGTTAAGACTACATCATGGTGAACATGAAAGTTCTGTTAGAGTCCCTAGTGGGTGAGTTAAAAGAGCCAGAGGAATAATTCAACCCTTACATAGAAGGTCAATATGTTTTTGCCCTGTTGGGAGCCCTTGGATAAGTGGTTTCGGCCTTTTTCAGGACCAACCCTCACCAATGTAATCACCAAAGTAGTTGTACCTATAATTTTGAACAGAAGACACATATACTAAACCAAGCTCTCCATATGTCAGACTTCAATTTCCAGCACTGCGTAAACCTGGTGATGATAGAAATGGTTGACATTCAGTAATGAGGCCTTTATCAGGCTATCATAATTAATCAAAGTAAAAAGGTGAGAGTGACATATACTTACTGCAAACAAACAAGTGAAGGAAACTAAATGCGAGTTCACATCATGTACACAGATAAAAAGGTTTACATGCCAATCAAGAGGACCAAGCTTAGCCTGATTGAATAAAGATGCTGCCTCCACTCTTGGTATCAGAAGAGAGGGGAGCGCTAAGAACAATTATAACACTACATGAATTAAAATATATACAAAATGAAGGAACTCCGGATATCGTACCGCTGTATCGTCGTCTCCTAAGCCACAAGCTGATGGTCATGAGGTGCAGTGTAAGAGCACCGACCACGCTTCAGCACGATTATGTTTTAAGCTCCAATGGCCAATGCTGGTGGGTAGTGCAGGTCCCTTTCAAATACAAAAGTAAAGAGGTGCACCCATCATGATAATGCATTTCCAGTTGAGAGACACTTCGTGAAGCAGGCAGGCACATAGGAATACGTCATATATACAGAACAGTATACACAGCGCATATGGATTTGATAAAGCCCTGTTTTTAGAAAGCTAACGAACGGAGCCATCAGTCACTCACTGCACCCACCTGCAAGGGGATCTCTAATTCCCCTTGGAAATGCAGGTGGGATGCCGCCTGCAGCTTTTAAACAGCTGGTCCGTATGTCTCTTAAATGCTCTGCCCCGAGAGCAGCACTACTTCACGGCTGTCCTTGGGCAGCGCATTCAGTATAATTGCATCATTGGTCCGTTACACAAAGGAGATTAGCTTGAGCCGACCCTGGGTCTGGTATTGACCGCAGGTTTCCCTGCACATTGATGTTTGGGTACCAGCGGCGCACTCTCCTTTCAAAAGGTGCGCCTGGTGCAAACATGGAGAGCGAGCCACATTATACTGAATGTGCTGCCCGCAGGGTAGCCGTGAATTTGTGCTGCTCTCAGGGCAACGCATTTAAGAGGAATACGGCCAGCTGTTTAAAGCTGTTCTGTGTTTCTCTGTGCAGGCGGAACCCTGTCTGCATTTTTAAGGGGGATTAGAGATCCCTTTGCAGGCGGGTGCAGCGAGTGACTGCACCCGCCTGCAAGAGGGTGCCTGAGGAGTCTATGGGACCTATTTTCCCCCACCAGAGGACTGCCTTCAGAAGGAGCACTGTAAGTGCTCCACCTTTTTGTGGAGCAGTTTCAGTGTGCCTTCTAAAGGCATGTTTGCCTCTGGACCCACTTCAGTAATGTGGCGCGAGCGCAGAGGCAAAGGGATTCCCTCCTTCGCATGGGACCACGCCCCTACGCAAATGAGGAAACACCCTCTGGTGATAGCGCTGGTGCTATATGTGCCCCAGTATTACAGAAGGGGCTGCACAAGTGTCTGCGGCCCCTTCTGTAATACCACACTGCCCCAGGGGAGCGCAAAGCAGACACAAACGCCCATGGCAGCCTCCGGGGCTCTTCATTTAATATGGCCTCAGATGTTTCCAGAACTTTTCAGATGCCAAGCCGTTTATTAATTATCAACATGGCCACTGAAATTATGTGGCAAAGATGGTTCAAATAAAGGATAGTTGAATGAATTACTTGTCGCAAATCACTGCCCGCCTCAGAGCTTTTTTGTAACTTTATTTATTTTTACTTAAGTTGCAATGCCCTGCTGTGTGTTTTCCCTCTTCCGTCTTCCCGCACCTGCACCGTCCCGCAATATTGCTTGCCCCTTCCACTCTCCATGTTGCTACCCCTAGCCTTCCTGCCACAAAAAAAAAAAAAACGTTGACGGAGCCAGATAGCTCTTGCATACACAAGGGCTATTTGACTTTGATGACTCATTCCAAGAGGTCTGCAACCCAATGTTTGAGCTCTTTAGCATTAGCCGACACCCAGTGTATGGTGAAGTGTTGTTGCACTAAAACCAAACCCAATGTGAGCATTCAGGTCTTCACTTTAGAGCTCCTGCAGTGTGATGGGACCCCCAGCAGGCATACATTGTCAGCGCTCTTCAACTCCAGTCCCACTACATGGTTTAATCGCTTCATCACTTCTGTCCAGAATACCTTCAATCATGGGCAAGCCTGCGTCATGTTTAAAAAGGCAGTTGCAGGAGCTTTGCAAAGTGCATAGGTCACCTGACAAGTCCGTTTTCAAGAACAAAAGGGTGTGGCAAAGCTAATGCAAGAATATTGGCTTTGCAAATGTATTTTGGCCATGTTGCACACCGGTGTGGCTGTTGTTCAGCATAGCTAAGAGTTTGTGGCATAGAGGAGGGTGGCATGGTGTGGAGTGTCAGAGTGGACAGGCAAAGAGCACAGCGGAGTGGTGAAGAGTTGAGTAAAGTGGTGAACAGTAGAGTGGCTAAGAGTGAGGTAGAGTGTAGTATCATGGGGTGGAGTGTCATGTAAGGAGTGTCATGGTGTGGAGTAAAGTGGAGCTGCATAGAGGGCAGGGACTTAGGGGGGAATAAAGCACCGTAAAGTGGAGTGTTGTGGAGTGTCGAAGAGGAGTGTCAAAGTGGAGTAGAGTGTCGTGGAGTAGCGTAGAGTAAAGTTGTAGAGTGGAGTAGAGTCATACAGTGGAAGGGTATAGAGTAGAGTAAAGTCGCAGAATGGAATGGCATAGATTGTCAGAGTGGAGTGTTGCAGAGTGGAGTGGCACAGATCTGAGTAAATTCGAGTGACATAGGGTGAAATGGAGGTAAGTGCTGTAGAGTAGAATGTTGCAGGGTGGAGTGGTGTCGCATAGAGTGTAGTAAAGTGTCAGAGTGGAGTGCAGTGGAGTAAAATGACATCACCTAGTGTACTGATTTGTTTTGATCATATTAAAATATTTATTTCCACCGCACTTTTGAATTACAAAAACATGTGCTTCACTTCTGGTTTCCTAATTCTGATATATTTAGAAATATTTTGACAGTTCATTTACAAACATATAACTTCTGCTGTGTCCAAGGAAAAAAAAACACCTTTCTTTCATACTACCAGGCACGACTGTCACATAAATCCTCTCACCTTGAAGTCAGGTAAAGGAAAGGCCAAATTCCCTTGACAGAGCCTGACATTTGATGTATGCCTCTGAACACACAGAAAATGTGACAAGAGAACATTTAAAGGCATATTTACAGAAACTGAGGACCATGGAAGAATACAAGGAGCAATGGTGAACAAGCATTGCTCCACAGGAGAGACGAAGACATGCTACAAAGCATAAAACAAAAAGAGCCAGCAAATAGCCAGAAAATGTAAGCAATGAGCAGAACTCATTCCCAAGGAAGCTTTTAGAATATCCATTAAAAAAAAATCTTTTTGCAGCTGTCTGGTGGCTTTGACCTAAAAAATTGAGGCTTATTTAACAGGGCAGTGTTAGACTTGGCATCATTGACATGGTCTCCCCTAACCTTTTGCCTCTACTTCCCAAGTTGTTTCTGTCTGCTGGACTCTGTTTTTGCTGTTTTGTTTGCTCTGGACACTTTACCACTGCTGACAAGTGCTGAAGTGTAAGTGTTCCCTGTATAAATTGTAGGTTTACATTGGCTTATCCATGATTGGCATATTTGATTTACTCTAGGTGAACTTTACTAGGGACTTACAGGTGCCCAGGGCCTGTAGATCAAATGCTACCAGTGGGCCTACAGTACTGGTAGTGCCACCCACATTTGTAGCATTGTAAACATGGCTCATACCTGCCACTGCAGTGTCTGTGAGTGCAGTTTAAACTGCCAATTCGTCTTGGCAAGTGTACCCACTTGCCAGACCTAAACCTTCCCTTTTTATACATGTAAGGCACCCCTAAGGTAGGCCCCTAGGTAGCCCCATAGGTAGGGTGCAGCGCATGTTAGAGGTGGGACATGTACTTATGTGTTTTACGTGTCTTGACAGTTTTAGACTGCCAAATTCAGCTTTCGTTGTTGCAAGGTCTCTCTCATAGGTTAACATGGGGCTGCTTTAAATATTATTAAAGTGCAGATTCCCGAGGGGAGCAGACAGACATGTGGAGTTTGGGGTCTTTGAACTCACAATTTAAAAATACATCTTTTAGTGAAGTTGGTTTTTAGATTGTCAGTTTGAAAATGCCAAAAAGTAGGCATTTTCTTGCTTAAACCATTCTGTGACTCTGCTGGTTTGTGGATTTCCTGTCTGGGTCAGTTTGACAATTGGGGTATTGACACCTCTCCTCTAGACAGTGACACAAAGGGAGCTGGGGTGTAGCCTGCATATGCGGATGAGCCATCTGGACTGAGGAGGGGGGGTCACTTACACTTGACTGGGCTGTGCCTGCCCTCACACAATGCAATCTCCAACCACCTGGTGTGTGTCTGGGGCCTGGCCTGGGCAAGACAGGATCTTACAAACAAGAGAGACTTCTCTTTGAAGTTTGCCTACTTCAATGGCAGAAAGGAGTATAAGAAGAGGACCCAAAACCCCTGAAAATTAGATTACTTCTGGAACCAAGAGGAACCTCTGCCAAGGAGAAGAGCTGGAAGCTAGAGGAGGAGTACAACCCCCTTGCCTGTGACTGTCCTTTGCTGAGTTGGCCTGCATTGGCTGCTTTTGCCTGAGAAAGGACAAAGACTGACTTTTGTGTGACTTCCCACTGGTGAAGAATCTTCAAGGGCTTGATCTGAGCTTGTCACTTGTTGTTGAAGTCTCAGGGACATCAAAAACGTCTCTCTGCCAACACTTGGGCTTTCTGATGAGTATCCTGCCTGCCAAGTGTTGCCCTAACCTGTCTCTGGGCCCTTGAAAGGTGTAGCTGGTGGAAAAGGACAGAAATCCACGCAAAGACTGCTGTGAGGGGAAACTTTTGACGGACCACCCACCTCGAGGCTAAAAATCAATGCTCTACCTGCATCGCGGCTGGGTGATCGATGCAACGTGGCTGGAGAAACGACGTGCAACACCAGCAGCGGCTGCTAACGGTGCAAGCCCCCACGCAGCGCTGTTCCTGGACACCGTGTGACCAGATTTCAAAGAAACATCAGTGGGCGTGGAAAATCAATGCAAAGCCTGCCTGGACCCCAGCTGCCCGTCCGGAGAGACACATCGCTCTCTTGTGGGAGACAAGAAACGATGCACGCTGACCCAATGAGGAACGACACACGTTCTCGATTGCGAGTGAGAAATCGATGCATCGCTGGCCTTTTCCGACGCACGCTCACCTGTGCATTTGACGCTACCCAGGTACTTTTGTGCGTTAACAGAGTACTCACTGTTTTCTAAGGATTAAGACTCTTATTCTTTTTAAAATTCATAGCTTGACTTGTGCATGTTGGATTGTCGTCCTTTTGGTCTTGTTTTGTTTAGATAAATATTACCTATTTTTCTAAACCTGTGTTGTGTCATTTTGTAGTGTTTTCACTGTATTACTGTGTGTGTTGGTACAAATACTTTACACATTGCTTCTGAAGTTAAGCCTGCCTGCTCATGCCAAGCTACCAAGGGGGTGAGCGGGGGTTAACTGAGGGCGATTCTCCTTTACCCTGACAAGAGTGAGGGTCCTTGCTTGGACAGGGGGTAACCTGACTGCCAACCAAAGACCCCATTTCTAACAAGCAGAGTTTGGCAGATGCAGCTTTAGAAATCGTAATAGTGCTAAGGTAAAAGACAGACGACTCACTGCAAAGAAAGGTGGTAAAAGGAGGTAAACAACAGTTATGCTGATTGCAGTAAATGCATTTCTGCGCATGCCCCGGCAGCCAGCAGGTTGGAACAATACATGCTTCTCAAGAGGTGGTTTCCCAAGCGTAGAGCTTAAGAACGATTACAAAAAGAGTAAACAAAAAGTCACGCCGTGCTACCGAGGCAGAAGTTGTTTTGGTGCAGTGTCTCACATGTGCTCTTTCAGTAGGCGTTTGCCCGAGGCTGACAAGAGGAAGACGCCCACTTTACGCAGATAAGAAGCAAGCGCTTGGCACAACAAAAACATTTATGGGCCTCTGTGTGGTTACAAATGCCATCGTACCCACACTGAAGACTGGAGTCACGTGAGGGCACCAAAGCACGATCAACAAGTCTATTAAAAAATGCCATTCCAATTATAGTGTTTAGAGTTAGGAATTCACTTGGGCTTCCATGTATCGCAGCCGAGATTCCAAGATTTGTGGCTATTGCCAATTACAGTAATAATGTGCGTCAGGCTCTGCACTCCTCGAGGAGGAATACTTCCACGAACAGCTGGGAATTCGTTGTTGAAGGCGCACCACGGCACAACATTCCAGCTGTCCAAGGCCCGCCTCCTGTTACCCTTTACCACATCACCACCGATAGTGTGTCTGTCAAACACCACACGTCAGACATAACGTTCGCATACATGCAATAGCTTTGCCACCGCCGGACTTTTCCTGACACTGGGGCCTGCAAAAGGCCGGGAGTGCAGGAACTAGTTTGATTCGAAATATGGATTATGAGGAAAGTGTTTACATTTTATTCTTAAACTGTATAAATCATAATACCTGGTTAACAGAATTAGGGTTTTCCCTCTTGTTTCTGAGCAAAAGAGCATCGACGATGATTACATGGTCAATGCTTTCTTTCAAAGGCAATCTAAATACAGTTTTCACATTGCGCTAGCAAAGTAGTTTTCGCAAAAAAAAAAAAAAAAAAAAAAAAAAAAAACATTAGATTTTCGGAATGCCTGCCTTGTTTGCTGTCAATATAGCTGTCTTTCCCCCAAATGCTCCTTTTCTCGTTAGTCAATGGACACCCAAGTGGAAAACGAGGGAAAACACAAACGTCCACTGAGTGAAATCACATTGGACATTATCCCCCATCTTCAAACAACCAAGTTTTGAATGCCGCTTGATTCACCTTTAGGGAAACTCCGGAGACGCGGGGACATGATGCTACAGCAGTCACTTTTACAAAGATCTGCATCCAACCGCACACATCTTTTCTCTGGTACTCCGAATGCACCGCCTTGGAGCATGAATGCATCCTATGCACCGAGGCACATCTTCTGCGGCTCCAAAGGGACATCACAAGCAGCGCTGGCTCTTGCGACTACAGTTTTGAGTGCACCTTCACCCCCATAAGACAGCCAGCTGAGGCTTTGAATAAAACCATGCCCCGGCCCTCCCAAATCTCTCCGACAAAAAACACAGCACAGCAGGCAGGTCTGAATCTGACCCTCTGCAACACTTTTCTCGAACACCAGTTCGGAGAATCTCCGAGCGACCGCCTTCTAGCTCTGAGCCAGCAGTTGTTGTCCCCAGTGTGTTGCATCCAGCAGCAGCTGCCATCTTTCTACCAACAGGCTTCATCCCGGACACTGAACAAAAGGCCCCACACACAGGGACACAAGCAGCAGATCCATAACTTGCTGCTTTGGGAAGCGCCACGTATAAAACCTTTACTACCATAGGAGCACTCAACCACAATCGTTACGGAAACAGATCACAATGCAAGCATGCACTCTATAATCTATTTTGCAATGTGGTAATCGTACCTCATGGGCTTCTGTCTACAATATCATGGTGAGTAAAAACAAAAAAACAAGAAAACGATGGACTGGAATGCGGATTCAAGCGTTCGCCGGTGGGTGAGATTAATTCAAGCATTCCATCCATTATCTTGTTGCTTGCACACTTATCCGTCTCACTAATAGTAGCAAAAACGAAGAGGCATGGAGATGTAGTTGGATACGTTTATCATACAGGGCACAGTAGTTGAAGCTGAGCAGGAACTTCTGCATCACCAGACAGCTGCCAGGAAATGAAATCTTGACAGCTCAGCTCACAACATTTCATTGTGAGAACACGCTGAGGTTATGGGTGAATCAAGGATGACGACGGGGTGATAGAGATAACAAAATGTATGCATGTTGTATCCGCATAGTGCAAACCGGGCCAAAAGTCAGGGTAATGCTGTACAGGGTCTAAGGCAAAGAATCCGTCAACCAGTGAGAGGAGTGTAGCTGGACTCAGAGAGGAGAAATGGACGGTGGCTGCGCTGAAATGGACAATACCAAAAGTGAAATGAATCATTTTTGCAAAACAGTCAATAGAAAGTCATTGGTGTTGAGAAAAATGTAACAAGTGCAAAATCCCAATAAAGTGCAGTTAGACTGAACCTGTTCTCTGCTCAGTTTCTCCAAAATTATCCAACAAAGAATGTGGCTAACTTTAGTATCCCTGCCCAAAGTGTTACAATCCCTACTCCGTCTCACTGTACCACCACATTGTCCCTAACCTCTTCAGCAATATTCTTACACTGGTCTTAAAGTATCATACGTAGGAGTACCTAAAAAAATTTGAGGTTAGCATCACCAACGTTAAAGGAAGACCCTGTTAAAGAAAAAAAAAAACTTTGTAAAAAAATGTGGGTCCTTACACAAGCCAAAATGGTCCAAAAGAATACTGTGGAAGAAGCAACATTAATAAAACAAGCATCTGCAATGCACTAGGTCTCGCATTTTCTTGAGTTAGAGCTATTGATGTTGTAAATTCATAACTGGACTTTTTTTGCCACATAAGCTGGTCAACCCTGTCTCATAATTTTGTCTTTTCCTGCCATATAACTCCAGGGGCCCTACATATAACTAAAGCACTTCCATTTACCTTCTTTCTTTAGCTGCAGCAAAAATGAAAATGCTGCTATTTAGCATCCTAATTTAAATCAGCCATGCTAATTGCAACAGAATACCACTTTCACCACCCCAGCATCAGAGTTGCTGGATGGCTAACACAATTCCCCAAAAAAAGACACAAGACAGCCAGGGAGGCCAAAGTCGGCCTGAATCATGGTCATAATTGTAATAAAGAGAGATAATTAAAACATATACAATTATAAATTTTGGCTTTAGACTGTAATGCTCAAAACACCATAACAAAAATATGATGTGTAAGAAACATGGTCATTGTTAGCCACTAAAGAGCACAACATTATTAAAAAAAATCAGGTGAAAGTAATGCAGTGTAACCATATATTTATCCCCTAGAGGGCGCAGTGATTTATATATTTTTAGGGATAGCAAGCCTATAGCAATTATATTACAAACAAAACCCTTAAAACATAAGTTACTCTCAGGTGTAAAACAAAAGTTCCAGCCATGAACGCACTTAAAACGACACTAAATGGTGGGAGGGGTTATTATTTTGGGGTCCCCCCTAACCTAGTGTGGGGACCCAGAGATGATGTTGACAGAAAGAGCACATCCTGCTGAACATTTTAGTGGTGGTCCCATTGTCCTACAGCCACCACAGGCTAAGTTATAAGCAAACATGTTTTGTCAAAGTAATGCCCTGTAAAGCATTATGGGACAAGTTTCCCCGAGTGCAGTGAATATTGTAGTATCAGCTCTCCATCTCTGCCGAGAGAACCGCTTTCGCTTTTAGGATTTCTGTTTTATGTAAAGCATTTACCAATTTCAAGTGTTTTAAGGGGAGAGCCACAAGAAATGACTGATTAGATAACTCAACAATGTGACCAGTGATTTAATATCGCCGATCGAGTTCACACTGTTGTGTCTGTCCGCGATGTGAGCACCATTGATGCCATGCAGGAGGAAGGGGAGAGCCAAAAGAAAAAATAAACAGTTTGCTCATGCTGAAATATATCAGTGATCGTGCCCTAATCCATATAACAGGGGCAGTCTGCAAGGCGTGACAAAAACAGTCTCAAGGCGGGACAAACATAAAGCATTTACCAATGACATCAAGTGATTTTTAAAAGGCACGCCAAAGAACGAATGAAAGTAATGGTCGTGAGGTGGGCATGGTTAAAAGCCCACAATACTTACAAAAGGTCAAGGTGCTTGCGCACTCAACCTAAAAACGCAAAGCTCAATGAAGAAAGACCTTACTTCTTCCTTGAATGCCAATGCCACAACAAAAACAAAAATCAGACAGAAGGGCTGATCAATGCTAATATACCCACTAAACTCAGAACGGTGAAGTCATTAAAGCTGCACTAATAAATAATTTCACATCACTGAAAAAAAATGGTTGGGCATGGAAAAAAAGAGCTTAGAGACAGTGAAAGGAGAACAGGTTGACTGAAAAGAAGCCTGTATCATACTCGAGAAATGGAATACCTGATTTCCCTGCTCCAGAAGACAAAAACAAATCTGGAGATTAGACAGAGATGGAACAATGTCAGACTCTATGACTTATATGAGAGGCTTTAATAAGTAAAAGTATCTTAATATCCACAAAATGTCCTACAAAAACTGCTAGACTGATACACTTGCATCTACATTCAATACATCTAGTGCCCAGCTCTGAAACCTGACATTCAGCTAACTCTAAACAAAGATAAATCATCATGCATCATCTTAATTTCACTCAAACAGTTTAGGACTTATTATCTGAATTATTTTATGAGCCAACTAACAAATGGATACTGTGCTAGTTTGACAGCATCTCACAAAAACAGAATTCTTGATACGAGACATATCTTCGGGAACATAAATATCAGAGCCACCTTTATCAATTCCTTAAAGTGAAAAATAACGCAAGGAGAAACAATTAGGATGCTTGATGAACCAGAAGAAATTAGGAATTTTGTGGACTCTCTGCAAGGGTTTTACTAATTTGTCCTAATCCCAAATTTAACTCAGCAACAGGTTTAAAAAAAATGCCATTTGCATGGGCATTTATGAAGGCTCTGAATATTTTCTACTGGGCCTCTAAAAGCTAAATATCCATCCATCAACGACATCACAGTTCTGAAATATTTAAACATCCGGTGAATGGTTAGTGGCTCCTAGGTAATGAAGTACCTTTTACAGCTAAAGACGCCACAATTCTTCCTCTACGGCCACTCTGCCTTCTGCGCCCTTATTACAAATGCAGCAGCACCTTCTTATTTTTGCATCTTAGTTAGAGCGACCTCTTGAAGCACAGCTGGATTAAGATCATTATCAACTATTTCAGCAATATGTAAACATGTCCTGCATCAATCCCATTGTCTCTTTGGTCAATGACGACAGGCAATGCAGAAAATAGCTAAAAGAATTGTATGGCAGCTAGCCTCGAAAGACAAAAGGGTTAATCACCCCTTATAAAAGCAGAACGTTGTAATCTTTCAGAAATCTTAAAGCAGACATTGAATTCAAACAAGAGACCCATTTTTGCACCCAGAACCAGACCAAACTCTGCACAAAATGGTTGGGTATGTCCTGTGGTCCAGAGCCAGAAATAGTTTAAAAAAAATATGAGATGTCTCTCTTCTTATCAAAGACTTTTCTGCAGCCATACTATCACCTCACAAAAGTACATGTCAGATAGTTCCACGTAGTTTTTAAGATTAGGAATAACCCATTGACAATCATCAGCATGCTCTCAAATATAGCACAAAATAAAAGAATTGTTGAAGCATCTCCGCACCGCCTTAAATTAAGCAGACACATCGATAACTATATTTCGACCCCCACACTAACAAATGACTAGAACACTCTATACTACATGAGAGAATACTAAAGTATCAGGATTATTATCAAGAACAAAAGTTATTTGACACGTAGCCATGGACAGGGACACAAATTTGCCTTCTACTCTAACCCCAAACCACACTCCAGAATGGAGTGCTTCGGTATTTAACACCTTCAGTACATCAGAGGTCATCTTCATTCTACCCTCTGACCACATGTCTACAAAACGGAATTACAACTTTTCAGAGTTTGGTCAAAAATAATAAAAAATAATAATTTCATACAGTTCAACAAAGATTTCCTCACTAGGTGCGTCAGCGCGGAACTCTGCATGCAAAGAGCATGGGCTGCCCAGAAAGACATGGAAAGAGGCAAAAACCTGAATTTCCTAGTCAAAGATAAGAATTCCGAACATATAACTAGAGCGGTCATCAAAAAGGGTAACTTTCTAGAGAACAAATTAAATCAGATCAGCAATAATTTAGCAGTCTCGTTGACCCTGCTTGCAGGTAGGTCACTCCCCGCCTCTGCCTTCCGCGCCACCTCCTTTCTCCCGTCCTCACTTTGCTTCTCTCCCCGCCGCTGCGTCCCCTGCGGCTCCTCCCACCTCCCCCATCCTGTTCTCACCGTTTTCCTCTTTTCCCTTTCCCGCCACTGTGTCCCCTGTGGCCCCTCCCCCCTCCTGTTCTCACAGTTTTCCTCTTTTCCCTTTCCCGCCGCTAAGTCCACTGCGGCCCCTTCCGCCTCCCCCCTCCTGTTCTCACCGTTTTCCTCTTTTCCCTTTCCTGCCGCTGCGTCCCCTGCGGCCCCACCCCCCAGCCCTATCATTGGACAGGCCCTCCCAGCTGCCACTCCCACCCTCCCCTCCTCTTATGGCAGCAGCGGCGCAGCCGTGCGCAGCAGGCGCGCCAAAGGCAAGCCCGTCCGCTCCTGGATCGCGCCCAGCGCCCGAACCCCTGGCCCTCCCAGACACACCTACTCCCCCCTCACTCTCCACTCTCTCAACCCAGGCCCCCGCCCCACATGCACCACATCTAGCCCCACACACACTCATGGCCCCTTCACCTGCTACACCTGCCACTTCTCCTGCTCATCATCCCTCACACCACACACCAACCATAGCGACCCCACCCTCAACAAACACAACACCCCAACACCAAACTCACCCACCCTGCCCCCACCAACCAACCCCGCAACACACCAGCCCACAACCAGAACACACCCCGCAACAACACCCTCACGCACCACACCAACGCCACCCACCACTACCACCTGAACTGCCTGCTACTCAACATCCGCTCCCTTCACAAACATGCCATAGAACTCTGGGACCTCATCACCACACACTCACCTTCCTCACGGAAACCTGGACCAACCTCTCCTCCGAACCCGACATAGCCATAGCCACCCCAAAGGAATACAAACTCCAATGCAAAGACCGCCTAAACAAGCCAGGTGGGGGCATCGCCATCCTACACAGAGACACCATCAAATTCACCACCAGCTCCTAAGACACTATCAGCAACACTGAACACATGCACTTCCTCATCCACATCAACAACAACTCCACCCTCAGAGGTACACTAATCTACAGACCACCCAGACCACACCCGCCTTCTGCGACACCATCGCCTACAGCATCAGCCCGTACGCCCTCACCTCCACAGACTACATCATCCTCGGTGATTTCAACTTTCACTTAGAAAACCCACAAGACCACAACACTACCTCCCTCATAGACAACCTCGGACTCAAACAACTGGTCACCGCACCCACCCACTCAGCAGGACACACGCTGGACGCAATCTTCACCTCAAGCTAACACATAGCCTACACCCACACCACCAAACTCCTCTGGACAGACCACTGCTGCGTCTACTTCTCCTTCACCAAACCCCCCACACACTACTATCAACACACCACACCCTACCGCATGTGGGACAAGATCCCCACAGAATGACTAAACTCCCAACTGGCCCATAACACCCCCCCACACCAACGACCCCAACGCAGGAGCACAAAACCTCTCCAAATGGATCACTACCTGCGCAGACACACTAGCACCCCTCAGAAAACACATCACCACCCGCAACATGAAGAACACCCCATGGTTCACCCCTGAACTCCAAGACTCCAAGCGCAAATGTCGCCAAGCTGAGAAAATATGGAGACTAGAAACTTCCTCAACCAACTTCTCCACCCTCAAAACCAACATTCGCACCCATCACCAACTCACACGCACCGCCAAAAGAGATCACTACAAGACAAGCCTTGACAACAACTCCCAAAACAGCAAAGAACTATTCACCATCATCAACGAACTTGCCAAACCCAAAGCCAGCAACATAGACTCCACACACACACAGCCCCTATGTGACGCCCTTTCCAACCACTTCCTCCACAAAATCCTGGACATCCACAACAGCTTCATATCACACACACCCACCACACATACCCCTCTCTCACCCAACTCAACCCCCACTCAAGACCCCCCCACCACACTATCCACATGGACCCCTACCAAACACGAAGAAACCGAAAAAACCATGAACTCCATCCACTCCGGTTCCCCCTCCGACCCTGTCCACACCGCATCTACAACAAAGCTAGCCCTACCATCGCCCCCATACTCTACAACATAATCAACTCCTCTTTCGACTCCGCCACCTACCCAGACCCCTGGAAGCACGCGGAAATTACCGCTCTCCTAAAAAAGAAAAAAAGCCGACCCGGAGATCCTCTCCAACTACCGCCCCATCTCCCCCATCTCCCCGTCAAGGTTGCAGAGAAATTAGTCAACACTCACCTATCCCACTTCCTCGAAGCAACCAACACCCTTGACCCCTCAGAATCTGGGTTCCGCAAGAACCACAGCACAGAAACCGCCCTCATCGCATGCACTAACGACATCAGGACCAAAGTCGACAAAGGCGAGACCGTTGCACTCATCCTCCTAGACCTCTCTGCAGCATTTGACACCGTCTGCCACCACACACTCCGCACACGCCTCCACAACATAGGAATCCGCCACAAAGCCTTAGACTGGCTCTCCTCCTTCCTCACCGACCGAACCCAGAGAGTCCGCCTCCCGCCCTTCCACTCCAACACTACCAAGATCACCTGCGGAGTCCCCCAAGGGTCCTCCCTCAGCCTCACACTCTTCAACATCCACATGATCCCCCTAGCCAACATTCTCCGAGCACACGGAATCACCATCCTCTCAAATGCAGATGACACCCAACTCATCCTCTTCATCACCCGCAACCCCACCACCGCCAAAACCAACCTACACGCCGCTCTCCTAGACACCGCCAACTGGATGACCACTAACCATCTCAAGCTCAACTCAAACAAGACCGAAGTCATCATCTTCGGCCCCAACAAAACCACATGGGACGCCTTCTGGTGGCCCACCACCCTAGGCCCCGCACCCACCCCCGCAACCCATGCACGCAACCTCAGCATCATCCTCGATCCCTCCCTCTCCATGAAACAGCAAATCAATGCTCTAACCTCCTCCTGCTTCCACACACTACGCATCCTAAAAAAATCCTTCAAATGGATCCCCCAGAAACCAGAAAGACAGTCACCCACGCACTCATCAGCAGCAGACTGGACTATGGCAACGCCCTCTACGCCGGCACTCAAACTCAAACGCAAACTCCAAAGAATCCAGAACACAGCTGCACGCCGCGTCCTTGGCCTCCCCGACACGAACGAATCTCACCACACCTCAAATCCCTTCACTGGCTCCCCATAGACAAGAGAATCACATTCAAGATCCTCATCCACGCACACAAATCCCTCCACAACACCGGCCCAACCTACCTCAATGAAAGAGTAAACTTCCACACTCCCACAAGCAACCTCCGATCAGCCGACCTCGCCCTAGACACAGTCCCCCGCATCCAGCACACCACCAAAGGAGGCATGTCTTTCTCCTACCTCGCCCCCAAAACCTGGAACTCCCTCCCCACTGACCTTCGCAAAACCAAAGACCTACTGGTCTTCAGAAAGAACCTCAAGACTTGGCTGTTCGACCAGTGACCCTCCAGTCCCCCCCCCCCACCAACATTCCTCCCCCCCAGTGCCTTGAGACCCTCACAGGTGAGTAGCGCGCTCTACAAATTTCTTTGATTGATGTTACTGTCATGATTAGTGGCATTATAATTTTACTTTTACATAAAATTCATACTGACACTGTGCACATTCCACAGGCGCATCGTGTCCTTTGTTTCACTGTAGAAAACCATTGTGGTGACTCTGGCAGTCAGGCATGGAAGATACACACAAGGGAAGATGCAGACGCTCAACCATTTCACGGGAAGCACTGCTGGCCCCCGCTTTCAGTTTGCTAGTGGCAGTGAGCACCAGAGACCAGTTAACTACTGGTTCTTTCTTGTCCAACTTTTCTGTGCCCTCATCTTTGTTATTTTCCTTCTGCACTTTGTTATAGGTTCTTTCCCAGATTTGCACCCACTGCTGCTCGTGTGCCTTTCCCACAGTTTCTTTCCAGGCTTCCTCCAGTGTTTGGGCTTTGCCTTCATCCAGGAGGACTGGGATTATTTCTGGTTGGTAAAAAGTAACTCCATTATATGAGAGATGAAATGGAAAGATATATGCAACGAATATTTGCCACCATTTTCAACTCGAAGAAAGGGGGCGTGTCTGGCTGCGCAGAGGGAACCACAGTGATCAGTGCTCACCAGACTTCACTATTATGAAGAGAAGGAAGGAGGAAGGCCAGAAGAACAAATGGGGAAGTCCTTTCTGAAGACAACCGTGTGTATCGCTAGACCCATCGTCAGTATGGTTATCAAAAAAGGAAATCCTCTAAACGTGTAACTGAATTTGAACTTCCGAGAAAGCAGGAGATAAAGTACTTCCCTGGTCACCCTTTCTGCATTTTTTTTCTGATTGTGCGTTCATTTTTAATTACATAGGGAACAGCTGCAACTACTACACAAAACTAGAAACAATTTTGCATGTCTCATGATACAGTTCCATCACAAGTACAAAAAAGTGTATCCCGGTCTAAAAATGTAATGTTAAATCCAGCCATAAACTAGAAACCATAACGTGCTTAACTCACACACCCCGAAATGAGGGAAAACGGGGATAATGACATGGGGACATAAAGGGTGTCACTCGGTGTAACATCCAAGATCAATACTCGGTCGGGCCTCCTCTCCGCATGAACCCTGCCCACTGTGATCTGCTTTAATTCACCTATTTGCAGCGCTATAACCTGCAATTAAATAAGTCTGACCATGTCACTTTATTGCACCCACATCATAGTATTTCTCAGTAAAACCAGTACCGCTGGATCCAATGGTCCTGAATGGTTCCCTCACCAATTGAAGTCAAGGTTCCAAATGAACATCTTATCCCACAAGCCCTGAGAACACCCAAACTCGACAGATTAGGACAGAGGACCAAAACGCTGCAAAATTGATATCAGTGAGCATTTCATCAATTAACACTGTCCTCACAATGCCCAGTATGGCACTATATTTCAACAATTCGTCACCACTGAAATGCAAACTCTCCATCTTATGAAGGGTTCAAATTTCAAAGATTCTGGACACCACTATACATCTGTCCTTCAAAGGCACACAATGCCCATGTATTACAGATTGGAGAAATGAAATAGCCTATCATGGGAAAACGCAGTGCCTGTAACTTGACCTAAATAAGCGTCTCACCATACCTTTATCCTCCCACAGGCACAGGAGCCGCCTCGAAGTTAACCATTTCCTGATGTGATCTTGAGTGTCTTTGGGGGGCACGGCAGCTGGCCCTATATTAATCGTAATGATTGGATATAGCGCTCTGTCAAGCAGACATGGATGTCCTAGTTCAAATGGAGATGAATACAAAATAAGCCAAGAAGAACAACTGTACACAGGAGCTTAATTTAAAAATCTAAATTGAGAAGTTTTTTTTTTTTTTAGCCTTTCTGAAAGACAGACTGATTGACAATCAGGTAGAGATTACTGGAATGATCGTTGCAAGACCTGGCTGCCAGAGATGAAAAGGAGCGACCACGGAAGCAGTAGTTTAAGCTTCAGTGCCACAAGAAGATGGCGGGAAGATGACCGTAAGCAGCAAAAAGGAACACAATGAATGAACCTATCTGGTGGTATATGGGTTCCGAATGATGAAAAGCACAATGAACTAGGCAGAGGGATTTAAAATTTTATACTAGAATGAACGACAGTCAGTGTAAAAGATGCAAGATGGGGAGAGAGGCGAGTGAGGTAGCACGGACTTCAGCATTTTGGATTCAGAAAAATCTAGTAATGGTAGGCCGAGATAGTCAGCCTTACACTAGTCCAGGCATATCCACCTGGGCTAAGTCCATCGAGCTGAAACTGGGAAAACGGCACGATTTTATGAAGTAGGGGAATGTGATGAAAACAACAATTGCTATTAATTTCTGTTTTTAAATAAATAAATAAATAAATAAAAAAAACACACACACACACACACACACACACACACACACTGGTTTCTCTCCGAGTCCACTGTAAGAGGAGCAGAAGCAAGATCTGCAGGCCATCGCTTGGATGGCCAGACATGAGGAAATTACCTATGGTTAACAGCTCTATTTTACCTGTATTGATTTTAGGAGAATTGAGCTGCAATCAATGGAACACTGGAGCGGGCAAGAAAGAAGTCAAGACAACCCACAATCTGTGTGTCATCAGGACGGATCATAAAAGTGAGCCCAAATGAATGGATGGCTGGGCCAAAAGACCAGCAAACACTGAACACTGTGGGACTCAGGTCAGAACCTCATGGAACACCATGACAGAATATCTACTAAGAGAGGCGGGGGGGGGACATATGCTGATGACTCAAGGGTTCTTGGCAATGTCAAGGGGACAAGGGTACAAGCGCTTCACTTCTACTGCATTTGTTGTCCTTCATGTTAATGGGAACCTGGTCCCACTGGAAACCCCCAGGGATTTTCCATGACTATGTAGGCATCCACCAGGTCCAAATCAATTATGTGTGCCACACTTCCAAGAGAAGCAGGCTGAACGCCAGCTGTGCCTGTACAAGGCAGCTCTCTGGTGTTCAGGTTCCTCTCTGTGCTCTCTTCTCACCAAGTAGTCACAGCAGACTCACTAGTCTCTAAACTGCTTACGCTGAAAAGTTACAATTTTGAATCATCTTCTCCAGACAGAATCGAGGGGGCCAATGCTACTTTTATTCATTCCACATTGAAAAGCATACAATACTCTATACGTTCAGGACTCCACAATGCATTCCTTCACCACATCTCTGGGGCAGACTCACTGATTTGCAATCCCACTGTGATACAACAGAGGGACTTGAGGCAGGGTAGGTGGTGAAACACTTCTAACAAGATGCTCAATTGACTCCTCCTCCACGTGTTTGTTTTTTTGAATGGCAAGCCATTTGCAAAAAAAAAAAAGAAAACAAATAAATCAAAAGAAAAAGCCCACCGCATATTGGATATGTAGACGTACACGATGGCCGCAGCCACTAAGAATGAGGCATATGGAGGCCTAAGAGCAGCAAAGAGGCCAATTTGGCATGTGCTAATGAAGAACAAGTCCACCAGACAGCCTGCTGACTAGGAGATCAAGATAAAACGTGTCAAGTCTTACAGCAACTCCAACAGGCTGCCAAGAGTATGCCTACTTTTATAAATACTGACTTGGGAGTTCTACCCTAAACAGAAAACTGATCACCAAATGTTGTCAGGGCTGAACTGCTTCAGTGATGCACAGTTAATTCCACTCACCAAGTAGCTGGCTAGGAGGTGGTGAGCATAAATCTGCATAGACACTGACTGAAAATTAGCAGGATAAGTCAAAGCTTGCAGATAAGAGAACCTTTAGGATGGGGTAAGCTGTATTATCCAGTACTAAGGCTTGGGGTGAGTAAATTTGAAATAGGAAAGGCACGCGCTGCAAACAAACCAAAATGTAGAAAAACAATGCTTGATTAGTGATAACTGTGAAAACTATGTTCTTTTCAGACTCGCACATGAATCACGGAGAGGATATCACCCATGAACTCACTGCTGACTCTTCTCCTAGATATCTCCCTCAAATCAATCAGGAGAGTCCACTCCCCTAGAAAGTCTGAACGTCAAGCTTTGCCTTAGACAGATTTGAGAAATTAGTGTAGTCTAGTAAACCCTCCAATCCACCTCTTCTCCCAGCATTTATTCCTAAAATAATTCGGACTGATCGGTGAGATGCCTGGGTATGTTTGACATGTTGAATGTTTCCTTCCAAAACAGCTGGAAAGAAAAGAAGCTAACCCTATCCCTAAATGCCCAGCCTGCTCAAGCGTCACTAAGAACTTAAGCCCTTTATATGAATAGGTGCCTTAAAGCTGTAGGGCAAACTAGCAAAATGCCCAATCGCTGGCATTTTTAAATAATAAGGCAGCCAGCTATGCAAGCCAGGCAGTAGTTCCCCCTGATCTGGAAAGTGTATGTGTACTCCCTGATGAATCCGGGCAAGGTGAGAGACTAAAATTGATGAGGCATAAACAAAGTGTTGGGTCCAAACTGTTGTATATCGTTGGCGAGGTTGAATAGCTCTATGTAAAGCTGAAAGGCGCCTCCCAACAATTTTGCAGCTTACATTTAAGCCTTTTTTGTTCAATACTGCACAAAGGCTAAAGAGATGGGTTAACTATACTTTGACTATACCAGGCTGAGTCAAAATGTTAAACATATTCATTATTCCTAGATTTTCTATTTATATATTGCAAGAGCAAAACTGAACTGAACTATATTTTGCACCATTTCGCTTCAGTTGTCTGAGACGTTTCATCTGGTCATCTAAAGGTGTCTGTCAGGCCGGACTTCAAACTCTGTTTCTGGGCCACAATTGAGGAATAACTAAAACAGGCCATGTTTTCATACACATCATTTTTGGATTGGCCAGAGTCAGCAGCTGCTATGACTGGCTTTCCCTTGGTATATCTGGCACTGCTCTTCAGACTCCAAACCCCAGATGTCGCTAAGGCAGTGCCTTGAACCAAAGTTAAACAAGATTCTCACTAGCCTGGTTTACTTTCTGTAGCCTGCGGGCAGAATGGGCAACTGGCTATTTGTTAAAAAAAGACAAATTCAATAGTGGGTGTGTTCAACACTAAAACGCAATGTTGCCATCCTGCAACCAGACCAGAACAACAACTGTGGCTCTGGACTAAGGTGCTCCTCAGATTCCTTATCAGTGTGCGGGATAAAGCATGAAACACAAACAGTGGCGGGACTACAGCACTGTGATTTCAAGCACAAAGTAACAAACTTTCAAAATTATACATTTATAACCGGAGACACACTGGACCCGGCAATGGTCTCGGGGTGTCTTCAAGCATGTGAGGGGAGAACTAAATATATCTGTGGTCAGAGGTAGATTGGAAGAGGTTAAAGGACCAGATGGAAGCACAAAGAACAGAAGTGAGAAATAAAAGACTACAGACAAAGAAATGGACAAAGACACAACAAAGCAGTTGATTGGTGCCTGGGGTGTGTGGCCAGACAGCACAGGAAGATCTCTAAAAGCTCATAAATCGTGATGAAAGGGGACCCACTATCTTCAGCCAGCCCAGTCTTGTATGCAGAGATTGGGTGGGGCCATGCATTAGTGTGGGCACTAGTCCTACAGCTGTAGTGTTAATATTTTTTTAATGTGCTTCCGATGCCACTGGATTCAAGCTAGCCTGGCTGATGAGGGGTGAAACCCCGAAACCGGTCCCAGGATGCTTGTTTCCGGTCCAGTGAGGACCTGGCTTGGCAGTTCGGGCTGGACTGTTCCCATGAGGAACAGGGTCAAGACTGATTTGCATATGGCTGGGTCCAAACTGGGGTGGCATGGTTAGCAAAAAAAACGATGGATTAAACCCAGATCTGTGACTGGGGGTGAGTGTCTGACAATGTTCAGCATTCCGTCCATCACTTGTTGTTTTTGCTTTGTCGCCCTAAGTGGGAAGGGTATACCCAGACGTGGGTCCCGTGCTTCCCATGCCACTGGATTCAAGCTAGCCTGGCTGATGAGGGGTGAAACCCCGAAACCGGTCCCAGGATGCTTGTTTCCGGTCCAGTGAGGACCTGGCTTGGCAGTTCGGGCTGGACTGTTCCCATGAGGAACAGGGTCAAGACTGATTTGCATATGGCTGGGTCCAAACTGGGGTGGCATGGTGAGCAAAAAAACGATGGATTAAACCCAGATCTGTGACTGGGGGTGAGTGTCTGACAATGTTCAGCATTCCGTCCATCACTTGTTGTTTTTGCTTTGTCGCCCTAAGTGGGAAGGGTATACCCAGACGTGGGTCCCGTGCTTCCCATGCCACTGGATTCAAGCTAGCCTGGCTGATGAGGGGTGAAACCCCGAAACCGGTCCCAGGATGCTTGTTTCCGGTCCAGTGAGGACCTGGCTTGGCAGTTCGGGCTGGACTGTTCCCATGAGGAACTGGGTCAAGACTGATTTGCATATGGCTGGGTCCAAACTGGGGTGGCATGGTGAGCAAAAAAACGATGGATTAAACCCAGATCTGTGACTGGGGGTGAGTGTCTGACAATGTTCAGCATTCCGTCCATCACTTGTTGTTTTTGCTTTGTCGCCCTAAGTGGGAAGGGTATACCCAGACGTGGGTCCCGTGCTTCCCATGCCACTGGATTCAAGCTAGCCTGGCTGATGAGGGGTGAAACCCCGAAACCGGTCCCAGGATGCTTGTTTCCGGTCCAGTGAGGACCTGGCTTGGCAGTTCGGGCTGGACTGTTCCCATGAGGAACTGGGTCAAGACTGATTTGCATATGGCTGGGTCCAAACTGGGGTGGCATGGTGAGCAAAAAAACGATGGATTAAACCCAGATCTGTGACTGGGGGTGAGTGTCTGACAATGTTCAGCATTCCGTCCATCACTTGTTGTTTTTGCTTTGTCGCCCTAAGTGGGAAGGGTATACCCAGACGTGGGTCCCGTGCTTCCCATGCCACTGGATTCAAGCTAGCCTGGCTGATGAGGGGTGAAACCCCGAAACCAGTCCCAGGATGCTTGTTTCCGGTCCAGTGAGGACCTGGCTTGGCAGTTCGGGCTGGACTGTTCCCATGAGGAACAGGGTCAAGACTGATTTGCATATGGCTGGGTCCAAACTGGGGTGGCATGGTGAGCAAAAAAACGATGGATTAAACCCAGATCTGTGACTGGGGGTGAGTGTCTGACAATGTTCAGCATTCCGTCCATCCCTTGTTGTTTTTGCTTTGTCGCCCTAAGTGGGAAGGGTATACCCAGACGTGGGTCCCGTGCTTCCCATTCCACTGGATTCAAGCTAGCCTGGCTGATGAGGGGTGAAACCCCGAAACCGGTCCCAGGATGCTTGTTTCCGGTCCAGTGAGGACCTGGCTTGGCAGTTCGGGCTGGACTGTTCCCATGAGGAACAGGGTCAAGACTGATTTGCATATGGCTGGGTCCAAACTGGGGTGGCATGGTGAGCAAAAAAACGATGGATTAAACCCAGATCTGTGACTGGGGGTGAGTGTCTGACAATGTTCAGCATTCCGTCCATCACTTGTTGTTTTTGCTTTGTCGCCCTAAGTGGGAAGGGTATACCCAGACGTGGGTCCCGTGCTTCCCATGCCACTGGATTCAAGCTAGCCTGGCTGATGAGGGGTGAAACCCCGAAACCGGTCCCAGGATGCTTGTTTCCGGTCCAGTGAGGACCTGGCTTGGCAGTTCGGGCTGGACTGTTCCCATGAGGAACAGGGTCAAGACTGGTTTGCATATGGCTGGGTCCAAACTGGGGTGGCATGGTGAGCAAAAAAACGATGGATTAAACCCAGATCTGTGACTGGGGGTGAGTGTCTGACAATGTTCAGCATTCCTTTTGCTTTGTCGCCCTAAGTGGGAAGGGTATACCCAGACGTGGGTCCCGTGCTTCCCATGCCACTGGATTCAAGCTAGCCTGGATTCAAGCTAGCCTGGCTGATGAGGGGTGAAACCCCGAAACCGGTCCCAGGATGCTTGTTTCCGGTCCAGTGAGGACCTGGCTTGGCAGTTCGGGCTGGACTGTTCCCATGAGGAACAGGGTCA
The DNA here is from genome assembly GCF_031143425.1 of Pleurodeles waltl. Classification (NCBI taxonomy): domain Eukaryota; kingdom Metazoa; phylum Chordata; class Amphibia; order Caudata; family Salamandridae; genus Pleurodeles; species Pleurodeles waltl. The sequence continues at coordinate 680,630,588 of NC_090437.1, read as the reverse complement.
AGACTGATTTGCATATGGCTGGGTCCAAACTGGGGTGGCATGGTGAGCAAAAAAACGATGGATTAAACCCAGATCTGTGACTGGGGGTGAGTGTCTGACAATGTTCAGCATTTCGTCCATCACTTGTTGTTTTTGCTTTGTCGCCCTAAGTGGGAAGGGTATACCCAAGCTAGCCTGGCTGATGAGGGGGGGTGAAACCCCGAAACCGGTCCCAGGATGCTTGTTTCCGGTCCAGTGAGGACCTGGCTTGGCAGTTCGGGCTGGACTGTTCCCATGAGGAACAGGGTCAAGACCGATTTGCATATGGCTGGGTCCAAACTGGGGTGGCATGGTGAGCAAAAAAACGATGGATTAAACCCAGATCTGTGACTGGGGGTGAGTGTCTGGCAATGTTCAGCATTCCGTCCATCACTTGTTGTTTTTGCAATATTTTTTTAATCACCTTCTTGGGCTGGGTAATGTTAGTCGTCAAGATTGCCACCATAAAAGGACACAAAGGGCCATAGTGTTGGGGGTTTCACCAAAAGACAAAATGCAATAGCACAAAAGTAGCCCAACTAAGAAAAACTGTCTGACTTTAAGCATGTCAGAAAGACTCAATTTTATCAGACCAATTTCAGAGCAGTAGTGATGCACTCAGGATCTCCCTCATTTTCTGTTCAGTGACTCATTATTGCATTTCTTGTGGAAAATTATATTGTTCGGCTTATTCAAAGTCTATGAATGAAATGGCTTGGACAACAAACAGTCCTGCGTGAGTTTGGAGCAGAAATCAAGAACAAAACACAGGCCAATCATTCATACTCATGTACATCCGGCTGCATGGATACATGCACTTCTACTCCAAGACCATAGTCAAGAGTATCTCTTCCATGAAAACACTGTTTTAAATGTGTAGGAATTTGACAGCTTTTAACATGATTTTCGTATTTAGACAAAAGCTGTATTTCCCAGTATAGAAATGCGGTGATACCACTTCTGTGCACTGGCACTAGTAAACAGCTAGTGCTACTTCTACACCTCTAAATGCAAAAAGACACACACATGCACTGTTGTGCATTATTCCTCAATTTTAATAATATTATGATTAACAGTGATGGTTATAATGTAGTTGATGGGAGAAGAGAAAACAGACCCCGTTCCCTACCTGCTTAGCGGAGATCAGGCTCACTTCTCCTTCCAACTCCATAATGTGTGTCCACAGTGTGATGTCTCTGACTAGAAGTGCAGTGAGGTGCTCAACACATGAAACTCTTCTTTCATGACATTTTGCAAATGGGGTTATTGGGTGGAGGACAGCCAACCATCTGGAGGTCTCTCCCCCGGGAAGACTGGGGAAGTGGAGCAGTCCAGGACTGCTCTGGACTATGTGGGCTATTTTGAGGCTACATGGTAGCCTTTTAGTATATAACTCACCATTTTGCGACACCAGCCACCATTTTATAGAGGTGACCCAGTGGCTGGTGTATGGGCGAGTAAAATCCCCCCGTTCCCCTTCCACCTATATGCCGATGCATGGTTGGGTTTCCCGTTTTAGCTGTTCACATGATTTGAGCTATTTGAGAAGAAGTGAGTAAGGAGACAGTGTATTGACAGGTTAGCGCTTTGGAACAGGTGCAGTGGCATGCCAAGTTGCCATGGTTAGAGAGATATAGGGGTGTTAAGTGGTAGTCAAGGTCGTTAACAAAGGTAGACAACAGCAGGCCTGGACGAGTCAGGAAGTTAAACATTTGTTAAGAATGTATCTTAGTTACAGATTCAGTGTTTTGATCATTATAAGGCAGTTTAAGGAAAAAAAAGTTTGAAACAGCATAAGGAATGCAGTATTGCAAGGTCAAGGATAGAGGGGAAGGCCTGGAGAAGGTAGGATTTACATAAGTGATTTTTGTGTATAGTGAGGCGGTTAGTTTTGCACGGCAAAGGCCAAGGTCTTCATTGTAAGCCCACGTTTCCAATAAAGTGGCCTTTACCACACATAAGCCTGCTGTCTGTGGTCGGCAATTCTTCCCTCTTCCCCAATACAACTAGCCAAGTGAAAGATACATTTGCACTAATGAAAATGGACTGACTTGGAGACACTGAGTGGTGCATTCTTTACAAACAAATATACTGAAGAAAATTGAATTTAATTCAGTTGCAACGAAAGTATTTCAACCACTATACGCATCACAGAGGCAACATCCATTTAGCCAGACAGAACTTAACTTGTCAGTTCACTCATTCACCCCCCCCCCCATTAAAAAACAGTCAGAATAATGTGTGAGACTGAAGCATCAAATTGAACATGGATGGATTACATAAAGCATTCAATGTATTAATGATGATAGAGAGATCGGCTACGATAAATGTAAAGTGACAGGTATGATGCACCTCAGGGAGTACATAAAATGACAGCAGACTCACTGTAGGCTTTGTAATTACAGGATGGACGATACCTAGTGAAGTTACACCTAGAATTAGAAGGTGGCGCCGCACCTGGATGATCCTGCTCTGGGCATTAGAAGCTGGACGCCTGCATATCATTGCTGTGACCCATACATATATCACTGGCTTTCATCGTTCCATGAGGGCCAGAAAAGGCTTTATGACAAACCTGGGGTTTCATAAGGCCTTAATACCATTATTTGTATTGTGCATTATCTGAACTTTTTCATTTAGTCTTATAAATCCAAAAAACAACACAAACGAGTTAACATAGAAAATGGATTAAAACTGTTAGATGAAATCATATGATTTCTATAAATATGCTGGTGTAAACAAAAGAAAATGTTGGGGAATGCTGAAGCATACAATAGCCAAGTGTTAAAATAAGATCCGTAAATGGTAGAAATGTTGCATCCGTTATTGAGTAAAGCAGTACACGGAGAACAAAGCCAGCTCATCCACAGCCTGATCTCAACTGCCACTTCGTCTACATTCTACACCTAACAATTATCACACACCTTCCCCCCATAAATAACAATAAGAAAACATCTCAACATAAATAAAATATACATATACATTGTGAGCACAAAACTTATGCCTTAACCGATTACATTGTCTCCCAAATAAGATGGTGCCTTTCTCATTCTCCCACTGCGCCGTAAAACTTCCTCTTCACATATCCCAACATTATTATAGTAAGAATCCTCTCACACCATGTAAGTTTATGCCATCCATACCATCCAATATGTAACCATTACATTCTTTGTGACTCTTCCAATTGTTTCCCACATTAATTCCCCAATTCTCTCCTCTATATAATGATACTCAACGAACACTCCATACCTTACCGTCCTCCAATTGTACAGCATTTTTTAAGTCCTTAACAATGCTTATTGGTTTTGACCACCGGGGTTTCCCCTTTTCCACGAACCCTGCTATCTTAATCCAAATAAACTGTCCGACTTTTTATACACTCATTCTTCTCATGCTACTACAACGATGCAATCTTGTGCGCAATTGATAACTCTTCACATTGTCCCTCAATTCACCATTAACTGACACACTGAACTTCTTACAGTTCTTCTCCATCAACCACCACAGCACCAAATTCGTAGATGGTTTCCTTCCTCTTAACAATTCAAAAGGCATCTTTCCTGTAACTGAATGAGGTGTTACCCTACACGACGAAAGCATGTTTTGTAAGGATTTTTTCCATTAAATTCCCGATTTGAGAGCTAGTTGAATGGTTTCTATTATGACCCTATTAAATCTCTCTACCTGTCCAATAGAAGAAGGATTATACAAAGCTACATTTACATGTTTGATGCCATTCTTCCTTAGAAATCCAGCCATTTTTCTGATACTAACTGAATACCATTATCTGACACTAAACTTTCTGGTACACCTTCTCTTGCAATGCATCTTCTAAGAATTCCACTACCACATCCATAGTAATTTTACTTACCATCCTTACTTCAGGCCATTTAGAAAAAAAGTCAATTAAGACAATAGCATACGACTCTTTCATTGGTAAAGTAGAAAACGGACCTATAAAATCAATGTCCAGTTTTCTCCAGGTCTATCAGGTAACTCCTCCAACATTAATGGTGCAGAACACGGTTTGGCACTTTTATCACTGCGAGCACAAATAGTACAATTTCTCACAAACCTGTAAACCATCATATCAACGCATGGCCACCAGAAATTCTCCTAAATCTTCCTTTTGCTGCTCGACATACCACCATGACCCACGTGACTCACCTTTACTATGGCATCACGTACCCCCTTAGGTGGAGTTATCCTGTCTTAGCACATCATTGCATACACTTAATTCATCCTTCACTTTCCATAACACTGCACATTCACCTCTTATTATACGTTCACCTGTCCAACCATTCGTTATATATTCTTTTATCATTTGCATCTCAGCGTCCTTCATCATCTCTTGCTCCCATTCCCGTTCAGTTATCATTTCTTGTTCCAGTTCTGCACTAGACCCACACACCAAACAATACATCATTGTACGTAAAGGCTACATCACACTGTCTAGCCTTGAAATTGCCATCATCATCTTCAATTGCTACCGTGAAAGGCCGTCAACAATAGTATTGCTTCTTCCAGGTACCTATTCCACTTTAAAAAAAATATATTATAATAATTACCTCATTCAAATGAACAAAACTGAAGAATACTACTGGTTTTGAAAAGCCAAAACACAAGCCTATTCTGCTTGTAACTAAGACTGGGTATAGAGAAGGGATGCTAAGTACTTTCAAATGCCAAGAGGACATTAGTGTTGAGTGTACGTAAGAAAGGTATTGTATACTCAAACAAACCTTGACAAACAAAAAATTTATTTTTGAAAATGATACATTTTATATCATTTGTGTATGAATCTAATATTTTATTATAAAGGTTTTAATAAAATGCATTTCGTACTTTGTGTTGAAAGTGTGCTCTGCCAATAAAGTACATGGTTGAAGTGGGATAGACATGCAACTCTAAGGCCTTATGAAAAAGAGGAGTGCTCAGAGTTAAAATGTTTTTTTTAACATACTGACATTACTAAAAAGGGAATTATCATTGTTAAGTAACTGTTTGTGTACCTGGATGAAGTTGAGCATGGATGGATGCATTTATCATTAAACTTCCATATCATACACATCTGGTGTCATAAGTACACTGAATACCACTTCATGGACAGGGAAATAAGTGGTAGATGGAAATGGCTCAGTTAATCAGGGCCACTGGAATTCCTTTGGGTAGCATCCGATTATATTAGCGTATATACATTAGCTACAGAAGCGGGGGGTCAATTATAAGTAAATCAGCCAATGTCATGCCCTCCTAAGAGAGGGTGCAGCCAATGCCCCTTCTGAAAATGAAGGCAACCAACACCAGGCCAGTGATGCTGGAACAATTTTTAGAGTGGGGGTGCTGCCATCAGTGAAGTCATGGAGGTTGTGGAACATTCAAGCACCAAAAGAGAACAAGTGTAGAAAATGAGCCACACCTTTCAGCAGGAGAGTGGTATGGGTGTCGTATGTAGCTGATGGTGCATTCGTCAGCGACCTGTTGCAAATATATTTCTAAAGCATGGTGTGGTCCAGCACTGCCATTGCAGACAGAACATTTCCACTGGAATGGCCACTAAATTTGCACAGATATGTTGTTTTACAGATAAAACTATGAAATGCACAAATTATATTTTGTAGAAGTTGGGTTTCAGTGAATATCATTTACACATCACCAAGTAGTGTCTTCATTTGTTTTGATCCTGTATTCATCACACTTCAGAATTACAAATGAAGTGCCAAGCAATGTCAGCAGAAAGAGTCTAACATTTGACCTCTGAGACAAGATAAAAACAAAATTTAAAGGCATTTGTATTGCTCATTCACCTTCTTAACAACAGCATGATTATTTTGCGGGTTGCTGCTGCAGCCCCCCTCCCCGCACCCCTCCTTCTAGTGCCTATGCTGCCGGCTCGTTTCTATGTTGGTGAACGTCACCAATATGGTGCTGCTTGAGCCAAATTACACAGGGAACTCAGGGTCCGCGACTGGACTTCCCCATGCCCTTTACATAAATCCAACCTGTACAATTAAAACAAGTATTGGTAAAGCGAACAGTTCTTTATTTAAAATGCTAATGTACAAAACATTAGCACATTGAAGCAAGACAAATGGGAGACGAACGGTTAGCAGGGGCGTACAGAAAAAGCTACAGTAAAGTAATCCCTCATGCAGCTGAATGTAAGCACTCGAGGGGAGGCGGAAGAATTCGGCCAAACAGCTAAAAGCATCTGTGGGGAAGATAAGTACTCTGCTGGTCTCAGCCAAGGCATAATGGACAAGATCTCACACGAATGGTTGAAGGAGACTGGTGAAAGAAAGCCAATGGTTGAATGTGACTGACCCAACGCCCCCTGCATGTATTAAGCTAGCAGCTCTGGTTTCAAACAGCCCTAAAGTGATGAATAGAAAACGCAAGGTATTTTACCTCATAACAGAAACCTACTAACATAATGGTGTCCTGTCAGCTACAATGTGTTGGTTTTAGTTTCAAAAAGTAGCACTGTTTACCTTGAGAAGGTGCTAAATGTAACTTACCTCGAAAAGATAAATATTTATGATAAAAGAGGCAGTAAACTGTTTACGTGTATATTAAAAACACAAACCCTCTTTGGACGAAATAGCAACTATTTGTTGGTTTTCTTTTATAAACAAGAAAAGTCCATTTGATGAGGCCACTTACAAAGGGAGGTTAAAATGCCTGTTTAAAAAATGATAAATACTTTTTTATAGCACTGCTAAAGCGTGAATATTGTATCCAATATATCATAAAATATATGACCCGAATATTTTGACTCCAGTACTGGAAATGAGCAGTTCCCTTCCAAGGAACAAAGTGTGCTCTCAAAAGCAGACAAGGCCCTTTTCTTAAGACACCGGCAAACCCAAGTCTGACCCAACCCATTTAGAACTCTTTGTACAAACTGACAACGCACTAAGTTCACTTAGAAAATTATTGGCGAAGCAGCATGGCCTGTGAGTACTCTAGCAAAAACAACTCCGCATAAATGTGTCAATTCATTACCGCCAGAGGGAAAGGTATTCAAGTAAAGTCACAAAAGAAGAGGACTGAAATAGTCAACTTAGTAAGAAGTCACAGCATGTACATGAAACGAAAAGGGAGCAAAAACAGTACTGCCGCCAAAATGCAGCTAGCCACAACCATTGAGGCAAATGGTTACGAGGCCAGATGTGGGCTTTACTGCCACCTGTCACCTACTTCACTTAGTTGTACAGCGCATAGCGGTACCAGACTTCTTTTATCTATATATTCACCTAGTCACACCACAAAAAATGATGATTTAGTTCGAACCTCTCTTGTTTACATTCAGAGTGGAAACCCGTGACGTAATGAACTACAGCAGCCGCCACAGCGGTGAAAACACCCTTAGCTAACTGAGACCGCCCGAGAGATTAGATTCCCCAACTACCGCCAACCAATGTGCTTGGATCTGCGCCAGGCTTTCCGTACTGCACCAGTATGGAAACACTGCGAAACACTCACAACTGTGCATAATTCACAAGATCTCACAAAATTGGTTTAATAAGCAGAGATCTTTTTTAAAACATGAAATGGGAAATGCATGAGAATTCATAACGTAAATTGCGTCATAACCGATTCACACCATCCTCTACCCGGCATCGACTTTCCAAACATATACACGTGCACCCGGACCGTGTGCAATAGCTCACTATGACTGAACCAGCAAGTTACCCCTACTGGCAACTGACGCCTTCCTTGTAACTATGTAATCTTGTACATTATGGGGAGGATGGCACACATTATGAAGCTGTCCCAGATGAGCTGCCTGCAATAGAAAAAAACAACAACACAAAAGCATAAACAGATTTGAATGAGAAGTGAATCTTGCAAAATTGCTCTGTAGCACGCCTTGGCAAATAGCGCCTTGTTCTGGAGCCGAGCGCTTTCAGCTGCCTTCCCCTTCTCTTGCTCCAGCAGAACTCGGCTAAACTTACTTTTGGTTGCAGAGATCAGGTTCTTGCCATCTTTCAGCAGATCTTTTATAAACTTGTTGGTTTTTTCCAGCTCCACCTCGTGAGCTCGTATCCTTTCCCGCAGCCAGGGACTGTCCAGGTAGCAGTCGCTGAACTCCAGAGGTTGCAATCCCATGATTATAAAAGTTTGAAATCTCCGACTGAGTCCGCCGGGAGAAATTCCTTAGAAGAGCAGCCGCGGGACACGCTGCGGCTGACTGCTTCCAGTGAGCGTGTCAGCTTACCATGAACATTCAGCAACAAAACCGGGCAAACACCCTAAAACCAGGGGCGAGGGCACCCCGCGGACACAGGGAGAAAACGCAGGCACCAGCACCACCTTAGACGCAGGGAAAAGCCACAGAAGAGCAGCACACCCGGGCCGCCGCAGCCACACACCCGGCCGATCCCATCAGCCTCAGCAGGGACATTCCTGCAGCTCAGTGACACCTCCCTCTAGGTCCCGCCCCCTTCAGTTGCACCTCCCCGACAGCCAGCTACTCCCACCCAACCAAACGCCCCCTCCAAGCAGTGTGACACTGCTTACCTACCCTGTATGCTAGAAACCGCACTCATGTTTTCCAGTCCTACTCAGGGCAATTTGTCGGTGTCGGGTAAGACTTAATTTAAGCATAGATTGGGGGTGTGGCAGCCCCGCCTCTCCTCCATGTGTTAGATGGCCCCTAGCACCCGTCCCTGTCAGGGGTGGTAGCCACACCTCCCATGTCTCTCCCGTGGGTGCTCCTGAGGTTTATGCACGCAGCTTTCCCAGCCTTCTTCACCCCATCTGCCCTACCTCCTTCATAAAAACGCACGTCACTAGCATAGGGTTTGATTGCAGGAAAGCCTTCCTCTACAACGTTATCACCCACAGGATACCCTTTCTAAATAATTCCGCCCAATCCAGGGAGTGCATTGGTAATGTTATAAAAACCATAGGGAAAAGTGCTTTCTTTCCTAAGGCGCACGCTAAGTACCCCTCCAGATAATTGCAGTGAATGTTTAAGGTCACATTCGTCATGCAACTTCCCGCTAACATATCTCCAGTACTTGCTAAAATTCTACGGTAGCTCCGGCTGCATATGTTACTTTTATTATTTATTTTTTTAAATATAATGCTGAAAGTTACACACGGTGGTAAAACCCCTCTACTCCAATTAGGTACTAGGCTCCGCCCATCTCCCTTCCCATCCATGCTCCTTCATCTGTCTGCCCATCCTTCCGTTACACGTTGACTCCGCCCACTTTTATGTGACGTCCCGAGAAAGGGATGAAGGCTGGGGAGGAATACGGACCTAGAAGGAAGCGCGCGGGGCCGCAGGAAAGGAGGTTGTGCGAGAAGGAGAACCGGAAGCTTGTTGACCACAGGTTTCACAGAGCAGGAGACATGGAGAGGGCTGTGGAGCGCCGACGGGAGGGTGTCACGGAGGAGGGGGAGACTTTACCAACGAATGACTGCAAATTATCGGAATAAAATAGCCGTGGGCAGGAGGCTTATGCTCAGAAAACTTCACACGGCTGCATATTTCATTTAGTCTATTTAACAGGATTACCTAACTGGCCACACTAGAGGAAACCTGCTGAACAATAGTACTTTTTGGAGCAGGGTTTCGTGTATCTTAATGTAATGTATAATCATTAAATAACTCCCGCCTTTGGTCCTATGGACCCTTGTTCCTGGACATAGATCACTACAACGAACGCACCATGACCTTTCAGCCATGAATAACCACAACAAATCTAGTAAGAGTTTGGATATTTATTCCCTATTAGTTACAATCTAATATCATGTTTATTAGTTTCAACAATAATAAGCACATCAAAACCACTATAACTTGGCAACTCGAGCAAAACTTAATCAAAGCATAGATCATGAACATTAGAACACAGCACAACGATAACATGAATCAACTTTAGCGGAGTATCATTAGCACATTATTCAACAAAGCAAGATTTCAGTCATTTGTCTATTTGCATCTGATATTAATGAACTCCTCAACTAAACTCAAATTAGCATCAGCATGTTGGGCTTCATGCAAAACAATTTGGCAACATGAATTTGGAAAACATCTAACTATGGTCTCTATCAAAAGAGCAGTTGGTACCTAGAAAGAAAAGGCAAACAGACAATTACAATTTATCATCAGATAGTTACCCATCCAAATGGGTCAGCATACAGCGTCTGTCTTCGTCCTCAGGACATCAGTCGATTCGCCATCAGCCAGGATAAACAGGTAAGTCTCAGTAGGGCATAGCAAGAAAAAGCTCTTCCCTCATAAGGAGGAGAAGTGCATAACAGGCAAGGAATAAGGTGAGGATGGTTTAAGGTATAAGACAGTTTAAGATAAGTGGCTAAGATTGGCAAGGATTGGTAAGGAAGAGTGGCTCAATAATGGCTGGCTTCTCCTCGGGTCACGCCGTTATATGAAAGCTGTCGAACAAGTCTCTAATTTCCCATTGGGCAATATTTGGTGCATCATTATCCCTGTCCAATAATTCTTCACCCACCTTACTAGAATTTTCACCTAACACAGTTCTCATGCAGTTGATTGGCTCCTGTGATTGACGTCTTCATCGGGTGGAATGTCAGGTATGAAAAGTTACACTTGTCGCTCCAGTCAGTAGTTCCATTGTCTTCTCCTAGTCCAGACGACCTTGCACCTGTTGCGAATTACACTGTTGCACTTGGCAAGAATGTCTCCTTGAGCAAGAATTTACTACGGCTACACACACATCTCTAGCTTCTGGAAAAGTCCAGCTTCGTGTCCTTGAGGAAAGCAGCACATTGCACGTTGAAAAAACACAATTAATATGAAACCAGGCAGCTAGGCCCAGACCCTCACTAACTAAGGCCTAGTGATTAACTTAGCAAAACCCTAATACATAATCCGTAATGCAAATACAAAACCATACATTAGTACATTGTTAATTCATTATTAGTCAGTTTAATTAATCATCGTATACATTGGTGGCCACTCCCCGTGGGCACATTTCAAACACGTACATTATTTTTCTAGGTTAACATATCTTCTACGCGGCTTCATTACACATTATATTGCAAGCTTTTCATGTTAATATTAATTCTAAAAGTCACACTCCAACATTCCCTCCTCTGATGACTCTTGTCATCATACAACCTTCTCCTTTACAATTTCCATCCTAGAATTCTCTCATTTCAATTTCTTCCCTCAACCGTGCCCCTTCTAATTTTGCCCTGAACATTTTTTCCATTTTCTTTTCTTCCCTCCTCTTATTATTTTTCGTCATTTTTATTTTAATTCTTATACTAATTTTGCATGACAGCCATAATCCAAATAGGCAAGCTATAACAATCAATATTCCCTGTATTATTTTTGCCAATATCCCATGCCAAATATTACTAAACCAACTTCCCACTTTAGCAAGTCCCTTTCCAACCTTTTCCCAAACTCCAGGTTCTTTGAGCTCCTTCAAATCTGTACTATCTCTTGTTAGGTTAGTAAGCATACTTCTAATCTCATTAGTATTATCAGGTATGTAAGCACAACAATGACGCTCATTAAGCATTTTACAAACTCCACCATTTTTCGCTAAAAGAATGTCTAAAGCAAGCCTGTTTTGAAGAGTCATAGCCCTCTCCGCAGCAATTTCAGTATCCATCAGGAGAATAGCCCCTGTGAAATTTGTCAGCATATTATCCACAATAGTAGACACCTTTTGAATCTTTATGGAATTCAAAATAACTCCCACTGAAGGAATTATTGCCCCAAATATGTCTTCTACTACACCAGCAGCAGTCTCTCTCCTTTGTCTAGTACGATGTAATTCAGACAATTTCGGAAACCTTTTCAAGTCCTCTAATTGATATATCTTTGGGAAAACTATCCCCAAATAACATGTCCCATACCATCCTTTTTGAAGACGGTAATAAGCATTAAGTCCACAAATATAATAGATCCCAGGGATCGCTGGATCCTGTCCATTTAACATGAACGTCCATTTACTCTGAAACAAAAACACATGCTTACATTCACTCGTTCCCACAAACACATTATGATAATATGACTTTGGTCGCGTTATGCAAAGCTTGCCTACGTGTAGTGCATCTAAAGCTAATTTCCCTTGTTCCCTAACCGCACTGTAACTCTCACTATTTACAAAAGCTCGCTGCTGAAAGCCTTTTTCTAACTTCCCCTTCAATGCCCTCCTTCTATCTTCTGTGTGATCTAGAAAACTTTTCTCTACGGATGTAAGCAAACAGGTCAGATTATTGCGATGTGCATAAGATGTACTAAGTGTTAATGTTGCTTCAAAGAACCCCTTAATTAATTATATGCTATAGTATTTAGCTACACTATTTAAATCCTCTATGATAGGCACATAAGAAAACACAAGGTCGTGGTTGGAATAAAAGTATTGAATCTCCCCCTGGTTATAGAATTGTGTTAGTAACAAACTACAGCTTATCCCATATGTTAGAGGCAAACTATGATAGGTAACTCCCTCTTGCACTGAAACAGGAATCTGTGTACACACATAACAATCTTTCGCATCCATAGTGTCAACATATTCACCTAGCAAGCAATAGAAAACATTAGTTGATAGTTCCCCTTTCACGTTAGTTCCCTCATGCAAATATCTTGTGTCCTGCTCGAACCTCTCCCAAGCTGTTAGTGTAGCGGCGGTCTCAGGAATTGTAGCATTGTTAGTTTCACTCTTATCCACCAATGGTATTCCCAGAATCAGAACTATGATGAATATCACATACACGACACCCAAACCAACACCCAAATATTTACAACGCCTACTTCCCCTATTATCATCTCTAACGTTAGCCATGATCTGTAAAGAATCAGAAAACAAAATATTATAATTTCAAACAACAACCAACAGAGGATCGTTAAAGCCCCTTTTTTTCCTTTTTTTTTTCTTCAGCAAAGTTAAAGCAAGCAAAAGTCTTTCTTCAGCAATTATTTACAGCTTTCACATTCATTCCCAGGATCCTTGTCAATTCAGGTTAGCAGCTTGTCAAAATCAGTTTTCAAAAGTCAATTCAGGTTAACTGTGTCACATCCGGTAATTTATCAGTCTCTTTTCTCAGTTTTCTCTAACTCAATTTTCACATCAACAGAGTCTCTTTCTCTGGCCAGACTCAGGTACTAAAGTACTGACCTGGGACTTCTCGATCAAAACAGAACACCAAGATTTCTTGTTGCCACTCAGCTGACGTTGCGTACGCCCATTCAGGACCTGCGTACCTTCTGTTTGCTACTCTCTTTCTTTTCAACTTGCGATCACCCTGCAACTCTCCTTCACTCACATCTTCTCTTCTTGTTTTATCTACCTCCTCTTCTATTGCATCTTTAATAACCACTTTTCCCTTAGACACTTGCAGTTCTGGCCACTTATCCCCTTTCAGTGTCTCTCTGGTCTTTTATCTTCCTTGTGGCAGCTCGTTGCCATCCTCTGACCCTATGGTGTTTTCTCTTGATGGACCTGCAATTTGCTCAGGAGGAGTCTGGACACTCTGATTCTCTTCTGCCTCAACTCCTTTGCATTCTGGGTCTGTCAGGGGCTCAACTTCTTGTCCGTATCTGTCTGCTTCTGGGAGAACCTCCTTCTGACTCGGTCCTCCTGGCGCCTCAGTTGAGATAGGCTAACCGTCACCCCTCTGGATCGCTTCTCCTTCATCTCTCATTGGAGTGCCTAATCCGTCCTCAACGGGCTCTCCTTCTGCCTCGGTTCCCCTTTGATTACTCTCCGGCCCTGAGACTTCCTTTTCTGTTGCTGTCACTTTCGACAATTCAATTTCCTCATCAGTTGGGCACGTCACCTTTTTCGTGTGAGTGGCATGGATCCAGTTTGGAATTGCCACACACTTCACAGCAGTAGTAGTTGTTAGTATTACTTGATATGGCCCCTTCCAACGTGCCTCCAAACACAACTTCCTCACGTGTTTATTGATGACAACCCAGTCACCAGCTTTCAGGTTGTGACCTGGATCATTTATCGGTGGCAGTGTGGTGGCTTCCACCTGGTGAGAGAAAGAGCGGACCACGTCAGCCAGACCCTTTCAGTAGTCCAATACCATATCATCCGTGATATTCACAAGAACATTTGCAGGCACTGCGGGCAGACTCATAGCTCGGCCCATAAGAATTTCATGAGGAGACAGTCCTGTTTTCTTGTTGGGCATGTTTCTCATTGACATTAGCACCAAGGGCAATGCATCAGGCCATTTCAAATTCGTAGCTGCACACATCTTTGCCATTCTCGACTTCAGGGTGCCATTCATATGCTCCACTAATCCTGATGCTTCAGGGCGGTAACTACAATGCAACTTCTGTTCAATGTTCAAAGCTGCACACAATAGCTTAACCACCTCGTTGTTGAAGTGACTCCCCCTATCTGATTCTAAAGAGATCGGAAACCCGAAACGTGGAATCAATTCCCTAAGCAGCAGCTTCGCTACGGTGAGACTTTCATTTCTGCGTGTAGGGTAAACTTCAATCCAGTGACTAAAGATACACACAATCACTAACACATATCTCAGACCTCCACACACAGGCATTTCGATAAAATCCAATTGCATTCTGCTAAATGGACCTCCTGCTCTCCCAATGTGGCTCAAATTCACCACTGTCCCTTTTCCCACATTCATCTGCTGACAGATGATACACCTGTGACAGATCACTTCTGCAGCTTGTCTGAATTTCGGGTTAAACCAGTCAATTTTGAACAACCTGATCATGGCATCTCTCTCAATATGTGCTTGCCCATGGTAAAACCTTGCAAACTGTGACAGAAGACTGTTCGGCAAAACCATTTTCCCCTCATCTGAAACCCACAAATCATCTGGTATTTGTACACATTGCATGCTAACCCAAGAACGTTTCTCATCTTTGCTGGCACGTCCCTGCAACAATTTCAATTCCACCAACGTGTCAACCACCCTTAATGCGTAACCTGAGCAAGTCTCATTTTCTGTTTCAGGTAACAATTCCCACTGATCCTTGAACGATATACAGTTCAATGCACAAAACCTTGCGACTTGATCCGCATATCCATTTCCCATTGAAACAAAGTCTTGTGATTTCAAATGAGCGCTGCATTTCACCACGGAAATTTCATGAGGTAACTGAATCGCGTGCAACAACTCCTTTATTCTTTCACCATTTTTCACTGGAGAACCAGAAGAGGTCAGGAAACCCCTCTGTGACCATAGCTGGCCAAAATCATGAACAATTCCAAACCCATATCTGCTATCAGTATAGATGGTTACTCTCAATTCGGCAGCAGCATGGCAATCTCTAGTAAGAACAACCAATTCTGCCACTTGAGCAGAATATACTCTCTAAAGCCAAGATGCTTCCAGGATACCAGTGATCGTACACACAGCATATCCGGCTCTCAGCACTCCTACTTAGTCTCTCAAACATGAGCCATCAACAAAGATAATCTTGTCATTTTCTTCCAATTGGGTATCTTTAATATCAGGCCTCGGTTTGGTGCACATTTCTGTTACCTCAAGACAATCATGTTCTACATCATCAGCATCCTCAACTTCTGTGTTTTCATTTGGAAGCAAAGTTGCCAGGTTCAGCACTGTACATCTTTTCAACGTTACATTTGGTGACCCCAATTTGGTAGTTTCATATTTTGTCAGTCTTGCATTTGTCATATGCTGCGTTTTGGTACGAGTTAACAGGATCTCAACTGAGTGTGGGACCATAACTGTTAAAGGATGTCCCATCACTATGCCTTCACATTGTGCGAGGCTTTGACCAACTGCTGCTACTGCACGCAGACAACCTGGTAAGGCCGCTGCACCTGGATCCAAAGTAGCTGAAAAATATGCTACTGGTCGGTTTACACCTCTAGGGACCTGTGTCAGGACAGACAAAGAACATCCATCACGTTCATGACAAAACAGAACAAAAGGCTTTGTGTAATCAGGCATACCTAAAGCTGGAGCCCTACACATACACTCTCTCAGCTCGGTAAATGCCTTCATTTCTTTCTCTGTCAGTGTTAGGACATCTGGGCCATCCTTAACCGTCAGTCTCACCAATGGCTTGGAGATGACTGAGAAATTTGGGATCCACTGACGACAGTATCCCACCATTCCCAGGAACATCCTAACGTCTCTCCGTGTCGCTGGGGGATTCATCTGTAATAAGGTGGTCACTCTTTCCCTGGATAATTTCCTCGGCCCTTTCTCAATTAGATGACCTAAGTATTTCACCTCTTTCTGACAATACTGCAGCTTCTTTGGTGACACCTTATGCCCATTCTTTCCCAAGTGGTTCAACAAGGCAATGGAATCGTACTTGCAGTCATCTCTCATTTTGGATGCAATCAACAAATCATCAATGTACTGTACTAGAGTCGATTGAAAAGGCAATTCCAACGATTCCAAATCCTTCTTCAATATCTGATTGAAGATGGAAGGTGATTCTGAAAACCCTCGAGGAATTCGACACCAACTGTAGACCTTGTCCAAGAATTTGAAACTAAAAAGAAATTGGCTGTCCTCATGAAGAGGCACAGAAAAGAACGCTTGGGACAAATCTACTACTGTGAACCACTCTGCATCGCATGGAACCTGGAACATGATCACAGCTGGATTTGGCACCACTGGGCAACACTTCACCACTATGTCGTTCATTTTTCTCAAGTCTTGGACAATTCGAACTTTTCCCACAATGCTTCGTCAGTCCCATTATTGGTGAATTAAATGGACTGCTCATCACTTCTTTACAAACTCCTTGCTTCACAAAGTCCGCAATTAACTGTGCTACCTGTATAAAAACATCTTGCGCCATGTGGTACTGTGGTACCTGGGGGAACACAGCATTCGGCTTCACGCTAACTTTAACTGGTTCTACTCCTTTTATAAGTCCCACTTCCTTTCCTGTCAAGTCCCACACTTTCTCTCTGACTGTCCCCTGCAAATCTGCTGGCAGATCAGTCACTGTGAACATTGGGAAGAAGTTAATCAGAGGATACTCCTCATCTGTCGTCTCCGTCTCAGGCTCTGAAACCTGACCGTCATCCTCCTCATCGTCACTGTTTGTCTGCACCTCAATTCCCTCATTGGAACAGGTGATAGAACATCTTGTCTTGCACAGTAAGGGGGTCATTCTGACCCTGGCCGGTGGCGGAAGCCGGGGGCCTGGATGGAACCGCCAGAATACTGCTGCGCGGTCAAAAGACCGCCGCGGATATTCTGGGTTTCCCGCTGGGCTGGAGGGCGACCGCCAGAAGGCCGCCCGCCAGCCCAGCGGGAAACACCCTTCCATGAGGATGCCGGCTCCGAATGGAGCCGGCGAAGTGAAAGGGGTGCGACGGGTGCAGTTGCACCCGTTGCGATTTTCAGTGTCTGCATTGCAGACACTGAAAATCATGGTGGGGCCCTGTTACGGGGGCCCCTGCAGTGCCCATGCCATTGGCACTGCAGGGGCCCCACGACATCCCATACCGCCATCCTGTTCCTTGCGGCCAAAACCGCCAGGAACAGGATGGCGGTCGGAATCCCCATGGCGGCGCAGCAAGCTGCGCCGCCATGGAGGATTCCCCAGGGCAGCGGAAAACCAGCGGTACACCGCCGGTTTTCCGTTTCTGACCGCGGCTGTACCGCCGCGGTCAGAATGCCCAAGGGAGCACCGCCAGCCTGTTGGCGGTGCTCCCGCGGTCGTTGGCCCTGGCGGATTTTACTGCCAGGGTCAGAATGACCCCCTAAGTCTCTTCCCTGTAGGGACACGGGAATCAAATCGCAAACTACAAACCTGTGCAACCCCTGAAAAGTGCCAAGCTCAACCTGAACTGGATCTGTGATCGGGTTAGTCAAGAGCTGATTCGCCACTCCTACTACCTTAACCGTACGTCCTGAAAGGGACAGCTTCGGAACCTCTGCACTTCTGACTGTAGAGTGTGTAGCTCCTGTATCAACCAAGAATGAGACCTTGTGACCTATTACTTTCCCTTGCACATAGGGCCCTCTCTGACCTACTTCTAGGGTGCTGCAAGCCTGCACTCCTCACTATCTGAACTCTCATCCGACCATTCATCATTTATTCCACTCCCACCACACAATGGGAACTGTTGTACTGTGTTATTTTGACTCATTCTTTGACCTGTGACCTGTTGAGGAAGCATCACCTGTTGCTGTTCCATTGGTGCTAAGGGCAACTGCATTTGCTGTCTAGGTACCAAAGGAACCTGCTGTTGCATTTGCTGCATCTGCGTCGGTTGTGCACGTGGCATCTGCACTTGTTGCATGGGTTGAAGATCCTGCATCTGGACCATGTTATTCTGAAAGTTCAGATTAGGACCTCTCATCCTTGGTCCTTTAACATTTTGGAATGCATTGATATCATTGCTTTGTTGAACAACACCCTCCTGCACCATCATCGGGCACTCCTGCTTCCAGTGTCCGACGCCCCCCAAGCATGACAAGGTAACACCTTCTTCATCCCCTGCACATCATTTTGAACTACTATGGTATTCAGGTCTGGACCACGGTTCACAAAACCTCATCGACCTCTGCCTCTCGCTTGCACCTGAAACATCCCGTTTCCTTGCGGCTGTTGCACCATCTGCTGTAAACCATTTCCCTGCATCCCTGCTTGTGCTGCCTTAATTTGCATTACCATCACTTTCTCCTTTAACTTTCTCCGCTTCAACTCAATTTCATCACTACAGTATTTCGCATACTGCAACACCTCGTCAATTGGCTTTGCTTGCCAACAGATCAAATTATTCTTAATCATCTGGCTAATCTCGGGTCTCAAACCCTCAACAAATCTGAACACAAGGTGATTCATGTCCTTTGCCTCTATGACCTCTGTACCACTGTAGTGCTTGAACGCTTTCAACAATCTCTCATAGTAGGCATGTATTGACTCTTTGGCCTCCTGCGCCGTTCGATCAATCTTTTGCCAATCAATATTTTGCGGTGACACCTTCTGCTTCAAGAACTCAATCAACTTATAGTAGTACCTCATCACCTCAGGAGACGGTGCTCCTGTGACTCTATCTCTCGCTGGTTCCGCGGTTGGCCAATCCATACTCCTCTTGCACTCAAGCCACAAATCAGCTGGAACTATAATCTCAAAAATAGACACTTCGCAAGCTTCACAAACCTATCTGTCTGCTGATACCACTCTATTGGCTTCTCCCTCAGCCTGGGGAAATCATTTGTGAATGACAGAATGTCACCTCTAGACCATGGTACATGGACAAGAACCCCTCCTGCTGTCTCTCTCATTGGTAACATCTTTATTGTACCGGTATCCGGCACTGGTTTCGCCTGCTGCTGCTCCGAGCAGTCACTTTTCCTTTTATCTCTTTTCTTTGCCCATCTGCCTTCCCACTTCTCTAAGGCTCCCCAAAATTGTGCACTCTGCAGTATTTCTTTAAGATGTGCATTCATCCCAGTAGACCTCAGGTGTTCAAAATCCTTAGGCTCAAAATCTAACCTATAACTCTTCTTCAGATGTTTAGTATTGTCTAAGTCTATGCCCTATTTATCTGCCAGGTTTGCCAACTTCTGGTGCACCTTGCTCACTTCTTTAGTTATCTTTGGGTACAGATACCTCAACTCTGCTTCAGTGTATGACTCTAGCCTGTTCACTCCCATGCTCCCTTCAACTAGTTCATTTGCCTCCATGCCCAAACTCACAAAATTCAGGTATTCTTCCCTTTCCGACTGCTCTGCTGTCGCAGGAGTAGTCTGTGGTGAATTTAACTTGTCTAACCATTCATTCAGTTGTTGCGCAGTTAAACCTTGCAAGGAGATATTTCCAGCCTGCATCATCGGTATTTGCGATACATTCGCCCTTGAGATCTGCGGAGTCAGCAGTCCCAAACCTGATTGTCTCATGGTATCTGGAGGAACCCCAATCAGACTGAAGTCTAACAAAGACCTAGATCTCTCTATTGTCTGTTCCACTGGAGTCATCCCTTGAGAGCTCCCTAGTTTCTGCTAGTGTCTTCTCTGCTTTCCTCATTTTCCTCTCAAACTTCTGTTGCTGTTGTCGTATTGCCATCAGTTCCCAAATTGCTAGCGCCTCAAACTGCGCTGGCCTCGGAGGTGGCTTTTGCTCATTTAACACCCTCTGCAAATTTTCCAAAATGCTTATATTCAGCGTTCCGTGTTCCGGAAACGCCAAACACCCTTCTTTCTCTGTCGTTTTGCACCATTTCTTTAGCCAAAGACATGGCGCGACTCCCCTCTCCTCCATTACGGCATAAGCCGGTGTATCTTCTGGCGGTGTAGGCTCCCCCACACTCGCAGTAATGTACACATCTCCCCTCAAAGCGCCCTTTAAATCCTTGAAAAACTTCTTTTTTGCGTCTTTTATTTTTCTAACAATCGAATCAGGAAGTGACTTCAATTCCCAGAACTCTCTTCGCCACCTTCTCAACCAATTGCCTCTCACGGACGGCTGCCAATCCGTGTGCGACCCTTCTTACTAACTGACCTATCCCAGCGCGGCTCCAATGACGTCACACTCACACACACTGCGGCTGACAAAGTCTTGCGGCTTGTCTTCCTCACTCTCGATTCACACAAAAACTACTGCAATGTATTGCAAGCACTAACAAAAACTCAAATTTGCCGGTTTACTACAAGAAAGGGTAACACAATCGCTTCAGAACTTTACAGAGATTTTGCTTAGCCTCGGCCGCTACTCTCTCCTTCTCAGATCCCGCACTGGCAAGCAAAATTTGACCTGCAAATTCTACTCTCGACTTGTCAGTGGGTTGTCCTAGTGCACTTTAGGACTCGCCAAATCTCCATCGAAGTTTTCATTCACACACCTTGACTCAAACTCGACTCGTCAACCACGCCCGATTGACCTATTAAACTGCACAAATTGCAACATAAACCATCAGTATACTCCGGAGTCTTAGACCACGCAGGGTCCGTACATCACCAACAACCACGTGGACAATTTTGAGCACAAAGCGCCACACTCACATGAAGTTTTCCGACTTCCCTACTCTCATAATGCGGAGTACGCACACTCCTACTAAAACATTACCTGGCCTAAAATACTCACAAACCTCACAATTCACCGGCGGTATCCATAAGCTGTGCAAGCGCAAACCCTATGTAACTCACACTATCACTAGAACGCCGAGAACATACCCAACTCACTTCAGCAAGCTCTGAGATTCCTGGAAAGTCATTTGGGACTTAGGGGTACATCATCTCTCCAATTTGCATTATTTCAAAAACAATTTTCAAACACTGGTCCCTCGTCCTAGGGCCCCAAAGGGCCGAAACCGTCCTCTGCTACCAGAACTGATAACGCACCAGAACCTTGATAAGTAAACTTACAAGGAGACACGTCTAGGCCAATGAACCTTTTGGCCACGTTTGGGGACTTCCCAGAACGAGGTATCCGATTAGCATTGCAGTCAATAGATCAATAACCTCGTCAATATTTACAATAACTAACCAATCAAGCAAATCTCTAACATTTAATATAGATCAATACAACTAACGCACCATGACCTTTCAGCCATGAATAACCACAACAAATCTAGTAAGAGTTAGGATATTTATTCCCTATTAGTTACAATCTAATATCATGTTTATTAGTTTCAACAATAACAAGCACATCAAAACCACTATAACTTGGCAACTCGAGCAAAACTTAATCAAAGCATAGATCATGAACATTAGAACACAGCACGACGTTAACATGAATCAACTTTAACAGAGTATCATTTGTACATTATTCAACAAAGCAAGAATTCAGTCATTTGTCTATTTGCATCCGATATTAGTGAACTCCTTATCTAACCTCGAATTAGCATCAGCATGTTGGGCTTCATGCAAAACAATTTGGCAACATGAATTTGGAAAACATCTAACTATGGTCTCTATCAAAAGAGCAGTTGGTACCTAGAAAGAAAAGGCAAACAGACAATTACAATTTATCATCAGATAGTTACCCATCCAAATGGGTCAGCATACAGCGTCAGTCTTCGTCCTCAGGACATCAGTCGATTCGCCATCAGCCAGGATAAACAGGTAAGTCTCAGTAGGGCATAGCAAGAAAAAGCTCTTCCCTCATACAGAGGAGAAGTGCATAACAGGCAAGGAATAAGGTGAGGATGGTTTAAGGTATAAGACAGTTTAAGATAAGTGGCTAAGATTGGCAAGGATTGGTAAGGAAGAGTGGCTCAATAATGGCTGGCTTCTCCTAGGGTCACGCCGTTATATCAAAGCTGTCGAACAAGTCTCTAATTTCCCATTGGGCAATATTTGGTGCATCATTATCTCTGTCCAATAATTCTTCACACACCTTACTAGAATTTTCACCTAACACAGTTCTCATGCAGTTGATTGGCTCCTGTGATTGACGTCTTCATCGGGTGGAATGTCAGGTAAGAAAAGTTACACTTGTCGCTCCAGTCAGTAGTTCCATTGTCTTCTCCTAGTCCAGGCGACTTTGCACCTGTTGTGAATTACACTGTTGCACTTGGCAAGAATGTCTCCTTGAGCAAGTCGGGTCCCATGAGAAAGAATTTACTACGGCTATGCACAAATCTCTAGCTTCTGGAAAAGTATGGCTTTGTGTCCTTCAGGAAAGCAGCACATTGCACGTTAGAAATACACAATTAATATGAGACCAGGCAGCTAGGCCCAGACCCTCGCTCACTAAGGCCTAGTGATTAACTTAGCAAAACCCTAATGCATAATCCTTAATGCAAATACAAAACCATACATTAGTACATTGTTAATTCATTATTAGTCAGTTTAATTAATCATTGTATACATTGGTGGCCACTCCCAGTGGGCACAACGTACATTATCTTTCTAGGATAACTTATCTTCTACGCGGCTTCATTACACATTATATTGCAAGCTTTTCATGTTAATATTAATTCTAAAAGTCACACTCCAACAGAATTATTTACTTCAAACAACCTGACCAGTGAAGTGCATTTTGGGCTTCACAAGAAACAATAAAGGGAGTTTGTGTGAGTTAAAGTTTAATTAACAAATTCATTCAAATTGATTTATGTATTTAGTAAATAGTAAAATGTTGGCATCATCATTACAGATTCAAATAATCTGTTATTTGGTATTTCAAAACAAGATAAAATATCAGATTTAGTAAGGACGACAACATATAGAAAATATAGCAAGTGTGTTACATAAAGTAAATTAATAATCTAAATTAATAGATGTTTAGGCATTAAAGACAATTTCTTCAATAAGCAAGATAAGATGTCAGTTTCAAAAACCCAAATGAAGGGCTCTGATGAGAGAATGAAAATGCATAGGCATGAAGCCTTAGACTTAAACAGTGGAAATAAGAAGAAGCTGCAAAGTATTCTCAGCTATAAATCAGCAGGTGTGCTTAGTCTCTGAGTGAGAAAGAGAAGGGCTCTGATTGGGTCTCTCAAGTCTCCCATCCTAACTAAAACGAAACACACACTAATATAATTCTGCCAAAACGTTATTTGCACCAGATCTTGGGTCGCTCAAGTCTCCCATCCTAACTAAAACTAAACACACACTAATATAATTCTGCCAAAACGTTATTTGCACCAGATCTTGCATTCCCTCTTCCCATCAACTAATCAATCCTCAGCATACTTTGAGAGCAGGTAAACTCCCTAGTTTCTCACATCTTCACAGTGGAGTACAGAAACGAGTCATTGAATTGTGACACTGATTGCATCTGGTAGTTTAGACAATTCTTCCCACGAGTCACTCACATATCCTGCCATCGCCTCTCTGGTCAGAACCTCTCTATCAGTTGTTTAATATATAACAAATGACTATTCACTAAATAACAGAAGGCTTCTGGAAAGTTTACAGCATCTGCATGGAAGAGAAAAACGTCTTGTGCAAGACAACAGTTTAATGCGAAAAACAGGTCTCCCAACCCTAACTTGTAAAGTCGATTTTTAACCCCTTAGCTGCTGCTCCCCGCTCCAGTGTTGAGCCCTTATTTGGCTAATTGCGAGCGTGTCTTACCTTATTGGCCCTTCTTATGTTAATTGATAAGAGGACGCGTTCTTAGCCCGATGGACCTTTTGACCCATTTAAGATGTTCACACCCTTAAGAGAGCCACATTATAAATACTATCAAAACAAACAATAGGAAATTCTTTACAGACAGTAATTCTCCCACACCATGACCCATTAGGCCACGAATAACCACACCTTGGGTATCAGTCAGAAAATGTATTTCCCTAAATTAACAATGCTAGTATTACATAAATTAGTCTCAAAACCAAATGATATAAGTGTAAGAATAGCGCTGGTTGACCGAATCTCCTAAAGAATCTCAATTTAACTAATGCGTTGATAACCAAGGCTTCCAATGCTAAAGTACCAATCAACAATAAGAGTAATTGCGCAATGGTAATAACATACATTTGAATTTCAGCTACTGAGTAACATCAAATAGCAATTAGATGAATGAAGGAAAAACTCACTAACGTCAGATTAGCATTAACATGTTTGGACTTCATGCAAAATAATTTATTCAATACACATTTGGAAAACATCTAACTATGGCTCTATCAAAATGCAGCAATTGTTACCTAGAAACAAAAGACAAATCAATAATAAAGACACTTGTAGTTGATATACATGTCCTTATGAATCAGCAAGTGGTGAACAGTCTTCGTCAAGCGGACATCGGTTGAAGCAGCATCAGCATCAGGGCATGGCAATGGAAATGGTTCAGAATCTGGGACTCTAAGCTCTCCAAAACATTAGAAAGAAGTAATCTAGGGCAGGAAGCAAAGGCGTTACGAACTTTAAGCAACAAGCGCAAAAGTAAGCACCAGCATTATCCATGGAGCACAAGTATAAAATATCGAGTAGAGTGGATCTCTGCTGAGTGAAAAGAAGTGACTGAAGCCTCAAGAAGAAGTGGCGAAGTGGGGATCTGAATGTGAACTCTTAGTGAAGTGCGGTAAAGTTAAAGCTTTCCCACGTTGCCAATGGTCGAGGAATCAGACGATAGCCATTAGTCCAATCAAATGTATATTTCAAATTTAAGATATAACTAAACAGTCTTTCACACGTTGGTGATTGGCTTTCTCTTACGCACATCATTCGACTCGTCAAGAAGCAACTTTTATATCCTTCTGTCCTTCCATCAATACATCCATTGTTAGTTCCTGGGAGCATCGCTTTCTCATACGCTTCATGTTAACATTTGTAACAAGTTTGGTACATTCCAGTTTCTGCGCACATTACCTAATACACAGTTTCTAGTGAAGACAGGAATTTTTTTTTTGCTACTACTATGTTTCTGGTCAGCCTTCAGTTATAACAATGCGTCTTTATTCAGCAAGCACAAGATCATATTTTATTCTGACATTGCATTTTTCTGTTAAACGGCAGTGCAATACTAAGGCTCAGACCTCGGTAGCTTTGAGGCCTACAGTTAAACTTAAGCAAATACATAGCATTTAATCATAAGTATGACCCATTACTGCATTTTTTATTATTATAAGTTCTGAATAGACATTATTAAGCTGTTTAGTGAACATTTACATGGTAAATGGTGGCCATTCGAGTGGGCACATTTTCGAGTTTTACGTTATTTTCTAGGTTAATTCATTTTCCATGCAAATACAAAATACAGAATACATGAAATATTTATTAGTAAAAGTTTCAGCACTCACACTATTTGGGGTAGTTTACTCCTAATATGCACAAAATAATGAGTTTTTTTTAGAAAAATGGGTAAAAAGTGCTCCAGATACAAATGTCTGTTGTTTTTCCTAACAATGGCACCAACAAACCATTTGCTGTACTAAGGTCACCAGCTTTTAGGAACCTGAAGAGCTGAATCAAAAAACCTAATTTTGTTCCATAGTTTTGGTATATTTCAAAGAGGTAGCCCATTTTTTCCTATTTTTTGTACTCTCAGGCTACTTCCAGTTGTTGTTGAAACTACCATGAAACCCATGGGTGATCCAGGAATGCTATAGATTTCCGAAAAGAACGGTAGACAAAATTATGAATTCTCCAAGGGGTCATATGTGTAGATCCCTCAAGTTTTTTCCTAAGCTAAATAACTGTTGAAATAAAGAAATATCGAAACTGAGTAGGAAAAAATGTCCATTTGTGACAAAATTTTCTTCTGTCACTTTTAGTCCCAATGGCCAATTTACAAAAGCAAAATACCATTCTGTCTGCTAGACCCTTCTGGTTGCAGGGATATATAGTGTTTTGTTGGTTCTCCAAGAACCCAAGGTACTTGGGTCCGTCTTTGCTGCAGCTGTCTCATCTTGTCTGCTGCTGCTGCCACCTCACAGTTGTGGAGCGGGCAGGCAGACCTCCGGTGTCCGGCATCCTCCCCAGGTTTCCCCGGCTCCCCTGGGTGTGAGGAGAGCAGTGGCCGGCCATTAGCCACTAGTCGGACCACCGAGGAGGGAGCAGAGACTCTTCCCAGGTCCGGGTGCCCTGGTCCGGGTTCGCCACGATAAGTGCGGCGGTTGCCACGGCCGGGACTGGGTTGGACCACGCCCAATTGTGGAGGAGGGCGATGATGAGTCCCTGGTCCCCCAGAGCGAGGAGTGCAGAGGCCCGAGAGGAGTAAGGACAATAAGACGTGCCGGAAGGTTGGAAGGCGTGCACAGCATTACATCTCCCGACCTCGAGGGAAGTTAAGGTGGGGAGTTGCAGAGTGGTGGCCAGTTGTGCCACCGTGCTGTGCCTGACGTGCTGGTCGAGCTGAAGTACAGCTCAAGCCTGTTGCTGAAGGGTTATTTATACCTTGGAAATACCCTGAGGAAGATACAGGAGGAAAGGAAGATTCCCGGGGGGTAATTGCCTCCTTGGAGTAAGTGACTTACCCCTCGTATTTTAGTTGAGCCTGAAGTATCAGCAGTAACTTGAGAGTGGCTGTCGCCCTTTAAGAAAGCATATCCCGACTTGATGCTACCGTGCTCTTGCCCGCCACCTGTGAGTTTATGTATTGCTTGTGTATTGCGAGCCCCTGTGTAACTGTGTCACAACTTTAAGAAAAAAAAACTGAATAAAAGCTGGAATTGTCGAACTGTCGAACTGTGTTGGGAAAGACATTAGAGTCTGAAGTCTGTTGGAGTATAAAATACATGGTGTGTGGAGGTGGCAGTAGTGGCATTAGAAGTAGGAGCCAGAAGAAAGTTCCCCCAAAAAGTATAGAGCACCTATTTCCTGGGAAATAGGAATATAGCATGCCCTCGAACAAAGTGTGGACACTTGGGGTGTGTGGTCTGAAGAAGGGTTTGAAAGGTATTTCTTGAACCAAGGGGATCCACAAGGAGTGTCACTTTATGGGAGATACTGTTATCAGTCTTGAAGGAGGTGATATGCTTCCAACACCACAGCATGAGGACGCTCCGAAAGACAGCAGGGAATAAACCGCTGTAACACCACTGGGTGCGTCAATTAAAGAATTTGTGGGAAAATATTTCAAAAAGACTCCCAAGGTATCCCAGGTCACAAAAAGGAAAAAACATCAAGAAACTGATCAGAGTGAAGTTGAACGGCTTATAACAAACGACTCTCTTATTTTGGATTCCCTACAGAATAAGGATTTATTTCTGGGGGAGGGATAGACAAGAACATAGAGGGGATGCTGTTGCTGGAGCCTAGGTTAACCTCTTTGCCTTGTCTTTCTCCCCGAATAAGGGACAGTTCTATGTTGGAGGAAAGACACCCGTTTTATACTGCATTAGAGAAGGAGGGGCTATGAGGGGGAGACAGAGGCGCAAGTGAAACGGATACCTCCTCCTCGCCCACGGATAGGCAGTCCGCTCTTGCCTTAGATACCACTGCAGTTCCTGCAGCATACTTATTAGATGTTCTTAATGCAGAAAACGTTGCAAGATATTTTAGAAGTACTGACTGTGAAAAATGGTTTAAGTAAAGCACCTCAAAATCAACTACAAGGGATAATGGAAGACCTGAAACAAATAAACAGCTGTATGCCAATACTGGTACGGCCAGAGAAAAGGGATCAGGATACGGGCATGTCTGTAGGAAGTAGTGAAAGAGAGTTAAGAGATACAGCAAAGACAACGGAGCGTTCGTCAGAATATACCTCTAAACAATGAATGCTGGTGATAAAAAGGAGTCAAGACTGGGGAGGGCAGGGTTATATACCCTACTTTGATATATTAAGAAGCAAACAGAGAAATGTTAAAAGGATAAGGTCCACGAAAAGAGGGGGGAGGATAGTTCGGCATAGGAAATCAAGAACAGCCACACGACAGAGGCAAGAAGTGGTTTTCCCTAAACGAGGCAGTGTATCTCAAAGGGGACCCAGAGTAGTAGATATAGAAGACATCCAGGTAGTAAAAGAGAAGAGGCATCCCCAAAGGATTGTAATAAAGGAAAGCAAGGAAAATAAGAAAGTTAGTGACTCTAAAAGGAAGGTAACAAGTGGGAAAGATAGAGGGGAAGAAAGTTTAGAATGACAGGAGAAGGGTAGCCCCTTATTACCATCAAAGGGCCCCGGAATTACGAGGCTGTTGGAAGGCGTCAAAGGAAGTGAGATTATGTGGGTATATTTGGAACCCTGTGGAAGGGAGACTGGGAGGAAACATCAGAGGAAGCTTAAGCCTTTGAATTGTTTGCGTCTATTAGAAGTTATGAGCAAATACCCTAGCCTATGTGCGACTGGGTCAGAGGATGTAAAGCAAATAGGATTTACCATAAACTCGGAATGGAGTGAGGCGACAAAGGCCCTTTTTTATTCAGGATGTGTTAGCCAACTGGTATTGAGGGCAGAGAAGGAAGGTATACGATTGATCCAAATGAGGGAATCTGAGAATGGAGAAAGAAATGGTATAGCCCTCATTTGCCATTCTTCCAGATAAATTGCAGTACAGTGTAGTTGCTCCTAAAAATCTAAGAATGCGTGTGGATGGAAATAAGGGCAGATTAAGTGTAACCATGGTTGCCAACCCTAACGGCCCAATGTTGAATCGTTTTGAGCCCTTTCTAAACCCCATTGATAATTACAGCAGGGGGACTGAATCAGTTAGACTAGGACTTAGCCCCTTCGCATAGCCATCAGTTTTTTCCTGGAACTTAAAAGGTTATAAAAAACACTTAAAACAAGACTTATTCAAAGAGAGGTTGGAAAAGTATGATGTAGTATGTTTCCAGGAAACATGGCTGTGCGAAGAACCCAAACCAGTAGATGGCTTTCTGAGGCCCTTTAAGGATGCCACTCGGTTAGGCCCAGGTCATCCCTCAGGTGGTATAATTATTTTGACCTCGACTAGAATAGCCAACAGACTTACAGAGATAAGAACGAAAAGTCGTTGGCTACTAGCCTGTCAGGTAGACCTTTATAATGATATTGGAGGGTCAAGACAGCTCATTATAATCAATGTATATATATTCAACTGGTGATGATAGCAGACCACGATATCAAGCTTGGTCAACTTGAGGAAGATTTGGAAGCAGTATGCATAGGTAAAGCAGAGCAGTTGGTACTGATCTTGAGAGATTTTAATCATAAATTAGGTCCTGCAAGCAGTGATAAATTGTATAAAGAGTTGCTGACCGCTGCACGTATACCGCAAAGTATCTTCCCCAGGACAAAGAGTACGGCTCACGATAGGGCCTTAGTACGAATTTTAGGCTCTCTAGGACTGTTCTGCATTAATGGACGCATGAATACAGACTTCCCAGCAAGGCAGACTTTTTGAATAGGTTATCAGGCTTGTCCTATTGATTATGCCTTCATAAATGCTTGGCATTTTGGGGAAATGGCAGGCTTTGGAGTTGTGCACCAAGAGGGTAGTGATCACTGGCCCGTACAGTTAACACTTGGGACGGGGAAAAATGCCCTAAGAGAAAGAGGGGTCTAACTGCAGGTGGAGTACCCGCGTCAAATAACTACCTGGATCACAGTAGACAGCCTAAAAGTGCCTAACAAACTAATGGTAAATTATAGGGATCTAAAGTGGTGGAAGATCCTAAGTATGTATTTATGGGATATGATAGAGTAATTCAGCAGGTAGTAGATTGTTTGAAAATAAAATTACAAACAACACAGGGGAATAAAGTAAAGGGACAAGCCAGGAGGGCCAACAAAAATACATGGTAAAATCAAGAGTGTAAAATCTAGAAGCTGAAGGTGCGGAAATTTAAAAGGGAATTCAGGAAAAGACATACTGAGGAAACAGAAGATCCGTCTAGCTAAGCAAGATTATAAAAAAACCTTGAGGTAGAGGAAATGGAAGTATATAAATAGAAATCGGGAAATTATGTTAAATGTGATAGGAACGCACAACATTAGGAGGTCCGGCAGTTGGTGAGGGAGAGAAAAGCCACTGGAAATATGCAGTATTTAGTTGGTGAAGATGATTGGAATAAACATCTGTGCAACTTATACAGAGAGAAGGATGCTGGGGCAAAACAAGGAAAAAAAATTGAGGTAGGCGAGGTCCTAAGATCATCTTTCTCCCTGCAAAAGGTGAAAGAAATAATTGCGGCTATAACTAGCTAACTAAAACAGCTGTTCCGGATAATCTTCCAACAATGATAATAAAAAATAATATTGATTGGTGGGCAAGACTTTTTTATGTCAAGTTTCACTAAATTATTGACTCCAGCTGCTTCCCTGAGAACTCAAAGAGTGCAATAATCAGAATACAAAAGATGATCCAACACATCCAAAGAATTACCACCTAATCAGCTTATTGGATGTGCGTCAAAAAATCTTTGCAAAGTTATTGTTGGGTTAAATGGAATCCTAGGTAGAGCTAAACAATCTGATTCCAGTAGAGCAAGGTGGCTTTAAAGAAAGCCACTCGACAATAGACCACTGTTTCAGTCTTTGGACCCTGGCAAAAAAGCCATTAGAAGTACGAGGGTTTCTATTTTGTTGTTTTGTTGATTTCCGACCCGCTTTGATCTGGTGGATCGGAACTTGTTATGGGATATGTTGAAGTGGCTCGGGGTCGATTCTGATCTACTTTTCCTCCTTCAGGAACTACATTTGCAAAATTGGGCCCAAGTGATCTTAGATATGAGCGGATCACTCTCAAAGATGATCCCTATAAAGAACGGGTTGCAATACTGATGCGTCTTGGCTCCACTATTGTTTGCAAAAACAATGTCTGTCTGACCTGCCACGCATATTAAAGGAGGCTAGGGGTCTTTGTCTAAAAATGGATGGCACCCATATCTCCTGTTTATTATAAAATGATGACCTGGTGATAGTTGATATGACGGAGTTGGGGCTGCAAAGAAAATTAGACGCTTTTTATACTTACAATCAAAGTGAAAAACTCACAGTAAATGTGGACAAAACAAAAATAAGGGTGTTAGGGAAAAGGAAGAGGGCATTTTCCTGGTACCTGGGAGGAGATAAAGTAGAATTAGTTGAAAAATGTAAATATCTAGGCATGTGGTTTGGCTCTGAATTAAGATGGAAAGAGCATATTGAGTCACTACAAACCAGGTCATTAACATCGGTTTGGGGATTAAAGCAGTTTAGTCGAGAGTATGGCGAACTGCCTCTTTGTCCAGTACTTTCCGGCTTTCATGCTATGGTACGTCCACAATTTCAATATGGGGTGGAAGTTTTAACTCTGGCTGGGATGCAGAAGAAAGTAAACATGTGAAATGTTTGCTCTCACTGTCCCCCTCAAGTATGATTCAGGCTATAAGGGCGGAATGCCAAATGATGACGTGGAGTTACCAGGGAATGCAAATATCATTGACATTTTGGTTGAACCTGTCTGAAGAGGTGATCTCCAAAATTGCAAGATTATGTAAAAGGGACATAAAGACAAGCAAATTGAATTGGACTTCCTCAGTGAGAGGACGGCTAGAAAAGATTTGTGTCCTCTTAGGCTTAGCTCTTAATCAGTGGTGCAGAGAACAAATTCCGAAGCAGGAGTTGTGTGCTGTGGTAAATAAAAGTGCTAGAGAAGCAGACCTAGGTTATTTGGAGGGGAAAATTTCCACCCAGTTTATGGTGCTTGGGTGGAGAAATGAGGAGAATTTCCCCTATATGGAGGCTTTACCTATCCCTAAATTAAGGGATGCTTTGCTAAAATTTATGGTCAGGTTAAACCCTTGTTATATGGACCCAAAATTAAAAGCCATAATTAGGGATGACTTGGGCTTATGTACATGTGGCTTAAAATAAAAATGTAGTGCCCAACACATTTTATTGGATTATTTGTGGTTTTTAGAAGAATGGAAGATGTTTTTAAAGCCATTTTTCTGGGACTATAATATTAATAACTGGAATCAACCGTCAACGTACTGGTACATATGAGATTTTTGAATGTGACTTGTGCGTTAGGCCGATTCTTAATTGAAATAAGAGGTGTCTTAATAGGGCTCTCTGGTGCCTTGCAAGGTGCCAGGGTGAGGTATGCGAGCCATAATAATGAAATTGCATCTTATAAGGGATAAACTATTTTTATAAATTGATTATGTGATACAGAATTCTCACATGTACATAAAATGAACTCAGGGCTAGGCAGGTCTGCCTCATTAAAAAAAATACATTTTGCGGCACCTTGGGGAAGGGTGAGAATGTCTATTATATGATATAACGCGGCCTTGTATGATCTAGTCGGTTGGGAAATGATGATAATTTTACATTGTGAATGTATTGTATTTTCAGTAATGATGGAAAGATAAATTTAGGTTTAAGATTTTAAGTTATTGTTTTTATTTAACTGTTGTTGGATCGTAATATCCTTATATATTATAGCTGCTCTCCTCCCGAGATACATGGGAAAAATGTTTTATCACCATTTCTCTAGAATCAGGTTTTAAAGCAAAGCATTTTCTCTTAATCTAATTTGCCTGTCATATTTAAACTGTAAGACATTTTTAGAAATTTTACTGGGCTCAACTGGTTTGTACTATGCAAACTGTAATAAAGTCTGTAAAGCTAGTATCTCGGCATTCAAATCTATCACACAAAAGACGATTTACTGGAAGGTAACCTGGGTCGGACGATTAAGGGATCCCTACCCTTCTGGGGGTCACTACCACCGTCGCCATTAGGATGAGTGGCTATTGGGAAGATGATAATACTCCCAGACTGATTATATCTTGTTCTTTCTTTCGTACTTTGAACAAGCTGATGCTCAGTTTAGTATGGGGCAATGGCCGTCGCCGAGTGATACTCACAGTGACACATCAGCCCTTAACGAAGGGGGGCGTTGGCATGCTAAATTATGAATTACACTATGCAGCAGCACAACCGCAGTGGCCTCTTCAGTGGTTAAAGAACTCCCTAAGTGCAGAGTCACGGATGGTACAATCCAATCTGGGAAGAACCAATATACTCGCATGGTTACTAGATCACAAAATTCCTCCCTCACATGGAAATATTCTAATAGCAGTTGCTCGCATGTGTTGGAACAGTTATGTCCGTAAGAAAGATCCAACCCCGGCTTACTCACCCAAGATTCCGCTGCCAGATCTCTCAGGTGCAAGGAAACTACACGCACAACACACCATAGAGCCATGGTTAGTACTGGGGATGCACACAATAGGTGACTTATTCAGTGAAGGGCACATTTTGTCATACACAGAATTAGATGAAACTTACGCTGTAGGCCCAGGGCGATTCTTAACCTACAGCACTCTGAAACAGCTAATACATAACGCTTGGCGGAGCACAGACATTGAACCTCCGACCTCGACCATGCTACATACTATACTGTCCACAACATAGCCCAAACACACTATATCTCAGCTATACAGCCCCCTACTGGAGAGTCTTGACTCAGAGCAAGAGGGAGCTCAGGCACGTTGGGATAAGGTCCTCTAAGAACCATTGTCATAATCTGCATAGTCCACAGCGATTCAAATGACAAAAGAGGTGTCACGAGACTCCAGATTTCGCTTTACTCAATTTTACTACCTGCATCAGACCTACCTGTCTCCTCACTGCCTTCACTGCGTTTTCCCCCACACTAATTATGACTGTCCGCGTTGCGGGGATCCCAGCGCCACTTTCTACTGCATGGTGTGGTCGTGTCCACCTATACAGAGAACCTGGCACGACATCACCTCCTTGACAGATGAACTGGTCGATCATACACTTCACATTACACTGGAATCCTGCTTGCTGGAAATACGCCCCAGATAAAAAAAAGATAGGCAGAAACATAGGTGCGTAGACCCAGCGTTTGTACTATTGAAACGACTCATAGCAATGCAATGGAAAGCACCCGAGGCACCAACTATACGTAGCGGGCAGAGTGACTTATTAAAGTGGACGAGAGCGGAAGCACAAACACTTCATTCCTTCAAAGACAAAGGCATAGTGACTAAAGGGCTGGGGTTCTGGGATAGTATTATGACCCAACTTGAAGCCAAAGATGATAGTCACCCACCATGACTCTCCCAGAGTAACATTTCAATAGTTAGGCAACACAATCGTAAATGTTTATGATTAGCAGGCCTGTAACTAAGCAATGGTTGGACCATATGTGAATGGCAAATCCTTTTGAAGAATGGGAATGCAGAATTTGAGGTGACTTGGAGTTGATTTTTCCCTTGAAAAATGACAACTCCTGTTCCTGGTTGTCGGTGCCCTGAGGATTTAAAGGTTTTTTCTCTTTGTGTTCAGCACAAAGGTCTATGCCTGTTTTATGGTTTCTAGTAGGTGTATGTTATTGACCAGCGACCAGAGTTTTCTACTGTAGGCCACCTTTGATTGGGACGAGTGGAAAGCTCCTTTGACAAAGTGCAGGGCATTTCTGAAAGTGCGAGCAAATACATTATTAGCCTACCGTTGGCACTTGCAACCCCTAGTATCTGTGTTGTTTTTATCTTCTTTTACCTGTGAGCATGTTTTTTATGGAGCCAAAGTGTAAAGCCTCAAATACAATCTTTTGAACTTCCAGGAATGGTAAAACAAAACGATTCTTAAGTGCAATGCACTGTGTGTTCTACTTAATACACAGCAAATTTTATTTAATAAACATTATTTCCACACACAGAAAATAAGTTAAAACCGGGGTGTATTCTCTCATTGGCTATCCAGTTAGTTATTTTCACGCATATGAGTAAGCCACATGACTACCTTGCGCACAAACATCACAGGCTTCTTTGCCACTGCTTAATCTCTTGTGGCAGGGCTGGTGCACAACATTGCCACACGTTTTTCTCCACATGTTGAGCACCACGTTATTCGTATACAGTCCTCAGCAGTAGAATTGAAACACATGCACAGAATCTGCAAACAACACTGGCTGCTGCACAACATGGCTTGAATAAAAAAACGCTGACAGTCAATTCTGGCCAGGTCAGTGCTTTTTTTTTTTTTTTTAGAGTCGAGTGTGCGCAACCGCTCTGGACCATAGCTCTAACTCTAGCAAATGCGAGACCCATTGCATTGTAAATGCTTGTTCCTTTTTAGGTCGAGTGCATAAGCGCTGGCCTGTTGTAATCTATCTGTGGGATTTTAACCGCTCCCACTGCACGCCCATAAAGCACGCCCATAAAAATCACTCGTTCATGGGCTTGCCTTTCAAAAATCCTTTGTTATCATTGGTAAATGCTTTACGTTTGTTCCTTCTTGGGGCAGTTTTGTTACCACCTTGGCTACTGACCCTATTACATGGATAATTGCACATGTGCCAATACTTTTGACTGCGAGCTGATTTCTTTTTCCTTTCGTGTCTCTCCTTCCTGCTCATGCTCATGTCAGCCAGGGCGCTTTGAATCGGCTATCTTTTGTCAAGTGTTTTACTTTTCCTTTTCAATTTATGTGGCAAGAAAAGTCCAGTTAGGAACTTATAACGCTAATAGCTCTACCTCGAGCAAACGCGAGACCCATTGCATTGCAAATGCTTGTTTTACTTTATTTTCATTTTTTGCTTCAGATAGAGGAAGAAGGTAAATGGAAGTGCTTTAGTTATATGCAGGGCCACTAGAATTTTGTGGCAGAGAGGACCAAATTATGCGGCAGCGTTGACCAATTTATATGGCAAGAAAAGTCCAGTTATGTATTTAGAATGCAAAGAGCTCTAACTCAAGCAAATATGTGACCTATTGCATTGCAAATGCTTGTTTTCTAATGTTGGTAATTGTAGCTCAGCCAGCACCTAGGGAAACCTAGCAAACCTGTACATTTAAAAAAACTAGAAACTTAGGGGTATCCAGGGTGGGGTCAATTGCATTGCACTCACCAGGCTTTTTTTAAACTCAGAATCCCTTGCAAACCTCAAACGTTGACTAAAAAACACATTTTCCTGAGATTGCTGTGATGGAAAGTTTTGGAATCTCCGGTGAGCCACAAACGTCCTTCCACCCGGCATTCACCCAGGTCTCCCAATAAAAATGCTTCCTCAATTGTGTGGCTAGGCCTAGTGCTCCGACAGACATGGATCAACCCAAGGTCAATGGGAGTCTCCTGACGAGGGCTCCCATTGACATTGGTTTGAGCCATTCCTATAATGGCGGCCACTAGGCCCAGTCACACAAGTGGGACTATATTTTTATTCGCACAAGTGGGGTAATTAGTGTGGTGAGAATTTTGAGAATTCCTGTGGTTTCCAGAAGTTTTACATCACAGAAATGGAAGGAAAATGTGTGATTTCACTTAGAGTTTGAGGTTTGCAGAGCACTGCAGGTAAGACGCCTCCCATGCAAGGCACACCACCCTGGACACCTGTGGTTATCTAAGTTTAAAAAAGGTCTGTGGTTTGTAAGTTTGCATGGGCGTCACAACAGCACGTCTCCAAATACTGCACCTACCCTATTGCTTATCTCTCAACATAGCGATTTAGGGCATTTTGTGTTGTTTTTTCTTGGCCCACCCACATTAGTGGGGTATTGTTCGTATCAGGAGATGTGTGGGAATTCAGGATGGTAGGAAACCCTTGGCTTCATCCAGATTCCAGGTCTTTTTGTGAGCTAAATGTGTTTCTTACCAAAGTTTGAAGTTGGGAAGGGCTTCTGGGTAAAATTACCTGGTGCGAGTTAAGCAAGTCATGCACCCCCTGAACTGCAGTGGTCGTCCAGTTTTAAAAACACTAGGTGCTGGGTGAGCTAGGGCTAAAAATCCACAGCTACCCACATTGCAAAACAAAAAAAAACTGAGAATGAGCTGGCCCTGGGATCCCCAGGGCCATCAGTGCAGCCCCCCTCCAACATTTACATAGCCCCGGGGATGGTGGTCCCCGTGTGTACCCCCTTCACTTCTTTTAAGCTTTGCCCTGGGGGGTGGTGGTCTCGGGGGTGTTGGGGGCCACAGGCCCATCCGCCTTTATTGCATATATTGCTATATTCAAAGCAAAGCCCTGGGGGTGGTGGTACCCGGGGCAGTGGGGGTGGCACGGCCCCCACAAATATATAATAATGAAAGCCCTGGGGAGATGGCGGTCCCCTGGGCAGCGGGGGTGGGGGCGGTGGGAGAAGCACCTCCCCTCATTTTTAGAAATGAAAGCCCTGGGGAGGTGGCAGTCCCCAAGGCCCCACGCATATAAAGATGAAAACCCTGGGGAGGTGGCAGTCCCCAGGGCAGCTGGGGCCATGGGCCCCTCTGCATATTTATAAAAGAACTCCCTGGGGAGGTGGTGGCCCCCAGGACAGTGGGGGGGGCACGGGTCCCCCGCATATATAAAGATGAAAGCCCTCGGGTGGTGGCAGTCCCCAGGATAGCGAGGGCCTGCATTTTTAAAAAATTTAATTAAAGCTGTGAGGGCAACGGGGGCAGCGGACCCCTCACATTTAAAAAAAAAGAAAGCTCCAGGGAAGTGGTGGTCCTCGGGCTGTAGGCGGGGAGGGAGGCCCCTTCACCCAAAATTTGTAATGCTCCAGGGACCTCGCCCACCTGGGGGCCTATACAAAACACAAGCGCGGGAGCCCGCACTTGTTATTTTTTATTTTTCTGCCCCCGAAATCATATCATGATTTTAAGGCAAAAATGTGATTAAAAAAAACATTTTTTTGCTCTGGACCACTGCTAAGGGGTCAGGGTGTCCTTACCCTGCTCCTTTTATTTTTTTTAAAACTTTTTTCTGGGACAAACAAGGATCTTCATTTTAAGATTTACTTGATCAATTAAAGTACATAAATGCAAGTGCAGGGCCTTCAAGGCTAAATCAATAAGCATCCAAACAAAAGCGGTGTGCTGCTCCATAGAACCAGAGGGTTTCGAAGCCCACAACATGTGTCTGGCCCAGTCAGGTCATCAGAGGCGACTCCTATTAGAAGCACAAGCCCTCACCCACCAATGGTGGCACACTTCATCATTGGGCTGTGCTCCTCATTGAGCTGGTGCTGCAATCCCAACGGGCCCCACATGGAGACACTTTGCCAGAGTTCTTTTTGTATTGCCTGTTGGTCAGGTGTATATACACCGGTAGCCTCTTCAAGGAGTGAATCAAAAAGAGGTTCAAATAATATGCAGATTGGTCTGTAGTTTTAAATTAACTAGAGGTCCTCTGTGTATCTATTTTATTCATAGGACCTCTCTTAATGGATAAAGACAACACGTGGATCATATGAGAAATTATAGTTCCTAGATCCCTTCGATCTGTCAACATGTTTCACACTTAATTTCTCAATGAATGGATCAACAGCATTTCATCAGTCCCTCTGGATAACCTAATCTATTCTGGTAGGCAAAAAAATAGTATGTGCTGTATCTTTCTACCTTGCGCTATATAAAAGTGACAAAATTCGTATATATGAAATTACATCTTTCATTTGACCTTTCAGTAGTCTCTGCCATTGGCCTACCAGTCCACCTCCATCCCGGACTCCAAGGGGCCCTTCTACTTTATGATTAAGGTCACTGACGTGATCTTAAGAAATACATCCACACTGTGTCGGCTTTGTATCACATATGTGTCTGGTCTTATGTTTCAATCATTTGTGTGATAAATCTTCAGAAAAACTAAAGCAGAATGACTTCCTACCCAATTGTGCAGCATCTTAAAGTAAGCTGACTTATCACACACATAGTATACAACTTTAATTCTTACTTCCATTTCTGCAAAAATTCTACCTGTGGATAAGTAGTTATGATCACAGCCACTCCAACCTACAAATTCTATTGTCTTGTTTCCTTCCTGTCTGTGGACCATACATAATGTCCCTGTATTATCCATGTCTAAGATCAACTTTGGATGTACGTCTTTCTCCTCCCTGATCCTGTTAATTAGCTCATCTACGCAATTCTGTCATCTTGACTAGTTTTGGAAGTTAGTCCATGTGAAACAGCCTTAGTAAGGTTGGCATTTCTTAATGAGGTAAAGAATTTCATCATATAGTCAAGCTTGTCCATACACTTGTATGTTTTCGAAAAAACTATAAACATGCCACGTTGCCCAAAGATACAGGTTAGAATCTTTACCGAATTGTCCATTCTCTAACAGACATTCATAATTTGAATAAAATGATTTTATTGAACTCAGTTTGTAGAACAAATTTACTAAAGCGCTGCAGTAAAAGGCATAGGAAAGCAGTAAGTGAAAATAGGCTCCACCTTCCGCTGTAGAAGCTATGACAAAAAACAATCATGAATATTCATAATTTTTTGTATACTCAAACAGCATAAGAAAATACAAATTATAATTAAAAATGTTCTGTGCTCGGGGAATATGGAAAACCCTATTCACATGGATCTCTTTATTAGAAGCAATAATACTGGTATTGTTAGCTCGCTTTGTCAAAACCTCTCTCTCCATTTAATAGAGGTCTAAGATCACCCCAGCTACAGAAACAGCTATGGCAACTACCAAGATCACCGAGACAATTTTGCAGGGTTCCGTGGCCATTCTCATCTTGCACCACATCAAGTGAGGATTACTATTTGTACCAAATATTTCAGCCCATGTGGGCCACAATGGCTTTCAGGCTCATCACTTGCCTCCTCCTTTCTCTACCAGAATAAACCTCCTCTGGAAGGGTCCTCTACAGGCAGAGAGCAGGCACCTCAATGGTGTTACTGGGGAGGGTCCTTGTGTTTGGGGGGGGTGGCGGGCTTGGGAGGGGTGGGTTTTGAAGGGGTGGTTTGGTATTTGGAAGGGGTGGTTTATGATTTGGAAGGGATCAGGGCAAAAAAGAAGGTCTTCTTTGGGAAAATGGGTAGGGTGGTTGAGAGGGAGTCCGGGTTGGGAGGTAGAGGGAGTGTCTGTGTCTGTTGTGTATGTGTCTGTTGAAGGTGTGGGTGCTTGACTGTCTGGGGTATGTGCTGTATCTTTAGTTTTGTGTCTTTTACTGATTGTCTCTTGGTTTGGGTGAGTGTGGGTGTCTGTGTCCAGTATGAGGGTGTGTGGATGTGTCTGTTGTGGTGTTCGTCGATGTGGTGTCTGTGGGTGTGCCGGTACAATCATGAGTGGTGGTGGGTGTTAAGACTGGGGGTGTGCTTGTGGTGTGTGTGGGTGTTGCTATAGCGGTGGGTGTTGTGTCTGTGGGTATGGTGGTGGGTGGGGTATTCTTCTGTAGTGGGGTGTACTGACTGGTGTGTAACTGTGGTGGTGGTATGTGTGGTGTCTGCATGTGTGTATCTGTTCTTATGTTTTTTGATGTTTTTTGATGTGTTTGTGTTGGGATGTGGTACTTCTGAGTGATGTTGTGGGTGCGTGGATATGTTTACGTGTGGTTTTGGACAGAGCTGGGTTGAGGGATTTGGAATAGGGTAGGGGTGGAAGTCTGAGCATGAAGTTAGGATGGGTGGGAGGCTGTGGGAATGAGGGGGCCAGAACCTGGAATGACGCTGTAGGCCAGACAGGGCACCGTGAATGCCATCCAGGTAAGCCAGCATCTGGGTGTTCTGGCCAGCCAGCCCCTGGATGGTATTCAGTAGTGCAGTCTGGCCTACAGCGTTCATTCTTAAAAGATCAACAGCCTCCTCGGTGAGCGCAGCCTGGGACACCGGGGCAGGGGCAGAGGTGCCTGCAGTGATGCCACCCTTTTTACGGGGGTGGCTACGGCCAACTGGAGGGGAGCAAGAGGGAGGTTGGAGATTGGAATGTAGGGGCGGATGAAGATGCAGGTGTCACAGTCTCTCCAGGGTCCGCCCCCACTAGGCACTGAGGAAGATGTTGAGTCAGTGGTGACCTCTGTGCCAGTCCCCTCACCCTCCATGCCACTAGGTTTCTCAATGTCAGTGGTGTCCACACCTGATCCCTGGTGGCCAGCTTTGTCCCCCGCTGATGTGGCCACTGTCACCATCGCCTTACCCAGCTGATGCCGAAAAAAAAGATACACCAGTTATAGTCTATCTGTGAGAATACAATTGGGCATCAATGTGGATCACACTTCATTTGCAACAACTTAAGTTATCCCCCATCTCAGCTCCCATATCATGTATGCCTTTGTCCCTTATACACTTGTAGTTCACTTCATAGCAAAGGGTTCCAACAGTATGAGTAAACATGTAGATTATTATGTAAGATTATTGGATGGAAATTGTCTGCCCAAAATGGGACACCACAACATCTATGTGATGTTACCTTCTATATGCAAATGTACCTTTCAGCATCACATTGCTCTCCATCATCAGTTTCTTCTCTGGGCAGGAATAAGGACACCAAAATGTTTTCTGTGGAACGCACAACTCTCTCACCAATATGGGCACATTCCTATCTGTTGCTTACAATAAAGTTTGGCATATAATTTCACGTTGGCAATCACAGACTGGCTTACATGCACATTTGTGAAGGACCAAGGACTCAGGTCCACCAGCTACTGTTCACATAGGTTTGCTGGAGAAACTGCTTCCAAACATGTGTCAGATAAGGAATGATGCCTCTGTACAAAGACTTTAGGTGCAGATGCACATTCTCACATTATCATAGCACCAACTTAGCAATGTTAAAATTGATATATCAGCTGCTTTATAATTGTGCAGTTTGCCACAGTCACCAGTAATGAAGCCTACATTCTCTACACACATTTGTAACATACCATCACACCTAACCCAATCATGACATGGAGCATGTTTTGTGAAACTGTCCCTCATGTCATTGTGAAAATGCTGGCAATTCCTTTGCGTGCAGCCATGTGTCTGCCCATAACAGTAATTGCATTGTGAGGAGGAATCTAGTGGAATGCTACAGCACAAAGCAATACACCATCCACAGCATCAGGCACAGTCTGATCAACTTACATCTCAGAAAAACATCATGGGCTCAGGATGTGTGTCTTCCTCAAAGTTGATGGCATACAATATAGCTGTAAAGTAAAGAGGTTAAACCACAAAGATATCTACAAACTATTACTTACCCCCTTGTTGCTGCTGTTGGGCCCTCAACTGTCCATCAAGCTCCGGGTAAGCCACCGCAAGGATGCAGGATATTGGGGGGGGGGGTCAAGGTGCAACGCACCCGCCTGGATCGCTAGGAGGACTGCTGACTTGGCTCTCGGCTCATTTTCTTGTAGCCCGACGAGGGTCCTCTCACCTCTTTCGACAGTGCAGGCTATGTCGCTTATGGACCCCCATAGTCCGCATCTTTTTGGTGATGGCTTTCCAGATTTCCCACTTTTGATGAGCGTTGCCCTGTATAAATGACATAAAAGAACAGGAAAAGACAATTCAGTGTCATTGTTAGGCAGTACTGTTGTGAAATTACATTTAATAAATTCACACATACATTTACAAAACAGTTACTGTGATCTCGTGTGCATTGTCAATACTTGCTAGCTTCTCATGTTACCTAATCAGGCCAACAAAGTCATCTTGGCCAGAACTATACAACCAATCCTGTGAGAGCCACCCCTTACCACTATAATCATTGTGAGCTACTGAAGGCCAAACCACTTGTACAATCCTTGCACATAATCATACTCACAGCTAAATTGGCTTCCTGCCTAAACTCCCACGAGTCAGAAG
The DNA here is from genome assembly GCF_031143425.1 of Pleurodeles waltl. Lineage (NCBI taxonomy): Eukaryota > Metazoa > Chordata > Amphibia > Caudata > Salamandridae > Pleurodeles > Pleurodeles waltl. Next base: position 680,587,792 of record NC_090437.1, on the reverse strand, counting down.
CCATGATCTGCATTACATACAGTGACTGAGGGCAAGATATGAGGGCTGCTATGTATCGATGAGAGCAGGGATTTGTGGGTTGTTTGAACAAGTGTGATTTCTAATGGGACAGACTGGGATGGATGATGGTGAGCCAGTGTCATCTGAACTTGCTGCACGTAAAATAAGTCTGCCTGTATGTGGCTCCATGACAGGTTGAAACCATACAGAGCAAAATGATACACTATATGTGCTGAAATCCTACATGACAGGACAGCATCAGACAACTCTAGACTATTTACATTATTCACTCAACATCTCTGTAATTTTAACATTGGCTGAATGTTGTCAGTCATACTACTGGAACACTGTTTATTGGCCATTGGTAGTCAGTGGCCTGAAGTTTGTGTGATGAAATAGTATTTGTGTGTTACATGGAAATACATTACAGCTTCTACTGTCAGGTGACTTAACATTGTCATGCACGGACATTTCAGACGTTCGTCACAGAAATCTGTCCCAGCTACATCATTCTGTCAACTGCAAGCACAACACCACCCACATTACCAAAACGCAACCAAATAGCTTGTGAATCATAAAGGAAGAGGTTAATCAGTCAGACATTCCATAATCAGACATGTACCTGTTCCTCTGTGGTCCCATAGAGTTGGCTGTACAGGGACAGAACCTCCCTGGCAAGGAGCTCCAGCTCCTCAGGGGAGAAGACAGGACCCCATCACCTGCGTTGCCCAGCATCCTGGCTCCCAGAGGCAAGTAACAGCAGCAAAAAATGAGGAGGTCTTGATGGTTGCCGTGTTAGGAGGCAAGTGAGTGTTTTTTCACAACACAGCCTACAAGTACACAGTGCACGCTATCCGTGACAGAGACAGACACAGCCATTGGCTTTCTTGCGTAGCTGTCACACACGTTAGCCTATGGCAGGGCCCGTCGTGGAGGTCACCACCTATTATGCGGTCAACTTCCGCCAATGACCAAGGGGTTGCCAATGTCCTGACAGCAAGTTCGGCAGCCACCATTTTACAGTGTGAAGCTGCATATTTTACAATTGTTTTCACGTCACCAGCACCCAGAATGGAGGCTAGTGCATTTCTAAAAGTCAGATACGAACAACACTTTTCTTGGCAGGATATGACATAACAAAATGTGAACCGTGACTGTATTTGACAACAGAGGTAGTACTACCTCCATTGACGATTTTGTTTTTAAAAAAATGTTTTAAAAAAAAAGGTGAAAATAATGCAGTACAAATATATTATTTCCACGTGATGACCAAAAAATCCTATGTATTTTTAAAAATCTTAGTGGATCAAATATTTGATGTCAATGTGTGTACATGTATTACGCGGTGACATTCTACTGTTAACCAGAAGAAAGATTTGTATTGACATTAAAAGTATGGAGTGATCATTTCACCTGATCTTTTCTATTCCATACATACAGACTTCTGAATCCAGCCATGGGTAGGAGATGACAGCTCCAGGTGTTCCGGCCCTTTTCAGACCTTGGCACCATTGAGGAAAGGGATTTCATTAAGCAATATTGTCTAAATGGGCAAATTATCCTGGATTTTTGGAGCAGTTGAAGCCTGATCTCCTGGCTCACAATAGGAATCCAACAGCCATAGTACCAATAGTAAAAATCATGGCAGTACTGCATTTTGTAGCCATTGGCAACAATACACTGTAGCAGTACCTGGGGCATATCCCAACAGACATTCGGCGGTGTGCTACAAGAAGACCTTGCTTCCCTCTACTGCTGTGGTTGGAGCAATAGGTGGCACACATATTGCCTTGGTGCCACCACACATCAGAGAGCAGGTCTACAGCAATCGGAAGAGCTTCCATTCCATCAATGTGCAAGTTGTCTGCCTACCAGACTTATACATCTCAGGTGTGTGTGCCCTCTTCCCTGGGTCAACACATGATTCATTCATACTATGGAACAGCAATATACCCATGCAGATGTCACAACTTGGAGCAGAGAGTGCCTGGCTTGTTAGTAAGTACAACATGACTTGTTGATCTTTGGCCTCAATCCTAGTTTAGGAAGGGACAATGGTTTGATATGTGAGTAATCTGTCGATGTGTTGCTGACGTTTAGGAGATGCAGCGTATCCTAACCGACCGTGGTTATTGGCACCACTGAGGAATCCATCAGCACCAGGGGAAGTCTGCATCAGTGAGGCCCATGGAAGAACACGAAGGCCAGTGGAGTGGGCTTTCAGGCTCCTGAAAGCTAGGATTAGGTGCCTAGACAAGGATGGTGGAGCCTTCCTCTACTCACCTGAGGGTGTGCTAAATCATGGTTGCCTGCTGCATTCTCCATAACATCGCCTTGAGGAAAGACCTTGATATAATAATTGCTGTGGGAGCCTGTAATGAGCTTCCGGATGAGGATACTGAAATGCCCTCTGAAGATGACAGTGGTGAAGAAGGAGTTGACTTACTCAGGTGAAGAAGTGGGGATGCCCACTTCTTCACCTGAGTGTAAGTTTACCCTTACACATTTAAAGCTTCAATGTCAGTACAACTTGTGCCTTAGAACACATATCTGTCTGATATTGTAATTTTTTAGGAATGGTCAGTGAGGGAAAGTTCAAGGCAAAGATGTTAGTGGATAAGAGTTTCCTTGTACTGGATTATGCAGTCATTGACATAGATGAACTGTGCTTGTGCTACGTTTGGGTGTCCTCATGACTTGTCAAATGAGTTAAATTTAATATGTGGTAAAAATAATTTTCCTTTATTATTTTGTTTCAGAGTCCTTCACCATGCCATCTTCTTTTGGACATTTCAACGTTGTGACATTTGCTGTGATATGTTGCTGTTTTGAAGTATAAAGTGTGTGTGGGTTGATCCTGGGACAGACACCCACTTGGGGTGGACAAATCCTTTCCTTTCCAAAGACATCTTGCACTCAGCATGGAAGTTCAGAAGATTGTATCTGGCCTGTTTTCTGTGAGATGCTGCCATGAAGGCAAAATGTGGGACTTGAGTTGCTCAAACCACATGTGAATGTCAAGCCCTATCATACTGTTCTACCTGGCTAAATCTTCAGTTTGTGGACTGTGGAGGGAGCTGTTGATGTGTTTTGTTAGCACACCACTGAATGGTGAATGTGTTATTGCACCAGATATTGCCAGAGTGTCCTTTAATGGTTATGTGGCCTCAAATGTCATCACTGCCATGATGTAGACTATTGGTGTTATTGATCTAGGATTCCTGTTGTTTTGTAAGGGCAGGATATACGGTTCTAACTGAGGTCATGCATCAGTGATAGTTTCCCAATTATATGTGTTCCCATTGCATGTTCCCTTTTTCTCCATGGTTTCAAGGGAGTGGAACATATAACCCTGAATGGCACAGATATTGGAGTTCGGAGTGTTTTTTTGTAACGCAGACTCAATTTCTACAAGGACCTGTTTCTAACATTTGTATGTTCCACATACATTCTCAGTATACTTTGTTTACTTTAAACACATTTAACACTTTTCCTCTTTGTAATTGCAACATTTTGTTTCTTAATGGATGTTCTATAGTTTTCCTACATAATGGTGGAAGATGAAGATGGTAAAGGAAATGCCACAAATAATCAAACTAGTGTCTTGTACTATGTGTCCATTACATTTAATGTGATTAAAAAAACACAAGTGTGAGGTGAAATAAAATAAGATTAAATAAACTAAAAAGAGTCTATCATGGTTAGTGGAAACATGGTAGTAGAGCCAAATACAGTTTGATGTCCAATGTCCAAAATACTTCTGTCCTTTGAAAAGGTAAATGTATCCATGAAACAGTCCACAGAGTGAATGGTAGGCACACAGGGAGGAAATTAGGTTCAGCACCTCTTCGAGGTGGTGTTGGTCTTGCCATCCTCTGCTGCTGGTCCAGATGACCGTCCCCTCTGGGAAGGGAGGTGGTGCACAGGTGCAGGGACTGGAGTGGTAGGGGCAGGCTCATCCAATAGCAGGGCCTCCCTGCCTATGGCTGGCAGTGTTGTACTTTGCAACACACAAAGAGATGATGGACGGAGTACTGAAACCGTTCAAACACTCACCCCAGTCACAGATCTGGTTAAATATATCCTTCTTTTGCTCACCATGCCACCCCAGTTTGGACCCAGTGAAATGCAAATCAGTCTTGACCCTGCTTCCCCTGGGAACAGTCCAGCCCGAACTGCAGGCCAGGTCCTCCCTGGACCAGAAACAAGCATCCTGGGACCAGTTTCGGGGTCTCACCCCTGATCAGCCAAGCTAGCTTGAATTCAGTGGCACAGTGAGCAAGGGACCCACGTCTGGGCATACCCTGGCCACTTAAGGCAAACATAACAATACACAAAGAGATGATAGACAGAGTGGTGAAACATTTCAAACACTCACCCCGTCACAGATCTGGGTTAAATCCATTATTCTTTTGCTCACCATGCCACCTTAGTTTGGACCCAGCCATATGCAAATCAGTCTTGACCCTGCTCCACAAGGGAACAGTCCAGCCTGAACTGCTAGTTCAGGTCCCCCCGAACCAGAAACAAGCATCCTGGGACCGGTTTCGGGGTATCACCCCTCACCAGCCGGGCTAGCTTGAATCCAGTGGAACCATGAGACAGGGACCCACGTCTGGGCACATCCTGGCCACTTAGGGCAAACATAGCAACACACAAGGAGATGATGGACAGAGTCCTGAAACTTTTCAAATACTCACCCCCAGTCACAGATCTGGATTTAATCTACTGTTCTTTTGCTCACCATGCCACCCCAGTTTGGACCCAGCCATATGCAAATCAGTCTTGACCATGCTCCCCATCGGAACAGTCCAGCCCAAACTGCCAGGCCAGGTCTTCCCTGGACTGGAAAAAAGCATCCTGGAACCGGTTTCGGGGTACCTCTCCTCATCAGCCAGTCTAGCTTGAATCCAGTGGCACAGAGAGCAAGGGACCCACATCTGGGCATACCCTGGCCAAGGAGGGCACACATAGCGACACACAAAGCGATGATGGACATTGGCCAGATGTTGAGGGACCACAGAAAGGGGCAGATGGACTGGGAAAAGCCCTGAGCATAATGTGATAAATGTCTTACATTACCCCAGTCAAGGAGCACAAATTAGAATTGATGTTCTGCATCTCAGCATTGTTCTCCCTCTGCACCTGCTTAATGCCCCAGAGCTAATTTAGGACCTGGCCCATCACGTCTTGGGACTGTTGGACTGATCCCAAGACCTGGTCAAGGGTAGTCTGGCTAACAAAAACCCCAGTGGCTTTCCTTGGCTGGCCCACAGATTCCCTCCCACAACCCCTACCTCCACTATCATGTGCCTGGCAGACCTGTTGGCTGAGTTGTTGGTGGCTCAACAGTAGCTATGACTGGGAGGCACAGGTTTGATGCACTGGTTCTCGGTGCACAGGAAGCGAAAGGGTCCTCACACTGAAGTCTTGTTGCAGATATAGTGGGAGGCATAGCTGTGGACTGGGTTTGACTCACTGGAGCTGTGTGGCCAGATAGACCAGAGGGACCAGCTTGCTCTTTATCATCCAGACTTGCAGCATTGGAGTCCTCACTGAAGGCTTGATCCTGGGCTGGAGTGGAGGTGTCTTGGCGGGCAGACAATGGTGCACTGGGCCAGGTGGTTAGACCTGTGAAGGATACAGAGGATATGTGATTAAAATATAGTTTGTGCATTTCATGTGTCTTTGACTACAAAAGGGACAACCTAAAACCTAGAAAGAGAGAGGTTGACTGATTAGGCCTTTGTGTTATTTTAATTATTCTACTCCTGCAGACTGATTTACACAGATGATAGCACTAGTGCTGACCTTGCAGAGATGTCTTGAAATGCCAAAGTGTTAGTTCAGACCTGTAGGTTACATGCGAAAGACATTGAACCCAGCACAGTGGTGAGTAGACTGGAGTACTGGACCATATCAGGCCTAGCAGGCTGCAAAACATTGGATACAAAGTAGTTCATAATGCACATGATACTGTAATTGGTCATCATATGGACAGAGAAATTTCCGTTGTGTGTGGCTACTGATTCTGTTCAGCGTGGCACAGCACATTTTTGAATATCCTTGATTCAACAGTCAATGAATGATGTAAACATTCCCACCAATCAGTGTAGCTATGAGCAGGTATCAACATGGTTGAGATACACAAGAAGTGATATTTTAATCCATAACATGTCATGGTCACTGAAATAAATGTTATTTTAATATGTGTGCATATATAAAGGGCAGTGTAACAACATTACATTCCACCATTGTTTTTCAGATCCAATAACTGAGCATCGTGGGAGTTGTAGTCATCTGTCGACACCATGGACAATACTTATTTAAAAAATATAAGTTACACATATCACTTTCAAAGTCTATCTTAGAGATGAAAACACATTTGCTTCTGGTACACAAATATGGATATAATGTGACTAGAAGAGCACAACAACATACATTGATAGACAATAACGGACAGGGCCCATGCAAGGAATGATCCATGGGGAACTACACATAATCTTACTATCCATATTGCATTATGTTAGAAGAAGAACTACACCCATTCAGCTGGTAATTTGTATGACACAACAGATTTTGTTCAGTCAAAGTTAGATATATCTGTATTGCTAAGGTTGTTAAAGCATTCTAAAAGTCTACCTTAAGGGCAGGATTCCATTGCGGGTTAGGGAGACATACATTAATCTGACTTACCAGTCTGCACTCCACCAGGGATTCCAGTCAAGCCTTCAGGATGGAGGATTTGCAAGACCTTGTCCTCCCAGGGAAAGAGTTGTAATGGGGGAGAGGAGAACCACCACCATTCCTCTGGGACTCCAGGTCCCACTAATGCTTGGAGGCCAGTAAACAAACCTTCCCCCACAGGTCATTCCACAAGTTCCTAATGTTCTCCTGTGTGCACAGGGTGTTAGCTACTGTATTCACCCTGTCAACTAATCTGGTCCACATTTGCCTTTTCTGGGAAATGGTAGTATTTTTGACTTGTGCTTCAAATAATAGTGGCTATACTCTAGTGACTTCATCCACCATGACAGACAATTTTCCCTTTGTGAAATGGGGATTTCTTCTCTCTGCCATTGTGAAATATATCTAAATAAAACTAGTGTTCAAAACATGAAATGTACTGTAAAAAATAAATTTGACAAAAAAGACAGAGAGGGAGAGGCAAACAGAAAAAAAAACGGTTTCCTATGCTGTGGATTTGACTGCCTGCCTGGTCTTCTGCAGTGGAATGGCAAAGGATCATGATCTGAAATGGAGTGTGTTTTATAGTGAGTTTTGCAGGTGTTCACAACTGTCCAATTTGCAACAGCTGTCGGCTACTAGCATCCAACCGAATGGCCACAGCCAAGGTACTATATTGCACAGGTCCAGCGATGGACTCCCGCTGTCATGGACCTGCCGCTGACACACCGCAAGCACAACTGTGTGATCTAAATAGGCTGGAGGGATGCCGCTGTCAAGACGGCAACAGAGTGCTAATCGTCGGCATTGGAGTTCCCCGCATCGGCTGCAGGATGCAGCTGGCGCAACAGAGTATACTCCATTGTGCTAATCGTCGCCATTGGAGTTCCCCGCGTGAGCTGCGGCATGCAGCTGGCACAACGGAGTACACTCCATTGTGGTGTTCTTTGGCTTAACTGCAATGCATCTAAATACGATGGGCGGGAGACTGCTGACGTGATGGTCTTTTCAGGCCCACCGCCTACGCAACTTGGCGGTAGGACCGCCAAAATCTAAATCAAGCCCGTAGTCATATATAGGAGTCTCTTTCGTCTGAGTCCTATCTTTGGCCAGCTCTCTTCAGAATGCACCCTTTCCTCACAAGCACTGGTTATTTTTGACTCATGGGGAAATGAATTGCCTTCAGAAGCAGAGTCCTCCATTATTGTCTCTCCACCTCAGCTCTTGGACTCTGAAACATTGGTTCCAGGCTGCTCAGTCTCTGTTTTCCAAGTGTTTGCATTTTTTCTGCAGATACACAGTCTTAGTCTGCTGTCTCGATCTTCGGTAACTGTAGACTCTGAGCTCTCACTCGTTGTTCTACTGCAGACTGCCAAGCTTCAGGTCAACGTTTTTTTTGGATGTGTGAGGGCTCTGTCTCCTACTTTTAATAATGCCCTTTTGACCTGTGGTACTTCAGTGGAACAGTGCATCTTACTTATTTATATAGTCTGTACTGGCTTCACTTCCCTTTCTTTCGGCTGGAGCATGGACCAACTACTGATTACGTTGGCTTGTTTGCTGTCCTTCCGCTGACAGAGTGTGATTGAGGCACTACTTTTTTTTTTTTTTTTCCCTGTCATCCTGGTTGAACCTCTTGCCATTTGTAGCTATGTAATACTATGGCAAACCCTCTTCAAAGAAACCCTTTTCTTCTTTGAAATTGATGTTTATTGTGACAACAGATGTTATCTTCAACCAAATGTATTTTCACTAAAACATGGACGCAATAGCTTTCTTTATGTCATAGGATTTTTTTGCCAAATGTATTTTTTTCTTTTTTCACCACAGGGAGATTAGCTGATTTTTTCAGAATCACAGGGATGTTGTGCCGGGACCTAAGAAGCATTGGCTAAGCCAGTAAGTCTTGCCTTTGAGAATATTGGGTCTGCTACTGCATTTTGCTCATGCTGTACACATGCTCATGCTGTACAGCATGAGCTTTGCCGACTTTGGCAATCATTTGCATCCATGCTGCAAAGAAGCATGGCAGCTGTGCCACATGGCTCAAAACACCCATGAAAGTGCAATAATGCATCCAGCGCTAATAATGTTTTTTTTTTTTAAGTGTATTAGCCATGGCTGCAACATAGCACTTTTAAAAATTAGTTTTAGCCACACTGCAAAGCATCTACACTTCTGTACAGTATGGCTTCAAAACATTGTCCAAGCCAATAGCGCTCAAAGGCGAGAACTATTGGCCTCCTGTGCCCACTGGCACCGGTTGTTGCAATGGGTAGGCTGGGACAGATTTGTGAGACGAAAGTTAAATGAGGTGAGGAGTTTTAAGTTACAGGTTCCTAGTATGTTGATTACGAATGTTGGTTATAGCTGGGATAGATTCCGCAGTCGTGGCTAGGGAGGCACTGTGCATGTTATGTGCCACCAGGAGGGATGATCTTATAGGGCCAGGGGGTTTATGCCAGACCTGGATGGTCATGGTTAGGCCCAGGCTGGAGGTAGGAAGTGGGGTAGCCACAGAGGTGGTAGCATGTTCACCCCTCAGGGGCAGGAGATGCTGCAGAGGATCAGGGAGGTGCGTGGCATGCAAGAAGAAGAGGTTATCCTTACAAAGGAGGAGAAGGACTCACTGGTGGTACGTGGATCTGTAAGCAGGTGCAGTGTGTCTGCGTGGGAAGGGAAGCCTGGGGAATTTGGCCGCACAGGCACAGGAGAGAGGATGAAAAAAACAGGTGCAAGTGGACAAACAGAGGGCAGGCCGAAGGGACAATGGGAATGGGCACATGACAAGGAGTGACAAATAGTATGTGCAGGAGCTGGTCTGGCTCATTGGACTACTGGCACTGGAGCCCTCTTGGGTTGGAGCAGCCCAAAGGTAAAGGCAAGAAAGACATTGGCACAGGGGGCCAATGAAAGTATGCAGAGACCAGCGGAGTGCATTATGTCCCCTGGACAATGGCCTGAAGTAGAGGAAGGGTCTTTGGATGCTTACTCTGCCACTGGAGTTTGATTCAACAAACAAAAGCAATCCATGAGAGATTGGCGGGCATATGGTGGTGGGGTGGATGATGGGGTGATACCAGCAGCGAGTGGCGTGTATGGCAAGGATGGTGATGACAGATTTGTAATACAAATGTTAGGGAAGGGGATATAAAGGGATTTGCCACGTCTTTGAGGTCACATTTATCAGAAAAAACAAAAATTGTATTTGGAAGCATGAATATGTGGATGTTTTAAAATGTATTGCACAGCGTTATACAAGCTAAGAAAGGATTAAAAGAGGAAGAGTGTAATTGGCAAGGAGGCATGACAGTAGATAATTGGACTTCAGCATTCTAATGTAAGCCAATATTTACTGTTAGGAACACAGGGAAAGGGAGCTTGTGTTATTAAAGTATCAAGATTTAATTTACAAAGCCCAGATGCATTTTGGTGGTTATGCCTGTTTGAGGTATGATAAGGAATTGTGAGGCTTGAACCCAGACAAACCATGAATATATGTTGACTCAGATTACAGCTTCAATGTCTGCACATCCACCAGCAACCGCATAAATGGCAAGTGGGCTACCTAATACTTGTCGGGTAAGGAGATGGGTGGAAAACTTGAAGTCAGCAAAAGAGCTGCCTGAAATTGTGGGGCAAATGTGGATCAAGAGTTGATAGAGGAAAGAATTGCTGGGCCATTGTGCTAGTGACCTTTCGCTGATTTAGGGACGTATGTGCGAAATTTCACCTTTGTGATTCCTAAATAGCGAATCCTAAGAAATCGTTATTTGGGAATCACAAATTGAAATGTACATAAATTGCGATTTCTTAATACCAATTCCTACGGAGTTGCACTCACTAAATCGCAGAACTGACATACTGTATGGGCCTTACTAACTCTGGATATTAAGTACATCGCTGTATATTTATAAGTAAACAGTAGGTGGCGCTCCAAACCCATTTAGGAATTTGAAACCATTCCTGTACATGAGCTGCGAAGTGAAGATTACTAATGGCGGCTGGCTCCTCAAAGCCAGCACTGCCCTGAATGCATGAAACTGGATTCTATTAAAGCACAGATTACCCACTTTGAAAGGCCCTTTGTTACACAGTTCCACTTAATTACTCTAAAAAGTATAAAACTACCAACCACATCGGCCCCAAATAAAAATATTAAACCAGTCCCACACCTTCCCTTCTTTTCCCACTCCTTTTGTGTCTTGATTACTGTACATCGGCACAAGTGTCTTGAATTGACCTATCAGTGAATAATTTACATGACAGTGCTAAATAAACCTCGAGCAATAGTGTAGAACTCACTAACGGCACACTAAAATTACCCTTTGATTCGACACTAAAATGTTAGACGTTTGTGAGGAAAACGAAAGCACCAAAAATGTCTAATTTTCTCTTTCCAAATTATTTCCGATTTTCATGGTTAATTCAGAGAAGGAGATGTGACACTCTGTCCCAAAAGGAAATCAAAACATTGGCATATTTTTTACTGAAAGTAGAAGCTACCAGTCCCTTTTTCAAAATATGGCATATCCTGAAGACTCCACTGAAAGTTATTGAAAACTTGGGACTACCCCCAATATTTGAGGATATTCACGAATGTTGCACATGGTGAAGAAAAATCATTTAAAATCCATAATATGACCCTAAAACACCCCTATATCACAACACTAGGGTGAGGGTACCTCCACCACGACCCCTTATACCACTTATCATTTCTATTTTCAGCCCCTGGGACCCTCTCCCATAACATAAAATGGTTGCCTCAGCTTTCTAGTCAGGTTGTGGCATGCCAATTACAGCACTTCCGTTCGCACGCTCATTCACAAAAATTCACGAATTTTAGCAATTTATTTGCGGCCTGAGATATACACATTTTCTTTTTCCTTAATTTCTTGTAAACTACTGAATGGAGTTACACCGGATAACCAAAAGCACAATCTGCATACCCAAAGCTAGCCTTCTGCCAAACTTTGTGTAATTCCATCCAGCCGTTCAGGCTGTATCCGTGTCTAATGGTCCTATGGGAATTAACATGGGAAATGCAACTTTTTTGCCTTTCCTCCCGCTTTTTTTCTCGATTGATGGGTCATACTAAAACTTCCCACGCACAACAAGAATCACAGGGGCACTTTTTTGGGAACATTTCGTGAAGATTCGTCAAACAGTCCAAGAGATATAGAGATATAGGCAAGTCAAAAACACTTTTTCTATGGAAACATGGTCCAAACTATAACTTCCTACTGGCAACTGCCAGTAGGTTATATATAAATATATATATATAAATGCAATACTTTTCCACTGTGCTGGCATTCTCCCAAATGTTGCGGGGCCCACATACACGCCAGCACAGCATGCGCATGTCACATCTTCCCAAGGCTCTTGCGCAATAAATAAGAGATCGGCACTCCAACAGCAGTAAGGAGCACTGAAAAACCAGCAACTTGTTTCGGCACAAGCCTTGATCACGCCAGTCGTGATCAAGGCTTGTGCCAAAATGCACTATTTGACAGTGTGTCAAACGGAAGTGCTGGAGAGAGAGGGAGCTTCTGGTTTTTAAAATGAATTTGATTAACAAAGGTTTGTCACATACCACCATAACAGGAAAGCTGGCAGGAATCATTTTATGGAAAGTTATTTTGGGGGTATGACCCAGTGAAGAGAGATTCGGTGAGGACAGTTTTATGCATCTTGGGTAGGGAAAGAGTGGCAAAGGCAAAATTGCGTGAACCTCTAACCATGGAGGTTTTTGAAAAGTTGATAGAAGTGTTACCACCTTGTTGTTATAAAGATTTTGAGGTTACAGTTTTAACTTGGCTATGGTGTGGATGGACTACGGTGTGTTTTTGGTGTTTGAGTCAGTGGTTACAAGAGGGAACTGGGGTGCTTGTCATGAGGTGTTTCTAGAAGGAAGCAGGCTGCAGATCTGGCATTGTACATCATTGTAAGAGCCAAAAAGGCAGAGGTTAAAGGATTTGGCTAGAGATCAGTGTCAGAGGACTGATTTGTCCCATGAGGTGTGGCAGACGTTTTTGACTTTGCTTGTGAAGAAGGGAGAGGGTTTTTTCTCCAAGAGGATGGTTCATCGATTACAGCATCAAGTATCTTGGGGGATGTGTATGGCACTGGACAGTTTAGGTTATAAAGGGGAGCAACTTGGCACTCGTCGTTCAGGATAGAAGCAGCGACTGAAGCAGCAAGGTTAGACATGGTGTGAGATAAAAGAGAATTGGGAGATGGCATTCTGAGTGCTGTGAGGCATACATTAGAAAGTAGACTATTTGGGATGGTTTGGGGGTACTTCATCATTTGGGTGTGATCAATGCTTTGTATTTGTTTTTTTCTTTAGTGCAGGTTGAATTTGAGACCTCCTACAGTAAAGCAGTTAATTGGATTGTGGGACATTCATTTGTGCGATAGGGCAGCCGGTCAATAAATATATGGCCAGTCCCTTGGACTTGCCAGTAACAGACATGACGTGTAGTGTTGGGGAAAGAGATGGTGGAGCTTATTGCCATTGTTGACAGAACTCTTCTCCAATATGGGGTGTCCAGCTATGCTGATTATGCGTCTGGGTGAAAATGAATTGGTTCACTAGTAAGTTGTTGCTTAGGTACATGAAAGAGAATTTACTTGTGAGTAACATGTGGTCAGGTACCAGCATTGTGTGGAAATAGTTTGTTTTGTGTAGGCATTGGAGCGGAGCAATGAAGCACGCTGTCAAGGAAAAGGCACAGTGAACATTGAATAGGGCAATGAGGGTTTCATGCTTGCAGACAGAAATTACGGTTTTGGTGTATTCCAACATACATGAAGAAGATGCTTGCAAAAACTGTCCCTGCTTACTCAATGGCAAAATGGAGTCAGCAAGAGTCTGAACTTTTTGCCCCCCCCCCCCACAGCTTTATAACCCCTATGGTAAACCTTGCTGACCCAGCATGATGGATGTAAAAAATGGAGGTCTCTAGTTGGCAGAGATATTTACCTTGTCCAAGTAGGGACCACAATCCTAGTCAGGGTAAGTCACAACACAACCCAAATTATCCTGTGCTCACCCTCTTGCAGCTTGGCACAGAGCAGGCAGGCTTAACTTAGAAGGCAATGTGTAAAGTATTTGGCAATAAAAATGTAAAGAATCTCCTGTGTACAAGCCAAAGTATGATTTTTAAAAAAGATATAGGGCGTCATTACGAGGTATTACCGCTAACAGGCTGGCAGTACCTACCTCCACTATTATGACATTGGCTGTTTGGCCAAAGCCAAACTGCCAAGTCAACACACCCACTGCCACGGCGGTAACGACCGCCCAGCGGCCGTCAGTAGGCCGCCCATGGAATTTTTACCAGGGAAAACCATGGCTGTAGGCACTATCAGTGTCAGGGAATTCCTTCCTTCCCTGGCACTGATAGGGATCTCCCATGCCCCCCTACCCCTCCTCAAAGTCCTCCCCCACCCTCCTCCTCCCACCCCCCACATATACACACATACACGCACATACATACACACCCATACACACACGCATACACACATTCACCCACGCATGCATATATACATACACACTCACAGCAACACTCACAAACATACATCCAGGCACACACGCACTGACACAACACAACATGCATGTACACACACACCCACTCATGCACACACTCATTACACACGCATGCACATATTCAAACACAGTCACACACATCCCCACACACGCACACAACACCCCACCCTCCTCTCCTGTCGGAGAACCCAACTTACCTGCTTGCAGGGGGTCCTCCGTCAGGAGACGGGACGCGCCGCTGCTGCCAGCAGCAGCATCCACCAGCAAAACACTGACAGGCCATATCATGGAACATGATACAGTAGGCAGTGTTTTGCTGGAATGGCGCTCCTGCTGGCAGCAACACCACCTTACCACTGTCCGCCGCCATGACCGTCGTCGGAATTCCACCAGCCTTCTGGCGGAATTCTGGCTACGGTCATAATGGCCTGGACGGTCGGTAGCCACAGCCACAGTATGTTGGCGGCCGTCACTGTGGCGGTAGGCAGCATTTGCCGCCAAACTCATAATGAGGGCCTAAATCCCAATAAAGTGCTCAGAAACGCAATAGCTCCAACTAGGGAAATCACAATGTCGTTGACGAAGTCGTTCCTAATAGCCTGTGGTGGGTCTTTCCAATCCGACCCACACTCTTCCCGGACTTGTGCTGACTCTGCCTTTGTTGCACCGGAGTTGGCCCAGGATCACAGAGCTGGCATTGGATGCCTCACACCACCGAGGGAGCTGAGGGGATTTAAAAGACAACTTCCTTCCCTTCCGGGGGACGACGCCGGGAATAGGAGCTGGGAGACACCGGAGGTCGTGGACACAAAAGACGCTGAGACAACCAAAGAAGCCGCCGCTTCGTGGAGGAACGGACCGCCGCCGGAATCGGAACCGCCAGAAACCCTGGAAGACGGCCGCTGACCCCGGGGAGCTGAACGAAAGAGCCGCCACGCTTCAGGAGAAGCGTGGCCTCTCCAGGTACGGGGTGCGGGACAAGGGGAATCGGGCGGGAGGCGGGAGGTACGGGGAAGGGAAGGAAAGGGATAACAAAAGGGAACGGCACGGGGAACACTGGGAGGAAGGGAAAACAAAAGGGGGGCACGACACGGGGAGCACTGGGAAGAAAAGAAGACAGACGGGAGAACGAGAAGGAGAAAAAAAAACAGCGAAGAGAGGTATATACGTATATGTGAACAGAGAACAGACCCAAAGGGAAAACAAGAAAACGATAAGAAAGGAAGGAAAAGACAACAAGGACAGGAACAGAACAGACCCAAAAGAGAACCAGGGAAGAATAAGGGAGTAAAGAGGAAGAGACAGGAGAAAGATACTTAGTGAAGGAAAGAGAGGAAGAAAAACAACGAAACCCCAACCCCATACTTGCCCGTGCTATATTCTTCTTTTTCCACACGCTTCCCGCGAGGTCCTGAGAGAGAGAGAGAAGAAGAAGAGGTCGCGAGCTGTCATCCAGTAGGAGAAGACGCAACTACCTATCAGACCTAAAACTGCCATATAAGACTGGTTTCTATATATTATCCATTCAACCAAATAAATCAAACCGTCTAAAAATACGGAATACCCGCGCAGTCTGATCTCTATAACAACCATCCTCGTACATAGCCCGACAACACTGGTGCCGGTCATGGAGTCGCATGGACTCCCAGGCACAGTACCTCTGAAAACGAAGAAGCAGAGACGTCACACGGAATCTTGGAGGTGAGGCGAAGCTGGAGCCAGTGCGTCGTCAATTCCTTGTGGCGTCTGGGGAGGTGAGGTGTCGTTTCCATATTGCGAGGAAGGGGAGGCGAGGTGTTGGTTCCATACGTTGCAGGGGATCTGATGTCTGCGTCAGTGGCAAGGCGTCCGTTCCTTGTGACCTGGAGGGCGCCATGAATCCGATGGGTCAAGATGTGATGAGTTGACTTTGCAGTGCTGTGATCACACTGCGTGATGTCAGCGGCATCACAGTGACTTGCATTGCAGGCGGTGGTGTGGTGTGGGGCAGCAGCATTGGTGCTGGAGTCTCTGAAGTTGGTGAACTAGCTAGAAGCTAGTAGATGACGTCTTTGTTTGACCTTATACTTCAGAACAGGAGGCAAGCTCAATCCAAGCCCTTGAAGAGCACTTGTGGGGAAGGCAGAGTCCTTCAAACGGAGTCAGAGGTCAGCAAGCAGCAGGGCAACAAGCAGAGCAGCAGTCCTTCTCAGCAAACCAGTCCAGATGAGTCCTTTGAGGAGCCAGGCAGTCCCCCTGACAGAGTCCAGGTGTAGATCCAGAAGTGTCTGATTTGGTGGGGTAAGAGACCTAGTATGTATACCCAAACGTGCCTTTGAAGTGGGGGAAACCTCAAAGAGTGCTTTTGAATTGCACAAGTTTCCCTTCCAGCCAAGTCCTGTCTGCTAGGATCCCTGTGGGGGTTACCAGTCCTTTGTGTGAGGGCAGGCCACTGGCCTCTGAAGTGTAAGAGAGAGCCCCTCCACCCTTCCTGCCCAGGGAGACCCATTCAGTATGCAGATGAATGCAGATGTGACTGAGCATCCTGTGTTTATGGCTGTCTGGGTGGAATGCACAAGGGGAGCTGTCAACCATCATAGACCAGATGTGGATTGGAGGCAGACTGTAAGGCACAGGTGGCAGAAGCTGGAGAGAAGAGGAAATGCCCACTTTCTAAAAGTGGCATTTCTAAAATAGTAATATTAAATCCACCTTCACCAATTAGCAGGATGTTCTATTACTATTCTGGCCATACTAAGCATTAGGGGTCTACTCCTTTCAGATCAGAATTTACCACTTAAAAGTACATAAGAGCAAGTCTAATCTTGGCCTATGAGAGGATAAGGCCTCACAGTAATGGAAAATGAATGTGAGTTTTCCCCTACCAGCACATGCAAGACACATAAGGGCATGTCCTGCCTTATACTTACATAGCACCCTGCCCTATGGGTTACCTAGGGCTTATCTTAGGGGTGACTTATATGTAGAAAAAGGGGAGGTTAAACCTTGGAAAGTAGTTTTAAAGGCCAAGGCAAGGTGGCAATGGCAGGCCTGAGACATGGTTAAGGGGCTACTTATGTGGGTGGCACACCAGTGCTGGCAGGCTCACTAGTAGCATTTAATTTACAGGCCCTGGGCACCTCTAGTACACTTTACTAGGAACATACAAGTAAATTAAATATGCCAATTGGGTAGGAACCAATGTTACCATGTTTAGGGGAGAGAGCACAGGCACTTTAGCACTGGTCAGCAGTGGTGAAGTGTGCAGAGTCCTAAAACCAGCAAAAACAGAGTCCGAAAAATGGAGCGGGGGCAGGCAAAAAGTTGGGGGATGACCACCCTAAAGTATCAGGCTTAACAATGGAGGTGTGCAATTTGCTGGGTAAACTGTGGAATGGACAGCTATGGCGCAGGAGGGACTATGACGAAGGCAAACACTCAGTGCCTAATTGATGGGACACGAAAATGCCATCCAGTGCTTTTCTGGGTTGAGGTAATTTTGGGGGGATAGAGATTCAGGTGCAGACATGTCCACCCCTGAGGAGGAGCATGAATAAGGAGGAGAAGAATAGGTTGAGGACGTGGGCCAAGACAAATGAAGTTCGCCTGAGGACGATTGGTAGGGTGTGTGAGAGAGAGAGATGGGGAATGCAAGGGACTGGTCTGCGAATGGAAAAAGAAAGCATGAGGGTGCAGGGTAAGGAGATTTGTGTTGGGGAATGGTAACATTTTGCAGCTCAAGGGAGGGTGGATGTTAGGATTTTTATGCATTAGTCAAGACAATTTATTGAAGTAAGTTTGTGAATAATGAATTAAGGGGCTTCAAGTCTGTCCTAATAGAGTTGCCTTTTGTGCTACACAGGTTTGTGGTCTGGGTTTATTGCACAATGAGCGTACCTGGGTTCGCACAGCCACAGTCAGTTTCTCTCCTGGCTGCCTTTGTGCAAGTGGTACTTAGGGGCAGGAGATAGGTGGGGATGCTGGGTCAGCGGGGTTTACCATAGGGTTTATAAAGCTGTGGGGGGCAAAAAGTTCAGACTCTTGCTGACTCCATTTTGCCATTGAGTAAGCAGGGACAGTTTTTGCAAGATCGAACTGCCTACCCTGACATAAGTACATACTGGGTTGCATGCATTATTTGCTGTTAGAGTCGACAAGTATTTGTCCCTCCCTTCCCGCAAGGCGACATCATTCTTTCTGGACTGCACTAATCGTCCAAATTCCACCCAGGGTTCTGTTACAGTGGGCCACGTGATAATAAGGACTCAGATGCTTGATTAAGTGTGAAACCGTGAGTTTATTTATAGTTCTTTTGTTTGCCAATAGTGTAGAGAGTGTGCTCCTTCCCATAGAGTGACTCTTCTTTCTCTCGTTCCCCAGGTCCCCTCTTGACCAGCGAAGATGGTCTGCAGTACTCCTCAGTCGTACCGGAAAGAGGTATGAAAAAAAGGAAGGTAAGTCAGGGTTATAGAGGGTGACCGTCTTAGCTGAAATAGATAGGAGGGCAGAGAGAGAGAGAGAGATATGTCTCCCGGTGTGTAAGAAGTGTTCTATAAGAATGAGTGTGCAAAGTCACCTCCTTATACTTCACCCCGTGAACATCTCTTGTTTCACATGCTTTTTAATCACTCTTTGGTTGTAGGACACTTAAATTTCAGCTGCCCTTCTTTTATTCTCCCTTGTCCCCTCCCGTCTCCCTCCAAGACTCTCCCCTCGCTCCTCCTGTACCGTCCTCCTCCTCTCCCCTCCTTCTGTGAGCCTCGCGTTTCCTAAAAATACTGTCATTGACAAAGGACCGTACCTTTGCTAGCCACGTCCCTCCTGGGGCGTGGCGGTCTGCTCGCGTCTCTCTGCTTTCTTCGGTTCCCCACTGCCCAGTTGGTTTCATGGGAACCGCGGGGTTCCCGATCCTGCTGTCGTCGTCATTCGTCTCCCGTGCCTCGTCCTCGGTGCGTTCTCCGTCCTCCTCTCGTCTCCTCTCTTCGGCGTCTTCTTCGTCCTCCGTGTGCGCCCTTCCTGGAAGTCCGTCTTACTTTTCTGGGTTGGTGGGAACCCGGGTATCCGGGTTCTCGCAGGAGGTGCCGGCGTCCCTGTTGTCTAGACAACAGGGCAAGGCATCTTCCTTGCCGCGAACGCCGTGCGGTAGACGCCATTCGGAGGCGTCATGAGCCGGATGTCCTGACAACCGGCTACATAACCCATCCCAAGTTCGGGACTGATATAGTACCGAAGGATCTGGAAACCGAGACAAAAAGTCTGCGGGACCTAGGAGAGCACCCAGAATATGTCGGATCTGAAACGAAAAAGGCTGAAGTTCCATAAACCAGCGAAGTATGCGGGAGTTGGAATCCTTATGAGAAGCTAACCAAGTCAAAGTGGCATGGTCGGTAAATAGCACGAAAGGGCGGCCCAGCAAATAATATTTCAGATTGTCCACAGCCCATTTAATAGCTAAGCATTTCCGTTCAATAACTGGGTAATGACATTCCCTTGGAAGTAATTTTCTGCTAATGTAAACAATAGGGTGGTCCCGGCCTTCTTCGTCGGGTTGTGAGAGTACCGCTCCTAACCCCACATCCGAAGCATCTGTGTGGAGATGAAAGACCTTGGAAAAGTCGGGGCACTGTAAGACTGGCTCTGTTGTGAGGCAAGTTTTCAATTGGTGGAAATAGGATAATTGTTTATCTGATAGGGATGGCAATTTTGACGGGATGTTTTTTCTGAGGAGATCCGTGAGGGGGGCGGCTAAAGTAGAATATTGGGGTATAAAACGATGATAATACCCCACTAACCCCAGAAAGGACCATAGCCCCTTTTTGGTAGAGGGAATGGGTACCTGTTGGATGGCGTCAATTTTACTTTTCTGTGGGTGTAGTTGGCCTTTCCCTATGAAATATCCTAGATATGCAATGTGATCGTAACCTAGATTACATTTCTTAGGATTGGCTGTGAGCCCGGCTTGGTGTAAAGTGCGGAATATTTCATAGAGATGTTTCAGATGGTCCTCCCAGGTATCACTAAATACCACGATATCATCTAAATATGCAGCAGCAAAAGTTTGGAATGGTTTTAAAAAGTAGTCCATCAATCTCTGAAATGTGGCTGGAGCCCCATGTAGACCGAAAGGGAGTACCGTAAAGTGGTACAACCCTGATTGTGTCGAAAAAGTTGTTTTCTCTTTGTCAGCTGGCGCAAGTGGTATTTGCCAGTATCCCTTTGTTAAGTCTAGGGTTGACATATAACGGGCTTTTCCCAGTTTCTCTAGTAAATCATCGACTCTGGGTATGGGATAGGTGTCAAATAGTGATATTTCATTCAGTCGGCGGAAGTCAATACAAAAACGGATGGACCCATCAGGTTTTGGTACGATGACCACTGGGGAGCACCATGGGCTAGTTGATGGTTCTAACACATTCAGTTTTAACATATTTTGTACTTCTTCAATTATGTGTCTACGGGCTTCAGGAATGCGATAGGGCCGTAATCTTACTATTTTTCCCTCAGGGCTTCTTATATGATGCTGTATTAAATTGGTTTTTCCAGGACTTCCTGAGAAGAATGGTTGATGCGTTTTTAGTAAGTCCTCTAGTTGGGTCTTCTGACCCTTTGTAAGGTCGGTATTTATATGTGGAGTTTTAACTATGTCCTCCGTATTCTTGGGATATAATTCTATACTTAGGGGTTCTTCAGGGGTTACTAGGAAACCAGCAGCTGATTGTGTTGGGGTCCCTGTAGGTTCTTCCCATTTTTTTAATAGGTTAACGTGGTATATTTGTGTTCTTTTGGGGTGTCGTGACAGTTCTATCAGGTAAGTAACTGGGGTTATGACCTTTAAGATGGGGTACGGGCCCTGCCACCTGGCTAAGAGTTTATTATCGGAACAGTTTCTTAATATCAGGACTTTATCATTTGGTTGAAAAACTCGGGTTTTCGTTCCTTGATCATAATATCTCTTTTGGTTTATTTGGGATTTCTCTAGGTGTTTACGAACATCTTCCCATACGGACTGTAAGTGAGTTTTCAAGTTATGTATATAGTCTAACAGAGACTTTACCTCCCCACCCTCTTCTTCCCATAATTCAGCTGCCATGTCTAAGAGACTGCAGGGTTGTCTCCCGAAGACCGTTTCAAAGGGGCTGTGTCCTGTTGAAGCCTGCTCGTGTGTTCTTATGGCATATAAGACTAAAGGGAGTTTTTGATCCCAATCACGTCCTGATTCAGAGACTGTTTTTTGTAGTAGTGTTTTTATAGTACGGTTATAGCGTTCCACCAGTCCATCCGTCTGGGGGTGATAGACCGAGGTTTTTATTTGCTTGATCCCAAGGATCTTACAGATATTACTCATCAGGGAGGACATAAAGGGCATTCCTTGATCCGTTAGGATCTCCTGAGGAAAACCAACCCGGGAAAAGAAAGTGATCATAGCTTGGGCCACTGTTTTAGAGGTCATGCTAGAAAGGGGTATTGCCTCGGGATACCTCGTAGCATAATCAAATAATACTAAAATATATGTGTATCCCTTTGTAGAGGGCAAAAGGGGACCTACTAAGTCCATACCGATCCGGGAGAAGGGAACCTCAATGATAGGTAGGGGTTGCAGTGGAGCTTTCCTGTGGGGTCCCGGATCTATTAGCTGACACCGTGGGCATTGCGCACAGTATTGTCTGAGTTGAGCAT
This sequence comes from Pleurodeles waltl, assembly GCF_031143425.1. Lineage (NCBI taxonomy): Eukaryota > Metazoa > Chordata > Amphibia > Caudata > Salamandridae > Pleurodeles > Pleurodeles waltl. Next base: position 680,565,897 of record NC_090437.1, on the reverse strand, counting down.
ATACCCCGGGCCAATAGAATCTCCTTAATAGATATTCCTCAGTCTTTTCCCTACCATAATGTCCCCCTCCTGGTTGGTTATGTGCCAGAAAAAGGACCTGTAAACAATAGGGTTCTGGTACAACTAGTTGTCTTTTTTCTATATTATTATACTTTATGACTCTATAAAGGAGATTATTTTGGACAAGAAAATAGGGACCCACCTCGTTAGTGGATTCGGACTTGGCTGTCTTCCACGCATGACATAATGTCGGGTCTTCCCTCTGACTGGCTCGAAACAACGGGGAAGGGGCTGTAGTAGTGGCCACCACTCTCTCTACGACCTGTCTCTTTCCAGTGGTCTGATATGCCTGTTTTACTTGTCTCGTTTCTCGTCTAGTAAGTCTTGACCGACATGGGTTGTTTTCGATGTGACTATCATGAAACGGTGCTTCCGTCCACCAGTCTTCTGATATGACCCTTGTTCTTACCCTGTTTAAAAGTTCAGGGAACCGTATATAGTCCGTTCCCAGAATACATTCCTCCACTAATCAGTCCATAACCCCAACAGATAGTGGATCCTGGTTCTCTTCCCATTCTATGTGCATGAGAGCTAGGGGGTAGTTGTTTTTATCCCCATGTATACAACAGATTGAGACCCACTGATTGGTGTTTTGGGCTGAATGGTTTAGCAGATCTGCTCGCACCACTGACTAGCTGCATCCTGAGTCTATTAGAGCCAGGAGTACCTTTCCATTGACTTTGATTGTTTGTCTGTACCTGGGGTTACCCCCACCGGTACATAAGACCCTCCCTCTCGTGACCCCGATTTCCATGTGTTCCGGCTTTTCCCCTTTTCTAGGGCATAATCTCACTATGTGACCCCACTCCCCACAGCTGTAACATTGGGGTTGCTGCATAGGGGGAGTTTCTCTGAGTCTGGGAGGGGCTGTCTCTTCTGGGGGTTTTCGGAAAAAATTCCTGACAGGTACACCAGCGGGTTTTGGTGACATCTTAGGGCTATGGTTCTTGAAGTCAACCGACCTATGGTAGGCACAGGCTAAATCCACAGCCATGTCAGTATTAACATTTGGGTGCTGCCTTATCCAACTTCTGTTGGACGAGGGAAGGGATTCCAAATACTGTTCTAATATTACTGCCTTTATGATATCTTCCCTCTCAGTCCCTAGAGGTCCCAACCATTTCAGACCGAGGTCTTTGACTTTAAAATAAAAGGTCCGGGGATCCTCTGTCTGCCCCCACCTGATCTTCCGGAAGCGGATGCGGTAATATTCAGAATCATGGCCAACTCGTTCCAATATACTTCGTTTGATCTCTTTGTATGGTGTGGTACCTCCCGGGTTGGCGGCTTGATATGCCGTTTGGAGGATACCGGTTAACAATGGTGCGATATACTGACCCCAACGCTTTTCTGGCCATTGGGCAGAGGAGGCCACCCGTTCAAAATTAGTGAAGAAAGCGTCAGGATCCTCACCGTCTTGGAACTTCTGTAGGACAGAGCTAGGTACATTGGGGTGGACTTTACTAGCTGCAATGGTATCCGTAAGCTTTTGGAGGGCCGTCTCATGCACTAATTGGTTATTGGCCATGATGGTGGCTTGGCTCTTTAGTGCACTCTGCAAGGCTTCCCGGTCCTCCTTCGCCTCCCTCTCCTGTGCCTCCCATACTAGCTGAAGGTGTCGTTGTCCTTCAGCCAGCTGTTGTATCATGTCCTCCATTGTTGGTTTTTCCCCCATGGTTTCCTGTGTATGGTTCTCCTTTTATCACCTTTCACAATCCCACTTCTGACACCATTGTTACAGTGGGCCAGGTGATAATAAGGACTCAGATGCTTGATTAAGTGTGAAACCGTGAGTTTATTTATAGTTCTTAGGTTTGCCAATAGTGTAGAGAGTGAGTGTGCTCCTTCCCATAGAGTGACTCTTCTTTCTCACATTCCCCAGGTCCCCTCTTGACCGGCGAAGATGGTCTGCAGTACTCCTCAGTTGTACCGGAAAGAGGAATGAAAAAAAGGAAGGTAAGTCAGGGTTATAGAGGGTGACCGTCTTAGCTGAAATAGATAGGAGGGCAGAGAGAGAGAGAGAGAGAGATGTCTCCCGGTGTGTAAGAAGTGTTCTATAAGAATGAGTGTGCAAAGTCACCTCCTTATACTTCACCCCGTGAACATCTCTTGTTTCACATGCTTTTTAATCACTCTTTGGTTGTAGGACACTTAACTTTCAGCTGCCCTTCTTTTATTCTCCCTTGTCCCCTCTCCTCTCCCTCCAAGCCTCTCCCCTCGCTCCTCCCGTACCATCCTCCTCCTCTCCCCTCCTTCTGTGAGCCTCGCGTTTCCTAAAAATACTGTCCTTTACAAAGGACCGTACCTTTGCTAGCCACGTCCCTCCTGGGGCGTGGCGGTCTGCTCGTGTCTCTCTGCTTTCTTCGATTCCCCACTGCCCGGTTGGTTTCATGGGAACCGTGGGGTTCCCGATCCTGCTGTCGTCGTTGTTCGTCTCCCGTGCCTCGTGCGTTCTCAGTCCTCCTCTCGTCTCCTCTCTTCGGCGTCTTCTTCGTCCTCCGTGTGCTCCCTTCCTGAAGTCCGTCTTCCTTTTCTGGGTTGGTGGGAACCCGGATATCCGGGTTCCCGCGGGAGGTTCCAGCGTCCCTGTTGTCTAGACAACAGGGCAAGCCGTCTTCCTTGCCGCGAACGCCGCGCAGTAGACGCCATTCGGAGGCATCATGAGACGGATTTCCTGACAACCGGCTACAGGTTCATACCTCCAGCATTGGCTTCCCCCCAATATCCCACTGGACAAGAGGGCACAGCAAGGACCACTTACATCTTGTAGTGTGAAAAAAGAAGCAGGTGCACATAAAAAAACATTGCAAAGGCCTAGGCAAAAGTGCCTTACAAAACTAAACGTCTCACTATACATGAATATTCCTACTGCTTCTCCTACCTTCACTCCTAATTTTACCTACCCTCAACACTTCTGCCGGAACTCAACCAACGGTCCCTACACTGCACTCTACCTCATGAACGTAATGAACTAATTTTGTTCAATGGGAAACCTTTAACTTCCTGCCTTTGCAAGTATGAAGTAGGTCCCACCCCCCTGCAACCATTTTCTCTCCCCCCTCAACAGCAATACAAACTGACTGAAACCACAAAAAACACTCAGAAAAACACCTTTTGGAGATTTTCTGCCCCCCTCTACTCTCCTCCTCCTATTCTGCAGCCCCACTGCCCCTTTTCTTTTACTCTGCTGGCCACCATTTGACACCCACTGAATCATCTACTGCCCCTCTTAACTGCAGCAAATAAAGGCCCATGCACATGGTAGACAAATGCACATTGTCATCTGTGAAAAACCTGCCCATCTTGAATTTCAAGTCAGGATGAGTCATCCTACCTATTCTTTTCTCGTTGCAAAAAGTCCTCAATTCTCTATTTACCTCCCTCCGCGCTTTGTCGATAGCTGTGGCCTGTCTGTACCTCGCCACTCCCTCCGCGGGACCATCCCCGTCCACAAAATTTGAGTCCCTCATATCTACGCGGTCACTTCCGCTACCTGGACAAACAGGTGTCCCACACGGCTGAAGATAACTATGACCTAAAAATGGAGAGGGTCGTCACTCCTCTCAAAGCTGCGGAACGCTTTGGAATCACCTTCCCCTCTTAATCATGGGTAAAGTAGCATTGAGCAGGATGGTCGTGCTCCCACACTGCCTCTATGTATTGCAGAATTCATAGAATTCCCTCTGCCACATGCCAAGAGACACTTTTGTCAGGCTGACCAGCCTGCTGGTCTCCCTGGTGTGGGCTGGCAGGTGCAGCAGGGTTAAGTTGGAGGTTCTGAATATTAACTATGTGCTTGCAATTAAGGATGGTTCCCACAGTAGAAAACTGCAATACTTGGGGCATGGTATTTGACATGCTCTATACTACCGCACACGGTACACCAACACTTGCCAATTTACCGGAAGTATTGAAACAAATTCAAGATGAATACATTGCTGCCCCGGCCCTGGATTTGGGGATGCAACTTATGGGCAATTTTGCCACTGTATGTTCAATAATATTAAGTAACCTTAAAGGGGAAGCAGTTGCACTAATGGTGTGCATGCGGCTCTGGGACATTACTTCACAGGACCGAGAGCGTTAGCTTGCAAAAAGTATCGCAGAGACCTACTCTAGTATTGGTCGAGATAGTCTGGGGGCCAGACCTACAAAACCACAATTGAAAATCTAATAAAGATTCTACCAAGCAAGCTCCTGAGGGTTCTAAAAAACGCTGGGATAAAAAACAACAAACACCTAAAAAAGAAAGGGGAGAATCTCCACATATGGAGACCCGACAGAACGGATATAATCCCATAAATAGAGATAATATAAAAACGCCTGACAGATATCAATATGCTGCTACACGCCAATCTCATTCCTTTCAGGACTCACCTGAAAAACACAGTGAGAGAGGTGGGCGGTCAGAACGAAGAACTGAGTACGAGAAACCGAGACAGGAATCACAATGCTCTACAGACGTTTCTGTTAAAAAAAGAGGAGAAACTTCCCCAACAAAAACCCCAATTTAAAAAGAAAAAAGTGGCAGCAGTTGCAGTGCATCATGCCACTCAAGAAGAGGGCTCTATTGAACAACAAGAAGTGTGCATTAGCGCTATTAGACAGCGCGTCAGAGGTCACAGTAGTTCGCCGGAATCTTCAAGAGCATCTGGAGGTGAAAGCAACTGATGACTTCCTACCAGTTGAAACTGCGGACATGTTTGTACTCCTGATAGGGTGTACAAAGTAATGTTACAGTTAGAAGGAGCCATTGAATGCACAATCGATGCAATCTTTTGGGAATGCTTCGTAAATATATATGATATTCTACTGGCCGAAAGGGATTGGCCACCTGAATTTGTCCGGACTTGCCCATATGGGGAAGATGTTCTCGAACCTTCTTTCTCACCTCTTCTTCCCTATGAGCTTGCAGAATCCTACGCCATCGATTGGGCATTGGCGCAGGCACCCGCGTTATACCGCAAACACATAGGGTGGGATAAAGATTCTCCTTATCATGTCATTCCAATTTAAAATCAACCTCAACCACAGTATCCAATAAAACATTATGCTAAATCACCCATGAGGGAAATCCTCACACAACTGGAGTACTAGGGCGTAATTGAACACTGTGTCTCACCAATGAATAATCCCTTATTCCCAGTAGCCAAACCAGACCATTCGTACAGAATAGTCTTAGATTACAGACATTTAAACAGTCATACATGCACATACGATATACAAAACTCTCACAGAACAGCACTCATAAACAACATAGTGCGCAAAAAATACAAAACAACACTGGATATTTCCAAAGGTTTCTTCTGCCAAAATATAGCACCTGAGAGTAGAGACTTAACAAGTTTCAGCACACCAGGCTCCCAGAAAAAATTCTGTGTTGTACCCCAGTGGTACAAAAATAGTCCAGAACTGTTCGCGGCTCGTCTGACTTCAATATTGCACGATATTGACCCTGAAGCATTGTCCTATATAGATGATATTTATCTCACGGATGATGAATTACTGCAACATCTAAGATGGGTAGCCCGCATTGTTGTAGGATTTGCCGAATTTGGCTATAAATTCAACTTTAAAAAAACAAAAATAGCCTTCCTTAGAGTCCTGTTTCTGGGATACGAATTATCAAGTGAAGGAAAGAGAATAGCGTAACAATTCTTGGAAAAATGCACACAGTTACAACCTCCAAATACAATTAAAAAACTCCAATCCTTATTGGGTTTCCTAAATTTTGGCAGAACTTACATTCACGATTACGCATCACGCATAAAATCCTTATATGACTTAATACGTCCTGACTTTTCCAGTAAACTTTGGACAGTCGAACACACGCATTCTCAGAGATTTGCAAACAGACATACTTGCTGCACAACACCTACACACAAGATACAGCAAAAAACATCTGGTCATCAGAGTAATTGCTGGTGCCATTGGTTTCAAGGCCTGAGGGTGAGACAGTCCTGATTGCATACAAATCACATTTGTATTCAGCAGCAGAACAACGCTTTGCTCCCACTGAGAAAATTCTCACTGCTGTTCAGATGGCTGTCATTAAAGAAAGACCACTAGCCCAGGGGAAACACATCATTGTCGTATCTCCAATCCCAGCCCTTGAGGCTGTTACCAAAGCCAACATTCCAAACGCGAAAGCATTACATCCACGTTGGATTCAATGGGCAACGTCTTTGGCAGCCACTGATGTTCACTGCATTTTCGACCCAAAGTTACAAATCTCAAGAATTTTTGCAATATCAACTAGAATACCCAGTTCTGGCAAATACTTTGCCTATCGATCAATATCAAAGAGTCATGCACACCGATGGCTCAGCACAACCTGCAATAGGCACAAAGCATCAATACTCAGCTGCTTGTGCAGTCGTAAGTGGCTACATGGGGGATAATAAATTGTGTCCCCAGCGTACATTCATGCAAACCCTAGGGGACTGCACAGCACAACTAGCAGAGCCAAAGGCTCTGGTGATGGCACTGGAACACACGGATCCTGCACAGCTGCCACTGATCATCTGTAATTCGTATTACTGTGTCCAGTCCTTCAATGAATACCTGCATTACTGGCACCAGAATGGATTCAGAGATTCTAAAGGCAATACCATTAAACACAGACTTCTGTGGGGCAAAGTAGCGGATCTGAAGGAAACGCTACCAAATGTCCATGTTGTACATACACTTGGACACCAGCACGTTGGAATACACGTTGCTGGAAATACTCTGGCTAATGAAGCAGCCAAATCAGCACTAGCTACATCCTCTGTTGATGCAGTAACTCGTTCTGGAAAGAAACCGGACGATGACATATGAGCTGCTGAGAAAGCTACGACTGAAGGCACGCCCTATCCAAAAGCATTTCCTGCTAAATATTCCTACTGAATGGGAGGATTCCTTGATGCAGAAGTAACAATACCATACGAGGTAGTCCGAGTAATTCCTAATAAAGACATTAAATCAGAGTTGATTAAAGGGGCTAGCATCTGCCCATGCTGGTGTGGCGGCTACAATATCATTATTACAAACATGTTATTGGTGGCCAGGTCTATACAAACAGACCAAGCAGTATGTCCTTTGTTGTGACATTTGCCAACAAATTAAGGGTTCTAACGTCAAATGCCAACTGCAGACACCCCACCTAATTTCCAACAAATCATTACAATGTGTGTACTTGGACCATTGTGGTCCCCTAACACTGGACAGTGCATACAAATATATCTTAGTCGCTGTCGACTCTTGCTCCAGATTTCTACGGGTGTGGCCACAACACTCAGCTGACGCTTGGACTGTTTTTAAAGATTTACAAGTCTTTATCGGCACATATGCAGTTGCGGCTTTCCACTTGGACCAGGCCCCTGCTTTTGCCTCAAGGGCATGGCTTCATTAGGGCTCCAACTCCATTACTCATCTCCATTTCATCCCAAGGGAAATAGTGTTGTGGACTGACAAAACCCTGATTTAAAGCAATCCTTAACAGCCAGAGTCTTAGGTACGGGTCGTAGTTGGCTTAATCACCTGTACGGAGTCCAGAGAGCACTTACCAATCTGCCTAGAATGTCCCTGGGGGGTCGTACTTCATACAAGTGCCTGTTTGGAACTCAAATGTATGTTCCAGATCTTGATAGTCCTGTTGTGGAGGTGGTAGAAACACCTTTTGACATAAATGAATGTGTCACTGTCTTGCAGGAATTACAAAAGCTCTGTAACGACAACGCTTCGGCCAGTGCTGCCTCCACAGGAATTAAGGATGTACCAATAACATCTACCGGCTTATCGTGCACCGGTCCCAGTCCTGGGAATACACGGTACCAAAACTGTCATTCTACCACCGTTGCCTGGTGCTAAAGAAAACTGCTTTGTATCTGTCGACAATGTCAAGTTACACCATGTGGCCGATCCTGCACAGCAGAGCAAGAGGATCATCCAGCAGTTCCCAAATCCCTCTCACTACTGGTCAAGACGTCCCTCTACAAGTTTTGAGCAGCAACGCTGACACCTCTCCAAGCTTGGGGAGGGTGGAAAATTATCTTGCATTAGTTCCACTAACATCTGTTACAACAAACGATATAGAAATTGCTGATCGATTTGATACAACTTCAACACAGATGGATTGCGTAATTTACTGTGAACAACTGCGGGAGACCCCTACCAGTCCTCCTCCTACAAATATGGCTCAAGCTTTTGCACAAACTGCTACTGGATACTTTGGCGACATCAACGACACTTTCTCAGACTCATTTGCCTCTTCTACACACTATACTTGCCTAGGTGGGAAACCGGACTTCACCTTCCATTTTCTTAGTATATGGTTTGTGTTTCCTCTAGGCCCATTTCTAACTATTGTGATTTTCACTATTTGCACTGCTTTCTAACTGTTTTACACCTGATGTTGCATACTAGTGTAATTTGTGTATTACTTACCTCCTAAGGGAGTATAGTCTCTATGGTATTTTTGGCATTTGTGTCACTAAAATAAAGTACCTTTATTTTTGTAACACTGAGTATTTTCTTTCATGTATGTGAATACTGTGTGACTACCATGGTAATGCATGATCTTTGCATGTCTCCTAGATAAGCCTTGGCTGCTCAGCTACAGCTACCCCTAGAGAGCCTGGCTTCTAGACACTGCCTACATTTAAAAAATAAGGGATAACTGGACCTGGTATAAGGTATAAGTACCTTAGGTACCCACTACAAACCAGGACAGCCTCCTACACCGGCCTACTTGGACGGGGCTCTGTGTAAAGTGCAGGTAGTCACACGGTCCAGTTAGAAACTTCGGTCAAGCACTGCTTGTTGGAAGTGTTATTGACCCCAAAAAATGGAATGCAGATGAAACACAGGTTCACATTGTTGGGAATGGTGCTGGCAAAGCTTTGTGTAGCGATGCAAAGAATGCGTCCCGGACCCCCACGCTGGACAGATGGAGGGCGGGCTTGCTTGAATGGGGTGTGGCAGAGAAGTTTAAAGCTGGTCCGCACCAACCAAAATGCATAGTGGGATATGGAGCTGTGGGACGCAATGTTGGAAGGCCTGATGGCCACAGAGTCTCTGCCAGCTAGGTCCTCCATACACCAACAGGTCATATGTTTGGATGTAACCTCAGAGACCACACTGGACACCTGAATGACATGTCATTTTGGTTCAAAGCTGTGTGGAGGTGCAGGTGGGTGCATGTGCGTGCATGTGTGAGAGACTGAATGTGTGCATATATATATATATATACATACACATGGGCGCGGGATGCCTGGAGGTGTGCCTATACCTGCACCTACTGCCACTTCTGAGTGCGCTATGGGGCACAGCAGTTCTCATGGGCTGGGCTTGATACATCCTTGGACCATCCCTTCTCCGTCTCTCTGGCTCACCTCCCCGCATGTGGGGCAGAGCCTGCCCTCCTGGGATTCCCCCTGGTTCACCGCCTCATCCCCCCTAACGGACGACTGCCCCAGAGAGGACGAACATTGGCTGGTTAGTTGCTGCCATTACTGCTAGTTGTTGTTTTGTAGTTGTGTTTTGCTTTGGTTAATGCATTACTTAATGTTTACCTTGCTCCAGTAATATACTCATGCAACACAACATGCCGCACTCTACAACTCAGACACACATGTTTGGAAATAGCTCCAGTACTACCCAATGCAGAAGGCGTTGGCCTTAATTGCTGGAGTACTGCAATTTATGTTCCCATCTCACAAATGGCGGTACTGGACTGAACTGGTCTGAATACAAAATACATTAAAAAGAAATTGTTGGCAGTCCGCAGAGCTGGGAGGCCCTACAACTAAAAAATTGTCAAAAATGTTGTGTCACTGAATCGCAACCAGTCACAAATGTGAACAACCATTGCTGAAAAGAACTAAACATCTCAAATAAAGGACATGAAATGGAACAGTCCACTGGCAGTACTTTATCAATGTACCATTTTCTCCCAAACTATATATCCAACAGCTCAAAATCCTGTGGGTATAGCCACTCCAGCCAGGACAGGACAATCTAAACTGTCCTTTCTTCTTCTTTAGCACCACCTCCACTGGTGAGACAATCAATCTCTTCCTAAGCCAGTCATCAAAGGGCCCAGCTATTCTTCCTTCTCTAACTTCCTTGCTCAGTTTTTATTGTACCACTTTCGTGTGTTACCGCACAAATTTCTGATTCTCTGCTCATCTCTGCAGCCCCTCCACTCTGCATATCCTAGTTGAAAACCGTGGTGAAATCCCTCAGTCAATAATCTCTTGTCCTCTTGCTTGTCACATCATTGTAGCCAATAAAGTAACTTGCCCATTGCAATTGGCATATGAGCCCTTCCCCACATGTCCCTGTGCCCCCTTCCTACTCCTCTCTGTGCTGTCTGTTGTCACTGCCCCCCCTTGCACCTCTTGCACTTCTGCATACCATCTGCAATGAATTAGGGCAGTGGTTCCCAAACTTTTTCGATCCCCGGCTCCTTTGACCTATTGGCCGTGTTGGCCACGGCTCCCCATTATGTTACTTTTTTTTGGCGGGTGGGAGAACGTAATCCCAGCCTGTACCTGTACCTACACTATTTACAGTTTGACTTCTTTATTCTCTCGTTCAGGTTCCTGAAAATCATTTATTGGAAACTATTTTTGTTCTTTTGTCATAGGGATATTATTAATGGTACTTTGGCGCCCTCCGCTGGTCACAATAATTAATGCAGGGGGTTTTGTTTCTAATACCACGGTGAAAAGCTACCGATTAAAAGCACCTCCGAGTGGTTTCCAGACTGTGTGCGGCGCCCCTGGCTAATTTTGACGGCGCACCAAGGAGCTGCGGCGCACAGTTTGGGAACCACTGAATTAGGGGATACCTAGCTGGGCATTATGTGCATTTGTGCCTGAATTTACCATATTCCCCTAGTACATGATCCTCTAGTATAGGCTCAATACACTCCTCCCTGCCCTGTTTGTCCTTTTCCTGCAACCCCCACTCCTCCCTCGGTGGGACGCCCTTAAGAGAGCCAGTAAATAACCAGCAGACCACTGGCCATTAACACTGTTGGTGTGGGCTGCACAGACCCCATGGTATGTAGCCATAAGTCATTGTGCAACTCACCCCACTTACGTTCTGCATTCTCTGCTAGTCGTACCCTAAATTCTTCATTATACCTCAGCCAGGCGTGCCCTCCAAAAGTGGAGGAAGCTTTCCTGATTACATCCATAAATTTAAACAATGCTACAAAGCGCTCTGGAAATTGTTTACAATACACACTGGTGTATATCAAAAATGCTGTTGTTCAATTTTCAATTGTGACTGATACTCTGGGTCTCTTTGTTGTTTGTACTCTTCTTCATTTTATCCCTCATTAGCCATGATCTCCCTGTGCAACAGCTTAAACTCTTACCTATACTCCCCCTCCCAAATACTTTCCTTTGTGGTCTGCATCAAATGAGCCCCAATGGCTTGGCAATGCCCATGTATGGCAACCTTTTTATTTACAGTTCTGTGCTTTCCCTTTTCTCACTCCTTTTTCCTCTGTTTCTTCACCCCCTTGGTCCGTCACCATCCCTGCATCCTTCTGTCCCATGCTCAGGGCCCTCTCCACTTTGTCCCCCCCACCCTCACTATTCCCTTCTGTCTACCCTTGTGGTCTTCGTGTGCTGTTCCTACCTCGTCTGCACCCCAGGCCTCTATCCATGACATGTACCTTTTCTCAGCTTCACCTCTATTTCCTTCTGTCTGTCTCCTGCACTGACCTCCACCCCTTTAGACACCATCTTCGGCTGTCCCAGCGCTGGCGTATGCATACTTGGGCACAGGGTCGGCACCCGTGCTGAGCTTGCTGCCCTGTTACCTGCCTGGAAGCTGTAGCTGTGTCTTGGAGTGCCATCTCCTGCCACTCCCCTGTCTTCTCATGTGAAAAACTAAGCAACCCCTGTTTAGTGCACCCCCACCCTTTAACACACAATATTGTTCTGCCACACCTCCATACTCCCCCATTCCCCTTCCTCAAGCTCAAAAGCACAGTCCTCGCCCTCTGCCCTCCCCATCCATTGCGACCCACTTGGTCTTGCCATAGCATGAAATATACTCCCATGCCACTATTTCACCGATGCTTGTTGCTCCATCTTCCTGTGAAGGGCCACACCAGACCCACCATGGTCCTGCCATAGTGGAGACCCAATCAGTCCTTCCACTGGCACTGATGTTGTCGGCCCATGAGCCATCAGGCCAGCCACACCATGCCCTCTCTTCCCTTTGGAGTGGGTGAACCACACAAAACTCTCCCAAGTCCGCAGCTGGAACCAAATTGCCCATATTGAGGGCCAGTGTGCTGGGATCCTCCTCTTCACCATCCACCCATACCCATCTACCCTTCCCCTTCCCCCTCTTAGCCCTTGCTGCTTGTCTCCTTCCTCTTGTCCCACTACTCTCTGATTCCTCATTCACTTCAGGGCCCCACCGCCCTTTATGAGTAACCCTCTCCGCATTGCAGCCTTCTACCCTCTCACTCCAGACCTCTTACCATAAGCCTTTAAGAGCTTCTTATGCCCCCCTGAAGAACCAAGAAATTCCAGGGCACCCTGCACTTGTGCCTCCCAACCTCGGACCATGCCTCCTCCTCCTCCCTATCGTGCCACTTCAATCTAGCTTGTTCCAGCACAGAAACAGGGCCCTATGTCTGGATCACTACCCCATCCACCGTGGGGACTGCCACCATGCTGATAAAAGCATACCTGCCCCTTGCCTGCACATTGGCCCCGTGATGCCCCTTTCCATCTCCAACATACCTGTCCCCCATCACCCTGGTTGCACACTGTTCCTTAGCTTGTACCCATACTTCTCAATGCACCCCATGTTGTTCCTGACCTCTTTGCTTATCTTCAAGCATTTTTGTATCTTTTGCATCCCTGTTGCCTGGCTCCTAGCCCCAGGTAGTGCCATTTAAATCCCGCTGCTACCCCTTCCTCTGCTCCCAGTCATCAACGCCCGCATCTGGCCCTGAGCACATCTGACCCCATCCAAACTTCCCGCTTGGCCCGAACTGGCTAGTGGGCCCTGTAATGTTGTGGCCGGAACCGGCCAGCACCAATATGTCAGAAACGGAAGTGGTGGGTGAATGAAACCCCCCCTTGCCGGAGATGCGAGATGGTCGCTCCAAGATGACGAGGGGAATGTTATAAGTAGGAGTGTAAAGGTGGGAATAGGTTCGGATGATTCTAGCAAAGTAAATAAACAGTTATTAACAGCATACCATCTCCGGGTGTTTATTGGCGCCATCACATATGCAGCACAGCGTCACATTTGGCGACGAGAGTGGGCCTACCACAACCGGTAGTGGCACCACCCACCGCACACCGAGCGACAACACAGGCCTGTCCGATGCGGTAAGAGGAGGAAATCCGACCGGCTTACCTGCCGAGCCGTCATGGACTAAATCGACTGATGCCCACGCCAGTCGGCCTCAGCGCCGCCCGACCAGTCTGACCTCTGACGCCGCCAGCGTCTGCCCAGCCTGCACCGCTGAAAACAGCACACAGCGGCCGCACCGGGAAAAGCTGCCCCGCCCCAGCAGGGCTGTGTGCACGTGAGAAGTAACGCCCGTGCAGGCCCTCAGCTGACGCCTGATGGACATTGTGGCTCCGGCGAGCTCTCACAGCAGGCCCCCCGACACACCCTGCACCTTCAAAGAGCTGTGCTCTTTGCCTGAACGTGCACGCGGCGTCGTGCAAGTTACAACCCTGCGCTCCTCAGACAAGCTCCAGCACCTGTAACCTGAAAAAAAAAAGGAAGAAAGAGAGAGAGAAAGAAATATAAATACCACAGTAAGCATTTTTCTCCTTATGGACACAACTCGCATAGGCTGCATACAAGGAACTAGCATTAAGCACAAGCTATACTGTGTTGCAAGTCCTCCTCCCTCGTTTTTCCCCTCCTTAAACAACGCAAGCACGGGAAGGGAGGCACAGTAACCAGAAAAAAAAGGGGCCAATAAATAAGCGCAAACACGTTAAATCAAACACGTACTGTACCCTCCTGCACGCGCTCGCCACCTCATCACAACCAGTCACCCTTTACAATGGCTGGCATGCCTCCACTGGAACCTTTCACCATCACAGGTGCACTCCCCACCCAAGCCGCGAGATGGAAAGTCTGGGTAGAACGCCTCGAAACATACTTTGAAGCCCTAGACGTCAAAGCAGAGAGGCGCAGGCCCCTACTTCTATACATTGGTGGCGCAGACATCCACAAAGTGTTCAAGTCCATAACAGAAGCGCGGCCACGGACATACAAAACTCTAAAAGGGGCAATTACTGCACATTTTGAACCCTATGCAAATCCGGACTATGAAAGGTTCCTACTACGCCAAGCTCGCCAAATAACTGATGAGTCCGTCGATGTCTTTTATGCCAGGCTAAAAGAATTATCCAGCACATGCACACTGCCCGATGAGGAGGATGAAATCAGGGCACAATTCATCCAAGGGTGCTCGTCGTCAAAACTCCGAGAGCGCATATTACAGCAACCAAACATGCAAATGAAAGACATTCTCACACTCGGATGATCTCAAGAGCTGTCACGGGCGCGGGCGGCCCACATGGAACAAGCACCAACAACTCAAGTAAAATCAGAAGTAGCCAATGCAGTGATGGCGTACGCACCGCGACAAAAAGGAGACAACTACAAAGGAAAGCAAAGAAGCAGATCATGCAAGTGGTGCGACGGACCGGCACCACATCCGACCACCTGCCCTGCGTGGGGCAAAATTTGCAGCGCATGCGGGAAACACAACCATTTTGCAAAAGTCTGCAGATCCGCACCAAAACAACCGACCAACACCACAAGGAAGACCATCCAAATGGTTGAAACCACGCTAGACCCAGACTCAGACAGTGACATGGACAATGACCAACACACAGTCCATGTAATACACACCGTTGGGGGACGACGCCTACCCACATGCCAGGTTACATTCCAAGGGTCCCCAGTCCCAGCACTGGTGGACACAGGCGCGTCCATAAACTTGATGGCCATGGACGTGTACAACAAACTACCCAAACCATTGCCGACACTCCGACCCACAAACATACAGGTTTTTGTGTTTGGGAACAGCCGACCCCTAGAGATAGCAGGGGCGTTCACGACAGAAATCTCCCACGATACCACTGGAACAGCCATGAAGGTTTACGTCTCAAAAGACGGCGCAGGATTCCTACTTGGCTGTCAAATGGCACAAGACCTCGATCTGGTACATTTTGCATTTAGCGTACATGTGAATACACTCAATGACTTGACGCCGGAATTCAAGACACTGTTTGAGGGAATCGGCTGCCTAAAAGGGCCCCCACTGCCCCTCCACATCGATGAGTCTGTCACCCCCACAGCGCTCAGACATAGCCGGGTAGCATTCCACCTGCGCCCCAAAGTGGAACGTGAACTCAAACTCCTAGAACAGGCAGGGATCATTGAGAAAGTCTCAGGCCCAACACCGTGGGTATCCCCCATCATAGTTGCTAGGAAACCCAAAAAACATGCGCCGTCAGGATCTGCGTCGACATGCGCATGCCGAACCTGGCAATCAAAAGGGAGAGACACCTGACCCCAACGGTAGATGATATCCTCAGTGAGCTAACAGGGTCATATTGGTTTTCAAAGATGGACCTCAGATCAGGATACCACCAGATCATGCTGCACCCAGAATCACGGCCCATAACCACCTTCTCCACCCACAATGGTCTGTGGAGACACAAGAGGCTCAATTTTGGCAACTCTAGCGCGGCAGAAGTCTTCCAACACGTTATCAAAGAAGTCCTGCAAGGACTCCCGGGAGTCCTCAACGTGAGCGATGACATCCTGGTCCACGCCCCCACCGTCGAAACGCATCTGAAGAGACTAAGAGCCATGTCCGCCAGACTACAAAAAAAAGGACTAACGCTCCACCAGGATAAATGCGAATTTTTGAAGCAAGAAATCTGTTTCTTTGGGTATTGGTTCTCAAATAAACTGAGTCAGAGCGGACCCCTTAAAAGTCAAAGACATCCAGGAAGCCCCTGCACCCACATCGGTGTCAGGAGTCCGGAGTTTTTTGGGCATGGTAACGTACTGCAGCCGGTTCATGAAAAACCTTGCAGACATCACAGGGCCCCTACGACAGCTCACACAAGCAAACCACCAATGGGAATGGGGTAAGGAGCAAGAGGATACCTTCCAAGCCACCAAAAGAGCACTTTCCGCCGACACCACACTGGCATTCTTTGACCCCCGATGCCACTCACAGCTAGTAGTCGACACCAGCCCCACGGGCCTAGTAGCGGTGTTAGCACAGAAACAAGACTGCGGAGAGTGGGCCCCCATTGCTTTTGCCAGCCGCACACTCACGCCAACAGAGCAGCGGTACTCACAGATCGAACGAGAAGCCATTGCCATCCATTAGGGGTGCCGCCACTTCCACCTCTATCTATACGGCAAGCCATTCTCGGTGGTGACCGACCACAAGCCCCTGTTACCCCTGTTCAAAGGATCATCCTCAAAACCACCGCCGAGGATCGAAAAATGGATCCTGCAGCTCCAAGAGTATGACTTCACACTTGAATATCAACCGGGCACGAAGAACCCGGCAGACTTCCTGTCCCGACACGCCCGCCAAGCCACACCCCAACAAGTGGAAGAAGCACAGGATACAGAAGAATATGTGAGGCTGGTGATTGAGCGCGCATGACCCCTACCCATACCGCTCAGTGAAGTAATAACAGCAACCTCCCTAGACAAATGTTTGCAAATCGCCATAACAGCCACCCGGACAGAGGACTGGAGGCCCCTCCAACGCCCAGACTCCTTCCGCACACAAGAAGCCCAAGCCTGTTTACACGCACTGTTCAACATCCGCCAAGAGCTCTCGGTGAGCGAAGAAGGCTGCCTGCTGTGGGAGTTCCGCCTGGTGGTTCCATCCAGCCTGACGACCAGAACTGTATCCCTCGCACATGGAGCGCACCAAGGCATTGTTAAGACAAAGGCTCGCCTCAGGAACAAGGTGTGGTTCCCAGGTTTGGACAAGCTTGTGGAAGACACAGTCAAAAGGTGTCTCGCCTGCCAAGCCAGTGGCAACCCAGACCCCCCGGCACAGGTTCTCACGGAGAAAGGACCCTCAGCACCGTGGCAAAGAGTAAGTGCAGATTTTGGGAGCCTCCCGGACGGCTCACACATGATTATAGTAGTGGACGACTACTCACGCTATCCGGAGGTCGAGGTGGTGCACTCAACATCTGCACATGCAGTCATCCCCAAGTTCGAAAAGCTGATGGCCACTCACGGTTTCTTCAGAGAGGTGCGCACGGACAATGGCCCTCCTTTCAACAGCCACGAGTGGGAGGACTTCCTAGCATCAACAAACACCAAACACTGGCGCATCACACCCCGGTGGCCACAAGCAAATGGAGAGGTGGAAAGGTTTGTGAAAACCCTGAACAAGGTCATCAGCATCGCCGTGGCAGAAGCAGAGAGCCCCGAAAGAGCAATATACGCTTTCCTAAGGGAGTACAGGGTCACGCCTCACGCCACCACCGGAGCCACCCCCAGTCAGCTCTGCTTCGGAAGAACAGTGACAGATGCTATCCCGCATCACCCATCGTGGGCAAACCAACCGCCAGACAAGTCAGCAGCAAGGAGAGCCAACACTAATGCACACGCATCCAAGAAACGGAGAGCCCGAGAAGTAACCATGCAAGTAGGTGATGCCGTCCTGGTAAAAGACCACCACCCAGGAGGAAAATTCAGACTACCTTTCGAGACACGGCCATGGACTGTAACTGCCGTGAAGGGCACCATGGTAACAGCCCGACGAGGGCCATAGACAGTAACCCGCAACGCGGCACTCTTCAAACGCTCACCCAAACGACACTCAGCGGAAATGACGGGAGCAACACAGACGAAAGAGCAGACTCAGATGTGGAACCTGCATGCCTGGAATCCACAAGCGGAGGACCGGAAAAAACCTCAGAACACCTCACAACTCACCCGAGAGCAGAACAACTGCAGAACCAGCTCGCAGGAGCGACGGCACCCAACCAGAGTGCGGAAAGGATTCAGGTGTCGGACCTCTCAAGAGAAGGGAGATACATGTTGAGGCATAACCCAGGCCCCTCTCGGCGATACGCAGACTATGCATGTGACTGACCTTAGTAGGGGAACGTCCAAAAGAAATGTAAACATTTATTTTCATTCACGAGCCATGCAGACAATGGCAGTATCTCATTTTTATGTTCATCTCACATTTTGTTTATTCCTCTCTTCCCCGTTGGGGAGGGACATAATGTTGTGGCTGGAACCGGCCAGCACCAATATGTCAGAAACGGAAGTGGTGGGTGAAGGAAACCCCCCTTGCCGGAGGTGCGAGATGGTCGCACCAAGTTGACGGGGGAATGTTATAAATAGGAGTGTAAAGGCGGGAATAGGTTAGGATGATTCTAGTGAAGTGAATAAACAGTTATTAGCAGCATACCGTGTCTGGGTGTTTATTGCCACCATCGCATATGCAGCACGGCCTCACAGGCCCCATCCCTTCTTTTAGGCCAAGCTCACCTATTTTTAAAGCCTGTTGGTGCGGCGGCAAGTATGCTAATACTGCTGCCGACATGCCCTCAGAGGCCCCCAATAGTGGCCTCACCCTACGTTCGTTGCCTACTCCCAATAGGTCAATGTGGCCGGCTTCTGGCAGCAGCTGCACCATCTATCGCTACACGAGGGTCCTTCGTGCTGCCACCATCACAATAGATTGTCAAATTTTATTTTATTTCCCCCCCGCCTCCTAGCTGCACAATTATGGCTGCTAGCTGAAGTTCTGTTGTATTTAATCTAACATCCCCACCCTCCTACCAAGTAGCCAAGGCGACATCAGGCCTTCCGGACTGCATCAATAACCCAAAGTCCTTGGGGGTGCTTACTTTCCGTGTCGGCTGCCCCCCCCACAAGGTCACATCTTGATAAATACCTTCAGGAATGCCCATCTCCTGCAGGAAAGCTTTTAGTATGGGTACAATTCTTGAAAGGCAGACAAGAGGCGGGGCTGTGCTAAGAGGACTGGCCGCCCCTGTACCAGCGCACAGGAACGCCGTAGTACAGATAGGCCATCAGCGGGCTCCAGAGCATAAACCAAATACTTTAGAGGGCACAATGAAAAGCGACCAGGCTGTCTGTACAGAGACAGAATGGAACATGGCAATACTGTCTTTTAAAAATAAAAAAAAAGACGTTGTAAATGCGCGAATATAAAGAAAGGTGGACGTGGACAACGTAGGAGGACTAATTGGATAACACAAGAGAGGAAGGGATTAGGTGATGCGAATATACACATTGGGCAGGGTAACGAAGGCGTCAAGTCCAAATGGGACATAAGAGAAGAATGAGAAAGTGGGCAGGGGGAGGAGATGTCTAATAAAAGGCGAGCACAGAGATGGGTATCCCAGTGGAGTAAAACAGGTAAACGGCGTAGCAAATGGTAAGGATGAGCGAGTTCTAGGGTTCTAGGAGAAGAGGGGCTAGATGAAGAGTTTGAACAGATTGGAGTGCTGGCAAGATCATTGCACTCCATAGTTGGACCAATTGTGGAGTATCAAAGGCGGTGAATCTGGCAAAAATGCTTAACATTGGTATGTGGAGTCCAGTCAAGTTTGCCACAGCTTGGGAGCGCCATCTTGAAGAGAGTGGAAATATATGATGTTGCCGCGGGTGATGGTAAATATCAGGGAACGAGTGCATGAGTATGATCTGGGATGAGTATGAAGAAAAAAGTGGAGTTGGACTATGAGGGGGATGAAAGGGTGCTAGAGAATGGGGAGATACTATACTGGAGGGAAAGAAACATGGGGACAACTGGTGGAGTGGGGGTAGAGGGTAATGTAATTGACTCCTTGGTCAATAGGTCACATGTTAAGTAAAGCAAAGTAAAGCCAACAAGGGCCCAGCACCACTGCACTGAGGGGATAATGAACACTGGCGAGGGCCACTGCTGAAGGAGGCACCAAGATTGCGACCCGGTAGGTTGAAGTGATGGGGTTTTTGGGAAGACAACAGAGAGCATACAAAAGGGTACAATGACAAAAATCAAGGTTAATTGCAGTGAAGGGAGAAGAAAAACTGGTTAACAGTACCTTCAAAAAGTGGCTAGTAGTTGTGCAGTGGGCACAGAAGGGATAAGGAAAGTGCAAATAAAGGAAAAGGTGAGAAAGGCAAGGTGCCAAAGGCTGATAGCACTAGTAAAGTAAGTGTGTGTCTGAAAGCCAAAGAAAGCTTGAAATCAAGGGCTGATAAACAAAACCAAAGTGCAAAACCAGATATCAAAGACACCAGAAAGACGTTGTCTTTCATAGAGATGTCCATGCCTTTGGGAGCTCATGTATCTGAGGCAACAAGGAAGAAAATAAGGAAGGGAGAATTTATGGAGTATGTGAAGATTTGCATAGGGAGACACAGGCAAAAGAGGGGTTGAAAGAGGAAGAGTGAGATTTAGCAAGGAGGCTAAGCGTGTCAATTAAAATTCAGTCTTTGACATCTGCTTTGCTTATGCGCTCCAGGTTATATTGGGAACAATGCCTGGAAAGCGTGATGTCAATCTTGAAATACATTGAGATTATTAAAAGAGAACAGATGGATTTTTAGGGCTTTGCTTGGCTAAGCTATGATGAATTCACAGCACATTTGGGGGCTTACTCTGAAAAACTATGGATGGGTTAGACAATGAATTATGGTTGCAGGTGATGGCACGGACGTGGCCAGCCACCAGCAGTGCATACAGCTGCCGATAATGCTCAGGCCCTTTTGGGTATCCCACCCCGGGGGAAGTTGGTGCGAAACTTTGGAAGGTGGCAATTGCTTAACACCAGAGTTATTAGGGCTTCAACAGGGGGGTTTGCAGGAGTAACCTTTACAAATAACAAGGTATTGCCAGTGAGGTTTGCCATTTCTTGTAGGCTGTCTTAAATGTTTAGGACTTTTTTGCAATGTTGCTTTGTGGCAGGTTCCGGGTGTTACAAAATACCACACTATCTGGATGACTTCTTGTTTACAGGCAGGAGGTTCGGGTGCATGCAGCAAAGCATTGACATATGTTATAAACTTGATGGAAGAGTTGGGGGTGAGGTTGGTAGGGAAAAAATGAACAACCAATGACTACATTAAATTTCTTTGGTACTAAACTGAATACTGTGGCAATGGAGAAGAGGTTAACACAAGAGAAGGTAGCAGAGTTAGTGAAGCTATTGGGGATGGCAGAGGCAGCAAGAAAGATGGTCATGTGCAAGGCACAAAAATGGTTGGGTCATCTGAATTTCATTTGGGGGTGGTAAAAACATGAAAACAACTTTCTAGGAGCTTGGGTTTTGCAATGTCAGGAGTACAGACAGCTTACCCACCAGAGGATCAAGATATCATCTTGGATGAAGGCTGACTTGATGATGCAGGTTTGTTTTCTAAAGCCACACCATCACAGCTGATACTGTGCTCAGATAAGGATGAGCACCTTTGACATACTGAAATACTTTCAGATGCAGAGGGTGCTGAAGGCCCTGGGAGGGCAGGTGGTGTTCAGAGAGATGGCCGCCGAGATGGCATAAGGCAGCAAGGAACATAGCTTTCGTGCATTCCTTCCACTGCTGTTGGCACTCATTTTATAGGGGAGATGCTGGCAAACAAAAGAGTATCATTCAATGTGGACAATGAGACAGTAATAGCTCTGGTTAAAGGGTAAAAAGCAAAACACATGAGACTTCTGAAATTATTGCAAAGATTTATCCTGATCTGCTTGTAACTCAATATTGTGTTTCGAGCACGGCATGGTGGATGACATTTTGACTCGTTCTCAGTGGCAGAGATTCCGTGGGCTAGCACTGGGAGCAAATGCACAGAAGACAATGGTGCTTGAGGGTGTTTTCTCGCTAGGACAGTGAGGCTTATGCAGTTTCTTGACAATTCATTAGTGATGTCTACTAGAAGTGCATATAGGCAAGCATGGTTGCAGTTTTTGGCATTGTGAGCTGTAAAGCATTAGAATACGGAAGGAGCCCTTGGTGAACAACTGGAGAATGTGGTGCATTTTATCATGAGCATGATAAAAAAAAGGTTTATTGCCAATGACAATAGTGGGCAAACTCTCTGCAATAGCATTTTACTGAAAATATATCAGGGGTTATGAATCCACAGCAGCACACATGAGAAAAAGGATTTTGACTGCTGGAGCAGCGGCTAAAGATCTTGGAGATGGCACCCAAAGGAGAAGGGGATCACTTGGAAATAGACTTAAAAGTATGTCCGGTGGGTCCCCTTGGAGGGTGGAGGTCTCAACGGGTTAGGGACCCCTAGAGCACAGCTGGTTGGTCAATGCAAGGACCAGCCAGGCTGAGTGCAGCGTAGATAGGTCAGCCAGGAGTCATGCGTCTTGGGGTCCTTGGAGTCAGTAGCAGGTCACTTGAAGGGAGGATTGCAGATCGGCAGAGCCACTCTGGGGGGTGGTTCTCAGGTGTCCCAGAATCCCTCTACCGATGCTTGCTTCTGGGCTTTTGGGAGTCTGGAGTGGACCTTACTTCTGGGTGTCCAATGTTGGGGGTCTGGTACCCTGGGAAGTGGTACCCCACAGCCCTGGAGAGTTGCAGTGCCACCAAACCTGTCACAGTGGCAGGTCTTGTCCTTAAGGACTGTTGTACGGAATTTGGCAGGGCTGCTGGGTCCAGGTCATTGGTCAGCAGCTGGTAACTTTACCAGACTTCGTGGGTCCCTTGCCTGGAGGGTGCAGGAGAGTGATACCTTCACTCTGGGGGAGGTTATGGGAATTTTTTAGAAGTCTGGTGGTGCTCTGGGGTTTTGTAGAGTACTTCAGGTTTCCAGGCAACACCTCAGTGGTGACTGTCAAGTCCTTGGAGCAGCAGGCAGACTTTGGCACCTTTTTCTTTCTGTTTTTGTGCCTTGGCTCTTCTTTTTCCTGGTCTTCTTTATGACCACCCAATCTGAGGGGTTGATCTAGAGATGCCCTCTAAATATTGCATTTTGAGGGTGCTAGGGAGAGTACCTTGTAGTGGCCAATGGGCCACCTACCTTAGGGTGGCTACATCCACTATGTGACCTCTTCCTGTGGAAATGGGTCACATCCCCTAATGCTGATTGGCTATTTTCCAGTCCATCCAAGATGGAGGAAAATGAAATAGAGTGGTCATCTCGTCTGCCACACCTGAGAAGTGGTGAAAGCTGGAGATGGCCACTCCTCCTATCCTTCCTCAGTTTCCCACTTTTTTTCCTGCCTAAAGTGGAGGAAAAACTGTTGGGCATCCATCTGCTGCTAGCAGCAGAGGCGGAGGTCAGATTTGAAAGGTGGCAAAACTTTTGAAGGTGACTGATGGTGCAGAGTGCCTGCCTGGGAAGGAGGTGTGACACCTCTGTCCAGGAAAGGCTTTGTGTTCTGGCTCTCACCCCAGGATTCCAGATTCACGTCCGGTGTTGGCAGGCTGGTTAGGACCAGTCAGCAACCAGGCCACTGCTATTAGGTTTTGGAGGAGGCACCTCTAAGGTGCCATCTGGGTACACTGTATAATAAATCCACCACTGGCATCAGTGTGGGTTTATTATTCTGAGTTGTTTGATACCAAACAACCCGAGGTTCAGAGGCCATCATGTAGCTGGGGAACCCGTAATGACCAGTGTCCAGCACATGCATTTGCTATGGCTTACCTGTCCACTTACTATGTCTAATAATTTACAGAGACACAGTAGGGGAATATTTGCTTATGCACACAAATGCCCTTGCATGCATTATAATGCACCCTGCCATAGAGCTGTAAGGCCTGCCAGAGGGGTGACTTACATATATTGCATGCAATGTTAGTCGGTATGGCACTCTTGGTGAGTGCCATTTCAAGTTTGCAACTTTGGATACAACTTGTCATGCACCTGCAATGGCAATCTGCAATGACAGTCTGCATGAGGTTGGCGTCAGGCTTCTCAGAGTGGCACAACTGGTGCTGCAGGTCTGGGGGGCCCTCTTCTGTACCCATGCCCTATGTACCAGGGGTACCATTTACTAGGGCCTTACGAAGTTAGCTGAAGTGCCAAATATAGTACCGTTTTGGGGAAAGAGATCTGGCCCTGGAAAGTTGTTTATCAGGGACCCGGAGCACTTACAGTTTGAAACCACATCATTTTCAAGGCAAAAATAGTGTGGGGGGTGACCATGTCAAAAGAGGCCCTTTCTCACACTAAACCCCCCTCCTCCCAAGAGGAAAGGGGATGAAACTAGCCTTTCCCTGGGGAGTCTTTATTCTCTAAGTGGAATAACCTGGAAAGGCCATCTACATTGGCATGGGCAGTCCCAGGTCTGTGTTCCTCTTTAACGTCCATTCCCTGTAGAGATATGGACCACCTAAGCAGTTTGGGGTTTTCACCTTTCATCTGTTTGAAGCCACCTGAGAGACCTGTGGTCTGTCTGAACTATGAAGTGAGAGTTAAACAAGTGTGACCTCAGCTTCCGCAAGGACAAGACCACAGCAAAGGCTTTCCTCTCTATGGCACTCCATTTTTGTTCCCTGGTGAATACTCTTCTGCTTATGAAAGCAACAAGCTGGTCATGTCCCTCGCAAAAACAACAGATGATGGACGGAATGCAGAGCAAATCAAACATTCACCCCTACTCACAGATCTGGGTTTAATCCATCAGTTTTTTTTGCTGGCCATGCTATTCCAGTTTGGACCCAGCCATATGCAAATCAGTCTTGACCCTGTTCCCCATGGGAACAATTCATCCTGGACTGCCAGGCCAGGTCCTCCCTGAACTAAACACAAGTATCCTGGGACCGGTTTCAGGGTATCACCCTTCATCAGCCAGGCTAGCTTGAATCTGGTGGCATAGCAAGCATGGGACCCACGTCTGGGCATATCCTTCCCACTTGGGGCGACAAACGCAAAAACAACAGATGATGGACAGAATGCAGAGCAAATCAAACATTCACCCCCAGTCACAGATATGGCTTTAATCCATCATTTCTTTTGCATGCCATGCCATTCCAGTTTGGAACCAGCCATATGCAAATCAGTCTTGACCCTGTTCCCCATGGGAACAATTCATCCTGGACTGCCAGGCCAGGTCCTCCCTGAACCAGAAACAAGCATCCTGGGACTGGTTTCAGGATATCACCATTCATCAGCCAGGCTAACTTGAATCTGGTGGCATAGCAAGCGCGGACCCACGTCTGGGCATACCCTTCCCACTTTCGGCGACAAATGCAAAAACAACAGATGTTGGACGGAATGCAGAGCAAATCAAACATTCACCCCAGTCACAGATCTGGGTTTAATCCATCAGTTTTTTTTGCTTTCCATGCCATTCCAGTTTGGACCTAGTCAGGTCCCTCATCATTGGTCTCAGCTAGTATTGCTCCTATCCCAAGTTCAAAGGCATTTGTTTGGACAATAAACTGCCTGGGGTAATCTGTAGCTTTCAGGACTGGGGCAGAGCACATTGCATCCTTCAGAGTGTCAAAAGCCTTTAATCACTGTCAAGTTAATCTTTTTGAGCATCTTTTTGGAAGTAAGCTCTGTGAGGAGAGGCACTCTGGTGCCATAATCCTTCACTAACCTCTTATAGTACCCAGTCATGCCAAGGAATGTTCTGACTTGAGTCTGGGTGGTTGGAGCTTCCCAAGCCAGAATAGTCAGGATCTTGGGCTGTGGGGACTGAACTTGGCCTCCACCTACCAAAGTATACAACCTTTCCCTGCTCTATCCAGCACTTACTGGCCTTGATAGTGAGGCCTGCCTTTTACAGAGCCTCGTGGACTTTTCCCAGGTGGATAAGGTGATCCTGCCAGCTGGGATGTAGACAGCAATATCATCTAGATACGCTGCACTAAAGGATTCCAGCCCAGCTAGTACTTGTTTCACCAACCTCTGGATGGTGGCTGCGGCATTCAAAAAAATCCAAAGGGCATTACAGTGAACTGACAGTGCCCACTTGGGGTGGCGAATGCTGATCTTTCTTTTGCTCCAGATGTCAGGCCAATCTGCCAGTACCCAGATGTAATATCAAAGGTACTCAGATATTTAGCTTCCCCTAATCTGTGTATGAGCTCATCAGCAATTGGAATTGGGTGTGCACTAGTTTTTGTTACAGCATTGAGGCATCTGTAGTCAACACATAAATTCATTTCCTTTTTTTCTTCCCTGGAGTGAGGTTTAGTAGCTAAAGCTACTAATATTGCAATACACTGTTCCTAGGTCACTAGGGAAGACAGGACGAGTGCTCTGGAGTCCTATTTAATAGGAGCAAGAGTCCTCACACACCCAAATGGGTGTCATGCTTCATCATTGGACAAGCTCCTCGTCAGACCGGCGCTGCAATGTCTGACGGGCACCACCCTTCCGGGGGGCTCTTTGCCGGAGATCTTTTTTTCGTTGATGCCACTCTATCCCGCAAATGAGTAGGGAGAAAGGAAAAAATAGGGAGAGTTCAAAGAAAGGGAAATAAAATTGGCTCAGGACCCTTAGTGAGTACTTAACTTTATTCTGTCTATATGTGGTGAAGGCCAAGGTTAAAAGAAAGAACAGAAGAGTGAGATAGAGATAATGCTCTGTCACTCTTTAACTATATGTCTAATAACGGTGGGTCAGACAATTATGGGACCCACCTCAAAATGGGTCGACATGTTTCGCGTCTTTGTGGTCCATATGGATCCAATGACGCTTCTTCAGGACCTAGTATAAAAACTTCACCAACTATAAGCTAAATTAGCTAACTTAAATCAGAGCTGACAGTCAAACAAAAATGTTTTTTTATATCGTCAGTCACTTACTTAAGTCTATTGTGACCCTTAGCATAATTCCTATTCGTCACCCTAGAAAAGATTAAAGCATTAATTGTATCTCAAAAATATTCTTGATTCAATTGCTGCAGAATGTATGATAAACTGTGTGGCACACGGTGATAGTGCTGGTGGTGACACACTAAAGCTACTGGCCTGGCCCAGGTGCTCTCGGAGAGTTCGATGACACCCATATCCAGCATCTTATTGACTTCAACTTGGATGCTTTCTCTGACATGGTCTGAGGGTCCTTAAATTTTGTTTTTGACAGGCAAGCTGTCTCCAGTGTCCACATCATGGGTACACCAGGTAGTCTTACCAGGGGTCAGAGAGACTAGCTCAGCATACTTGTTGAGGACTTGCCTGCAGTCAGCTTGCTGTTGTTCTGTGAGAGTATCTGACAAGACCATGCCATCAACAGAACCATCATTTGGGTTGGTGGAGAGGAGACCAGGAAGCGGTTCTCTCTCTTCTTCCTGTTCCTCATCAGTAACCATGAGCATGGTCACATCAGCTCTGTCAAACTAGGGATTCATGCGGTTGGCATGTATTATCCTTTTGAGATTCTTGCAACTTTCAAGGTCAACCAAGTAGGTGACTTCCCCTTTTCTTTCAAGTATGGGGTAGGGCCCAGACCACTTTTTCACTGAGTGAAGTGGCTTGTGTTTTTAACAGTCCTTTGGAGCACCCAAGAGTTGTAATGTTAGCCATGGTGATACCTGGAGTTTGCAGTATCTGCTTTCTCAATTTGGCAGATGAACAGCCTTGAGAAAACTGTGCCTGTCTTTCGTCATCAACATCAGGTAGGATACACATGCTGGCAATGTCCTTCATATATGCATAGAACACATCAACAGACTCCTTTCGGCCTTGTCAAGCCTGATGCAAAAGGGACCACCCACAATCGGGGTACGCCAAAGACTTGTAATACTCTGTCAGGGCGTCTTGCAACATGTTGTAAGTGAATGACAAACCAGGTTCAGCAACAGTCTTAGATATTTTATGGATTACAGCACCCACCAGATGAGGAGCATGGGTCATTTCCTATCATTCTCCATTCCCACTGTAGCAAAATAGTTCTCCAAACACACCACCCATACCTTCCACTTCGCTGCTTGAGCTTAGGAGAGGGATGCATTCAACCAAAAATGGTTCTATGGCTGGGACAGTTACCATGGCTGAATGGCGTACTAGTAGGCGCTACGTCAAGCAGCACCCCAGGGTGACGCAGATGAGGGAAATACAGTCCGTTGCGGCCTTTCGGGCACAGTTGCTGCTGGTAAATGGGACACAGTCCTCAAGGGCATGTGCCACCTTCGTTCCACCCTTGTGTGGGGTAGGCACAATGATGTACATGCAGGCACCAGTGGGCCTGGCAGCCACCTGCAAAGACTGGGGCAATTTAGCAGCTCCGGATTCTCCACCACAACCACAAATCACACCAATACACAGGTTCTGTTGTCAGAGGTGCTGGGGTGAAGGTGAAGATGGGGGTCACAGCATGGAATCCCGCAAAAACTGCAGCAGTCAGGATTGCTAGGGGCCTACTCGAAAGCTTGGGAACACACTTCTGGCGGTGCTTCACCGCCGGGGCTAGGGCAGAGTACAGGAATCACTGCTGCTGGCTGATGCAGGCGACCATGAGGAGGAAAGCCGGAGCAGGCCCTTTCCGCAGCAGACAGCAAAACGGACAGGCAGGGGCGGGGCTGTCACTACTGAGGCACACCCAATCAGTGCAGCACATCATAGCCAGCGTGATGCAAGTAAGCACTGCACCTGAGAATCAGCAGCAACTCTCTTGAGGGGCGTGGGCCTCATCACCAATTGTTGAGTTGTGAGGTTCTTTACCCCAAATGAACCCCAGGCACATACGTGGGCTTCACTCACAAACTAGATCCATAAAAGAAACTCTTAGCAGACTTATCACTACTGGTATCACCACAAACCTAGCTCTCTGGTTATTAACTTCTCCCAACCTGACCTGAGCTATACCACCTCAGACCAAACAAAAGAGTGAGACAAAGACACCCCCGAGTTCCAACTAGGAGATGGAGCATACCATTTCCAACATAACATGCTGAAGCAATGCTGCTTGAACCCCTGCACTTTAAAATGGAATGACTGAATGATGGCACAATCCTTCTTGGGTAGGGCAACCAGAATCTGGAATTCACTACCTCCAAATCTGAGCACAACAACCTTGTTGGCCACTTTCACAATGGCCTTGAAAGCCCTTCTTCTCCATCAGAATTTAAGCTAAGGCACTGTAACCATTTTCTGGCATAGACATCTATACTACCTCAACCTTTTTATGTCAGTATATAAATTTTGTACATTCTTTCTTATGTAATGATCTACTGTGTTGTATTTTCAACCTTTGTCATTATTTATAGCTATATGTGTCTATCTTATACCATCTGTAACTTCCATGTGACAAAACATTTCTCTTGCAAAGGGCTCCAGCACTTTGGGTAATGTCCATGCAGCCCTGCCACGTACCAGACATCAGGGGTCAAACTGACGCATTTTAGTGCCGGTGGCTGCATCACTGTACTAAAATGCATTAGTCACGTATATTACAGCTCCTGGTCAAGACGTGTGTGCACTAAGGCACTGTAGCCCTCCTATAAACAGTGTGACTTGGATTGTTCTGTGCTGCTGGCTAAGTGCATAGCCGCAATGTCATCATAGGCTGGGTGGGGTGATGTTGCTGGGCTACAAAGTTTTAAAAAAGAGTTTTGGTGACATTTGCTGTTAAGCAAAAATGAGTAACAAAAAATCAAAGCACAAGTCACTACATTAAATAGTTTTTAAATTTACACTGCATTTTCCCCACACGTGAACCCACACTTCTTGTTGAACCTGAAACTTCTTTATCAGATTCCCTTATTGAAGTATGCACATTACAAGGTTGACCATCTCCATAATTTTCTGATACTTGATTATGAACATCAGACTGCAACTAAGTACACCAATTGGATCCCTCATGCACACCTCTCCTTTGTTTTATGATACTTGCTTGTTCAGTTGAAAGTTTGATTAGTTGTCTCCTATTCCACTACCCTTTTCCTTCCATTAAAAAAGCACTTTTGGTGGTCTTAACTACTCTAACTGGCGAAGAAAATTTAGATTCACCTTTTCTTATCTTTTTTGATTTTTAATCAGACCCAATCTCCACCACAAAAATCGTGATCATGAGAATTATGCAATTCATCAAAGAGTTGTTTGATATTAGCCTTCTTCACCACTACATTATATGATGTATTTTCTCTGAATTGTGCAAAACTAATTCTTTCCGCTTTATCCCATATCCATTCAGGAAATAAACTAGTATGAACTTTTTGTCCCCACAACAAAGTAAAGAGGGCTTCTTCTTTTGTGCTTTCTGGACAGATATTGAAGTTGCAGATTTTTTCCAGAAAAAATTTGGAAACCTCCTGGCCAGACGTCAAAGCTGTTTGTATACCTTCTCACACGATTCTGTTAGCCCTTTCCACCAATCCATTAGAACTTGGGGAATACAATGCTACTTTGATATGTTGTAAATCATGTTCCTTAAAAAATGAACATATTCTCTCAGAAACAAAATGTGTGCCGTTGTCTGTGACCATAACTTTAGGCGATCCTTTTACATTAAATACTTTCTCTAAAAATGTTATGGCCGAGTCTGTACTGGGTGATTGAATAAATTAAAAAAAAATCCATTTAGAATTATAATCAATTAAGACAATAAGATATCCTATTTTGTTGGGAGGTAACAAAAATGGACTTGCAAAGTCCAAACCTACTGTATCCCAAGCAGTTTTTGGAAATGGTACAGGCTGTAAGGAAGATTCCTTTATCTTCCAGTGTTTTAGAAGACATTAGGGGCATTTATCAAAAATGTGTTTAACATTTGCTTCTAAGCCACCACTAATATTATCTCACACGTTTACATGCCTTAGATATACCTAGATGCCAGTGTCATGTCAACAAAATAATTTCCTATCTGCCACTTTGAAGTGGGAACAAATAACTCTCCACGCATAACCAGCCCATTCACAATGGATAATTCTTCTGATATTTTGGAAATTGAACTTAACTCACCCGCTTAACATCACTCTTTGGCAAGCCATTCGTCACAAAATTCTTTAGTCTCTTTTTTAAGTTTTCGGCAGTTTGACATGCCTCTGACCATTTTTTCTCGGTCAACTCAATTTCATAGCCCCTGATACTATCCAATAGACACTCATCATCATTCAAGGCTTAATTACCATCATCACTTTCTAGTGACATACGGGACAGTCAGCTTGAAAATTCTTTCCACTGGGTAAATGTTTAATGTCATAATTATTCTCCTTCAATTTAGATGTCAACCTTATCAACCTTGCAGAAGTATTGTTAGAACTTTGCCCAGTTGGAATTTGTACAAGGGGTTTATGCTCAGTGTATAAATCAAATGGGCGCCCCCCAAATATACATTCTTAATTTCTGTTCGGTCCAAATGCAAGCCAAAGCTTCTCTTTCTATTGTACTATATAACCTCTCAGACTGCTTGCTTTAATGCTCTTGATGCAAAAGCAACTGTTTGCATCTTTCCATCCATCCATTGACTCAGGACTGCTCTTAGCCCAGTGAAACTCACATCCACTGGGATCACACATCTTTTTTTTGTTTTGTAAGGACACAATGCTAGTGCCTCAACTATCATTTTTTTCACAATATTGAAAACGTTTTCCAAATAATCAGACAAAACAAATTTTACTTGCTTTCTAAGCAAAGTTCTTAGAGGCTCCACAGATCGATCATATTCTTGCACAGAATGTGCATAGTTCTCAGCCAAGCCGAGAAATTATCTTAAACTGTCCCTACCCTTTGGTGCTTTAGCATCTTTAATTGCCTTTATAAAGGAGAATTCAGATTTGATACCCTCAGTTGTAATACTATGGCCTAAGTACTCTAGCTCTTGAACTTGGAATTTACATTTATTCTGTTTAATAGTCATTCCAATTTGTGACAGCATTCTTTAAAAAAATCTTAAAATACAATCATGGCTTTATCTATCTCCTGCAAAAATTAGGATAACCACTGATGCTAACCCGAATGGAAGTCTGAGATACTTATACACCCCAAACAGTGTAATGAAAGTGGTCAAATCATGCGATTCAGGTGTCAACACTATCTGATTGATATGCTGATTGTAAATCAATTATTGAAAAATATTTAGCATTACCTAAATTAGTAAGCAAATCGTGAATTTGAGGGATAGGATGGCAGTCAACTAATTTATTTTTATTAATGCCCGCAAGTCAGCGGACAAACGTATCTCCCCAGATTTCTTTTTCACAACCACATTGGTGGTTTAATGGACTCAATGTTTAATTGAGAGCACATTTTACAAATAGTTCTCTTCAAATCCTCTTTCACACTCAGAGGATCACTGGCTGCGCACCAGGTTTGAGCTTAATTCTATGCTCATAACCTTTCATTAGTCAAACCTCTTCCCTGACAACATCTTCAAATTCCGTTCGTGTCCAGAGTACAGCAATGCCTGCACCCATTTTTGATGGTGAAATATTTTCAAAAGTAAAGGAGTACGATATTTTTTCAAAATGACATTTATCATGATGCAATGGGGTTGTTTTAAAGGCTGGGATGTCCGTCAGTGTGCTTTAACCTGTTTGTACTTTAAAAAGGCTTCCTTGAGCCACCGGGCTGACGAGCTCTAAGCACCTGACATGCCAGTGAATGTATTTAAACCGAGTTGATTAATGGCGGCACTTCCAGCTCCCCGGAATGGTCTTATGTTTCTCTGCTGAAGAAGGGATCTAACCCAGAAACACGTTTGTGTCCAGAGTACAGCAATGCCTGCACCCATTTTTGATGGTGAAATATTTTCAAAAGTAAAGGAGTACGATATTTTTTCAAAATGACATTTATCATGATGCAATGGGGTTGTTTGAAAGGCTGGGATGTCCGTCAGTGTGCTTTAAACTGTTTGAAGTTCTTAAATCTGCAGTTTTTTGTTCATAAACTTTTCAACATTGTGCGACACATAGTTTAGGATGATCTGGAAAATAAGGATAAAAAACAGAAGTTAAATTAGTCTTGGTACGGCAAGTCACTGTGAACAAAACACCTGAATGGGTAAACTGACGATTAGAAATATCTAAAGCTCTAACATCCGAAATACGTTTGATAGAAACAAGACATAGAAGCATAGTTAACTTAGCGGATAACATTTTTAGTGTAAACATACTATTATCAGGCCATGACAATAAAAAATTTAAAACAATATTAGTATTTTGGCATTGGAGGAATAGAAAATGTTACTCCCTTCAATAAGCGAGAAACAAGTGGGTGTTCACCAACTGGCTTACCATTAACATATAAGTGATTAGAGGAGATCGCTGACCTATATAGGTTAATGGTATGGAAAGCTTTGCCTTTACTGGCTTCAGCCGCCAAAAAAATTGCAATGAAAATTACATCTGCAGAAGAGGGATCGATATGTCTTCCCAAACACCAGCTATGCCATAAGGACGATGCAGATTTGTATGCTTTCTTGGTGCCTGGAGCCCAAGATTGTGATAAATATTGGGAAGCCTCTGTCGAAATGAAAGGGCAAGATTGGGAATGCCTGAGATCTTCCATGCAGAAAATGTAAGCAGGTTGTCTAAGATGAGGGGATGAGGGGATGAGGACGATGCATGGGATCTGATAAAAGATTCGGGAAGGATGGAAGGAGGTAAGGAATATCTATTGCCAGTTCCAACAGAGTTGGGAACCAAATTTGGGACTGCCAAAAGGGAGTTATGAGAATCACTGAGGCCTGCTGGCGTCTGATCTGAGCTAGAACCCTGCTGATCATGAGAAAAGGAGGGAAGGCGTAGTTTAAAAAACCTGACCAATCCTGAAAGAAAGCGTCGGCTGCTAATGCTAGTGGATCCGGACGCCAACTGTAGAATAAGGGAAGTTGAGTATTGAGACGGGAGGCAAAAAGGTCGACTCGAAAAGGACCCCACATATTCTGAATTTGTTGAAAAATATTTGGA
Source organism: Pleurodeles waltl (assembly GCF_031143425.1). Classification (NCBI taxonomy): domain Eukaryota; kingdom Metazoa; phylum Chordata; class Amphibia; order Caudata; family Salamandridae; genus Pleurodeles; species Pleurodeles waltl. Next base: position 680,532,005 of record NC_090437.1, on the reverse strand, counting down.
TGGAGTTTCCAGTCGCTGGCATCTCGGAGGTAACGTGAGTGCCAATCTGCGACGGAATTCAGAGTTCCTGGAAGATATTCTGCATGAACAGATGGTTTGAAAGGCGAAATTCCCAAAAGCTCTTGGCTAATTCCGCCAGAGGTTTGGATTTTGTGCCTCCGAGGTGATTTATATATCTTACTGCCGAAATATTGTCCATTCTGAGTAGAATAGCGCAACGTACCCTGTTCTTTGCCAGGCTTCTGATTGCAAAGGAGCCGGCAAGCATCTCTAAACAATTGATATGCAATCTGGACTCCTCTAAAGACCATGAACCTCCAGTCGAGATTGGTCCACAACGGGCCCCCCAACCTGAGAGGCTTGCATCTGATTCTAACACAAGATATGGGGCTGATGGAAAGATAGTTCTTCCGTTCCATGCGTCTAAATGGTCTATCCACCATTGAAGTTCTGTGCGAGAATCGTGATCTAGAGGAATAGTGTCTGAATACGAAAGACCTTTCCTGAGGTGACGAATCTTTAATCTTTGAAGAGCCCTGAAATGGAGAGGACCTGGGAAGATCGCTTGAATGGAGGAAGAGAGAAGACCCACGATACGGGCCAGAGATCTTAGAGAAATAAGGGAATTGCATAGGACCTGTAAAATTTCTGACTTGATTGATTTGATCTTCGAGGAAGGAAGAAGAAGAATGGCTGAAACAGAATTTATTTGAAAACCTAAGAATTCTATAACTTGAGTGGGGTGAGAAGAGACTTTTTGCTGTTGATGATAAATCCTAGATCCGATAGCAGGGAACACGTGAGAGTTAGATGGGACGAAAGCAACTGAGGAGATTGGTTCAATAAAAGGATATCGTCCAGATATATGATGAGTCTCACACCTTGAGCTCTGAGAAAAGCCACTATGGGTTTCATGAGTTTGGTGAAGCACCAAGGGGCAGAAGAGAGACCGAAGGGTAGAGAGGTAAAGTGATAGAGATGGTCTAGCCATTGGAACTGAAGAAACTTCCTGGATTCTGGATAGATAGGAACGACCAGATATGCATCTTGAAAGTCCAGACGCACCATCCAATCGTTTTGAAGAAGAATATCTCTGAGATGGAGGGTGGTTTCCATTTTGAAATGTTGGTATACTACGAAATTATTGAAATGTTTGAGGTTTATAACAGAACTCATCGGTTGCACTGTAGCCAAGTTAACCAACTTGGGGTCAAGTTTCAATAGAAGGCTCTTTCTGCGCTCATGAGTTAAAGCCGCATTAGCATTCCCCAAGAGACAGACAGAGCGTTGTACCCACAGTGAAAGTTCCTCTGGGTCTATAAAAGAACCACCCAGTCTGTTCGCCTCAGCAATCTGAAATATATGGGAAAGGGGACCAAGAATATCTAAAAGTTTATCTTGACAGCCTGACCACGCCTTGTCAACTCCCTTGCGAGGGTCTTTGCCAAGCCTTGTAAAAAAGGTGAGCAAGGGTTGATCAATCGAGGGAGTTACGGAGGACTTATGGGGAAGGAAAGGACGAGGGCATTCAGATTTTAGCTTCGCTCTGGTTTGCTTTTCTAAGGGACAATTTATTTTAGCTGAAATATACTCGGCTACATAGTCTGCCGGTGCCCACTCCGTGGAATTAGGGTGGAGAATTAAAGAAGGGTCAAACATCGGTAAACCCTCAGGATCTAACAAAGGACGGGAATTGGAATTGTCTACAGAGGATAATTTCGGTTTTTTGGAAGGGGAGGAGAGAGGGAAACATTGTCATCTTTGTCAGAAACAACAGAATCTGAATCCGCATCAGGCATGTCATCATCCGTATCCTGAACAGAAGAAATTATCAAAGGGGGTACAATATTGTTTGATTTCCGTTTATGTTTCAATGATGACTGGGTATTTTCCATATTTTTATACTCCTTGGAAGGAGCCTTTTGAGGAACCGCGTCCTCCGCCACATGTGAGGAAACCTCACCATCCTTTTGTGCCAATTTCTGATGTTTTTTATCAGAAGGGGAGAAGGGGATAGGCGCTAACTGTATTCCCCCGCAACCTGGGCCGATAGAGTCTTGGATATTAAATTTGTAAATGAAGACTCAAGGTTCTTGGATAGTCTGTTTATAGATGAAGCAACAGCATGATGTACTGAGGATTTTATAAAAGAATTTAATTCTTGTTTAATATCATTTACATCCTCCAAATTACCCTGTCTGGAAGGAGAAATAATATCTCTTTCCATAGTGAAATTAGCAAACTAGGGGTTAAAAGTGCAAAGGAAAACAAAACCCTGCCTGTGGGCGTACCTTAAAAAAACAAAAATTCTACAGGAGAGGTACCGGAGGAGTGGCCAGGGAAGAATCAGGAAAAAGGGTCCAGAGAAAAAAACCTCTCACTCTGAAAAGCCGGCAGCGTGTGCCGGTAAGGACTCTGCGGGCGTTGACCGAATGTACAGGCAAGTGGAATTAGTTTCAGAAAAATAACTGGAGAAAAGCCAGTTAATAGCTTCAAAATGTGCGCGCTGAGCGACAGAAACGTCCGTTGCTCGAGCGCGCTGCATGGAATGGCAGCGTTTCCTCAGATGCGCTGAAAGAGAACGCGTGAGTCTGAGGAGACGCTACCGGGCATAAGAGAGCGCGCGCAGCGGCGCTCAAACTAAATTTGCGGCGACTTGCCGACTGAGTGAAAAAAGGAACAGAGCATATGATACCAATAACAAAGAAAATATACAGTACACCCAATAAATTTAAGTAAATATAACGAAACACACGTATAGAGCAAATAATTAAGGTACTTAACTTGACTGCGAGCAGCAAGAAAAGAGGGCTGTTCGCAGTCAAGTGATGTCATAATACCCTATGTACATGTTCATTGGTTGTTGTTGTTGTACACCTTTTAGTTCCCATTGGCCCTTTTCTTCTGGCCTTATGGGAACTGTAGTTTCTTGACTGCTGCTATTTAATAAAGTAAGAAAAGAAACGCATAATAGGAGCCTCCGGTCTTGCCATAAAATTGGTGGTTTCCCTGGATTCTGTAAAAATGGCGGTGGTTGTGCAAATGGGTGCAAATTAGAAGCCAAACTGGATGTACTGAAGTAATTGTCAAAATAAAATAATAAATAAAAAAAGCTTCACTTCAATAGATGTGATATGAATTGTAAAATCCTCACATTAATGCTGGTCAGTAACGAAAGTACCTCATAATAAGTCAGGTGTGCCTGTCACCGTAAATGCAGGCACTGAATAATTATTAAATGTCAGGAATATCACTCCAGGTGTGCCTGTCATCGTGGATGTAGGTGCACAAGCACCTAATCCATTGTGATTTGCACACGTAGGTTTGTATCCCATCCTCATTCCCAATATGTAAGAGACAATCCAACACAAGTCAGGTAAGTCAAAACAAGGTTTATTAATAAGCAATAGCGTCCACGACATGAGCACAACCTCCTCAGCATGGATCCTGACAGCAACTGACAAACTGGTCACCGCCAGAGCCCTCACACCAACACATTCCAACATTCTCAAATACTTCATAATACCACAGTAAACAGAGAAGAACACCTAATGATTGGCTGAGGCAGACAGAATGTGTGGTTTTCCTGCTGTGTGCGCCACGCCCATGCAAGGTGGCATTGTGCTGCTCGGAAGCTGGGCAGCGGGTGTACTGTAGGATGGGAGTCATAGAGCCTGACTCTATTATACATCTGTGGCGGGCCCTGGGATCAGCGTACACCTTCAAGGTGCCGGCTGGCCTGTCCTCAGCTGCTGTGATTGAAACTCCTTCAAACGATGCAGTGTGACCAGGATTATACAGTCACACTGGAACCAGAAATGCTGGCCGCAAAGTGCCAGAACCATGCTCAGTAAGAGTATTACCGTCCAAGGCCTTCAGGCAGGTGCCTGAGCCCAGCACAAATCAGCCTCCATCCCAGTGGCCTCAAGCATGGCTGCAACAGATGGAGAGAGGGAGAGGTTTTGAATCCTGTTTGGTGCAGCCGTGAAAGCGAGTGTACTTATAGTGATAGGAGGTCCATGCCTGCAACCAACAGCACCATAAATATGCAAGTTGTTATTTCAAAATAGGGACAGTATGTTAGTGACTTCTAATTTAGTAGATTTATAGCAGTTTCATATTTTTTCCAGAGCTTCACTTTGTTCAAAAGGGTGGGCATATCAGCAACTCTCTCTTTTCATGAACTTCATTGATTGGTCTAACGCGAGAACGTGTCACACATTTGGCAGTTTGATGTTACTCATAAGTACTTTTAAACCATGGAAATGTCACACATGAGCTATCTAAAAACTCAGCAGCTATGTCTGTGCTATATACATATGCATAAATAAATGCATTAAAAAATGGGCTTATGACTGGGAAGGAGTAAGGGTTAAAAGGCATGAAGTTAAAAAACACAGAGCTAACGTATATTAAAGTGACCGTCAGCCTAGGTTGGCGCCACCCACACGAGCGGCTGCTGCACGTGAGTGGTGGGGAGGAGAACATGTTTGCCACCCCACGTTGTTGCTTCTTTGCTAGGGTCTGCTAAGCAACACGGTTGCAACTCTTCCTCGGTGACCTCCTTGAAACAGGAGAGGTGTTATTTTCACATAACAGACATACAGAAGCCCCAAACATAGGCTTTAATTACTGATCAAGGTACCTTCGTCCATACGCAAATATTGCAAGCTGCTTTAATTCTTAGCGAAACGTATTTTTAAATTGGAAAAATAACTACTCTTCAAACTATATTATTGTGTTACAACGTTTACGCGCTCATAAGTGATGTTCCGTTTTAGTCCGGTCACAATTCCAAGATGGCTGCTGTGTTGTAGCAGAGACCTTCCCTATCACGCTCCGCTCTCCGGCGGCCTGGCCATCAATCCGAGATATCTAACGCCTCCTCCGGTGCGCTGCTACCATCCGCTGCCGTTCCACTGACAGCTACAACGCTGTCACTGGTAGCGCTCGGTCAGTTTATTCACCATGCAGCCCTCGGCTTTCTCCCGTGGCCGAGATGCGTTGGTGTCATCCTCGTTGAGCAGCGCTGGGCACTGCTTAACCGAGGGAGACTTTGGTACAGCGTACGCACACTACCTGCTAGTGCTGAGCCTAGCCCCTGAGCTGCAGGCAGAGCTAAAGGTGAGTGATCTATGGGTGGGTAATTTAATCTTTTATCCATAAACTTCCGGAGAGAAGGTGAGAAAATGCTCGCAGATTGAAGGATGCCTGCTTTCGTATCACGCTGGAACTGCTGCATGCAGAAGGGTCGGATGGAGATTAAAGCCTGTGCAAGTTTACTTGTAGTGCACGTGCTCAACAGACCAGGACATTTATTTAATTATGGTAGAAGTATGTATTCGCCAGAAGAGAAGTTATTCAAGCACTGGCAAAGCCGATAGGTCACTTCTATGTGAACTATTGGCTTCGGCAATGATTTCGAGCCATGCAGTACAGCAGCACAGCTAAAACTAATTTTAAAAAGTTCTATTTGCCAGCGATTATAGCACTTTAGAAAATATATTTTTAGCTGGGTATTCTCTTCCCTTCTAGCTTGTCCCCACTCTTCCTACCCGTGTCATTCTCTTCCTCCCTTCCTCTGTGCCACCTTGTCCCCAGTTCACTCCCCTGTTGGTTGGAAAATAAACAAGTGGTTTGGGGGACGAGGGAGCACGGAGTGAGGGGAGTAGAGAAGGACTTGGGTGGAGGTACAGGACAGGTGAAAGTTTTAGAGAGCAAACTTTGTTAATAAAAATGAGTCACTAAAACATAATGTGTAATAAAGTGTATTAAAAGGCCTAACTGAAAAACGTGTTGATAAAATAAACGTGTGGCTTTGAAAAGTGATGGTCATTGTGCCAGCCACAACACAGTATTATGTGCAATAATGCAAATGGAAATGTATTATGTGTAATCATAATTACATGTACTGACTAAAGATTATTAATGTTTACTAAGAAAATTAATAATTTGAAATTATTATGACTTGTTTTATTCTTTGTGTTTAGCATTAGTTAAAAGGCCTACGTTTTAGTATTTTTACAGAAACACAATGATTAAATGTTGTGCTAACTTTGCAAATAATGTTTCAGCAAACATCCTGTGTGACTTGCACAGTGGAAAAATCTGTCTTGTGCTCTTGTTTCATTTTTTATATTTTCTCGAGTTGCAACATTTACAATAGGCCTTAGGTTTTGACAGGAAGCATCATGTCATGTTTCTATGTCATTTTAAATGTAATTTTTCTGCGGAAACTGCTGACTGGAGAGAAGAATGGAGTGACAACGTGAACCAGTCACGGATAAAGGATTAGAAAAGAGTTACATCGAAGATGCAGACAAAGCCTGATAGAAGCTTAGTTAGTAACTTTTGGGACTTTATAATATAGCAACGCTTTAGGTGATATAAGTGTTTTTCTGTTTATCTTTCTGTGCAGTCAGATTCTGTTATTCAGTTCTTGTTTATGATTCTAACAGTTCAGTAATACTAGGCCCAACTTTACTGAACTGTTTCCCCTTCATGTCCTGATGCTGATTAGTGAAGCCCTGATGTTCCTTTGCTCTACTGACGAAGATACTACTGATTGCTGATCCATTTAGGAGTGGAACTGTTAACGCGTCCGTCTATGTCCATTTATACACATCAGGACTCGTTTTAGGCCAATGAATCTTTGGGCCCAGTGGTGAGACACCGTAGGACGAGATAACTGATCAAAATATCAATCAATATGTCAATAACATTGTCAACGTTTAACACCAAAATATCTCTTACTTTAGACATTAATAAACATTCAGCGCAACCATGACCTTTCAGTCATGAATAACCACACCTTAATGAAGTTTATAAGTTTTATTCCCTATTGATTACAATCTAGTAGCAAAGGCATTAATCTCAAAGTCAATAAGCATATAAGCACAATTACAAAATGACAACCACAATAAGCTTTCGATAATGCAAAGATCAGTAGCATAGACAATCAGACAGATATAAGCGAATTATAACACATCGTACCTTCTAAGATACTAATTCAGCATAGCACCATGTCAGTCACGTCAGTTTGTCAGTCAGAATGAATACCTCGTCTAACCTCTAATTAGCATTAGCATGTTGGGCGTCATGCAAAACAATTTTGAACACCAATTTGGAAAACATCTAACTAAGGTCTCTAATAAAACATACAGCAGTTGGTACCTAGAAAGAAAGGCAAATGAATTTTCATTAGCAATTTTATAATTACCCTCCTCTGATTAAGTCAGCATTCAGGATCAGTCTTCGTCTTCAGGACATCAGTCAGATCGCCATCAGTCTATCTAAGTTAGAGGCAAGGACACTCTCCTCATAAAGAGAAAAGTGTAAGGGACAGTAATATGGGCAAGGAGGGTTTGTCTAAACCTCGAGTCACAAAATAGTGTGACAGAGTTTCGGGATGCAATCAATATCATTCCCTACCTAGTGATGATTATTTCCTGTGTCATGGGTTTTTATCCCTTTCTAGTAATTCATTCCCCCAAAATCCTATTGGTTAGTCAATACACCCCATCATTGTTAACCTATCAAATTATACATTAAGTAATGCATTTGTCATCTCTTGATATTGTTTGGTCTTCTGATTGGTCTTCATAATTGGCTTTTCGTAGGTGGCATATCCGGGGTTACTTCATCATCTTGGCACACGTCTCAGGTTAAAAGTTCTCTTTCCCTCGTCCCATTGTCCTTGGAAGTATCTACAAATGTTTCGAAGCACATCATTTTATACTAAAAGATGCTAGCATGCGGATGGGAAAATGTCCCCATGTTTCAAACTAATACAGAAAGAACAATAGCTGGGTCATGGTCGTTTGCAAGTCCGCACACTGAAGAGACAGGAAAAATACGCTTTTAATATGAGAGCTACACAGCTTCTGCTTGGCTCATGCTAACTTAAGATATACGAGTTCTAATGAATGCAGTTCTATACGTTTTAATGTACTCCGTTAGGCAAACTATAAACGATTATTTCTTACAGTTGACATTAGTTTATACATTTTAATGATTCTCCATATTTGTGAATACACTTTAATGAATGTTTTATTTAGTACAGCATTGTTAGACATAAGCATTTCACGTCTATAATATGTAATATTAAATACGCTCTCTCAGTATCACCAATGTGCATTTGTTTTCCTTTGCAAGATTTTCCTTTTAGAAAATCCATCTTCTTATTTTGGTTAGCGGTATAGTTAGATGTTTTACAAATACATTTTTGTCTTATTTATATTTTTGCATGAAGCCCATACATGCATTTCGAATTAGAGTGTTAGGGATGTGTAACCTAATATTTTATTTTGAATGTATATTGATTGTGATTAATTCAACTGCACAAACTAAATGTATTATATTTTTGTTATTCACTTAATTTTGTTGCTATCCTGTGTTGTTCATTTGGAGTGTTTAATGGTAAATGCATTGGCAAGATAGAGATTCTTCGGATGCTTTGGACAGCCTGTGTTTCTGTATTTCTATCATTTGGTCTTGCGCATCATTTACGTGACTTCAGCATTGTTAATTTGAGGGCATTAAGTGTTTAAACTTTACTAAACTGGTGTGGTGATTCATGACCACCTAGGTCATGGTTTGTATAAATTAATGACTCCACATTGAATATGTTGATGTTATATTTGATGATTATTGGTTTATATTGTCTGATCAGATGATCTCACATTCCTATCTGAGTCAAAAGATTAGAGTCGACCTCTGAGGGTAGTAGATGTCACTGCCCTATTTCGTGTCACCTTAGCCTAATGTAAGAGGTCACACACCCGCAAAAGGATTTGGGGAAAGCACACGGAGAACGGAGGAGGGATTGGGCCATGCACACAGACAACAGAGGTTGGGCGGGAGATGATGGGGAACCACACAGACAATGGAGGGCAGTCGGGGTGGCCGGGGAAGGACACAGGCAATGGACAGTGGGAGGGTGTGGGGCACCACACAGACAATTGACGGTGGGAGTCACTGGCATAATGCAAGCCCCTGTAGCCCTGGGTAAGTGTGATAAGGGGCCCGAGCTCCCGGGGCCCCCTAACCTCAGTACGCTCACTAACTGGGTCTGGTACCTGGTAGTTTTATAGTTACCCTTATGTGTAATATTGTGAATGTTCACACTGTACATACATGCTGTGCATGCCGCTGCATGGTCCTCAGGGTGGTTCACAGGATGGGCAAGGGCGGGTTCGACTGTATTGTGTCATTCACACTTGCGCAGTGTAAACTGCACATGCAGTGATCGATGGGACCATAATTTTCCAGCAGTCTGCCGTCTAAGCAGTGTGCCTGCCACCAAAGCGGCAGGTCACAGGTAAGAGTGAGTTGAGACACACTCCCTACTTAAGTCACATTTCTTGGTCTCTCTTCTCTGCGGTGTGGTAGGGGGCTGCTTTATTTAGGTATCGGGCTTTGCCACAGCCAGAAAACCAGAAAGGTCATATTGCAGTGTTCACTTACCGTTCACACCAAGCTGAAGGGGCGGGCATAAAACAAAAAGGTACCTTTTATTCACAACCTCTGCACTGCGAAAGGAAGAGATTGTTGCATCCGTTAAGGGCCTGTAGGAAAGTACCATCTTGCCTGGCATGTTACCCCTATTTTTCACTGTATATGTGTTGTTTTAGTTGTATGTGTCACTGGGACCCTGGTAACCCAGGGCCCCAGTGCTCATAAGTGTGCCTGAAGGTGTTACCTGTGTAGTGACTAACTGTCTCACTGAGGCTCTGCTAATCAGAACCTCAGTGGTTATGCTCTCTCATTTCTTTCCAAATTGTCACTAACAGGCTAGTGACCATTTTTACCAATTTACATTGGCTTACTGGAACACCCTTATAATTCCCTAGTATATGGTACTGAGGTACCCAGGGTATTGGGGTTCCAGGAGATCCCTATGGGCTGCAGCATTTCTTTTGCCACCCATAGGGAGCTCTGACAATTCTTACACAGGCCTGCCACTGCAGCCTGAGTGAAATAACGTCCACGTTATCTCACAGCCATTTTTACACTGCACTTAAGTAACTTATAAGTCACCTATATGTCTAACCTTTACCTGGTAAAGGTTAGGTGCAAAGTTACCAGCTAGCCAAGGTGCCCCCACATTGTTCAGAGCCAATTCCCTGAACTTTGTGAGTGCGGGGACACCATTACACGCGTGCACTACATATAGGTCACTACCTATATGTAGCTTCACAATGGTAACTCCGAATATGGCCATGTAACATGTCTATGATCATGGAATTGCCCCCTCTATGCCATCCTGGCATAGTTGGCACAATCCCATGATCCCAGTGGTCTGTAGCACAGACCCTGGTACTGCCAAACTGCCCTTCCTGGGGTTTCACTGCAGCTGCTGCTGCTGCCAACCCCTCAGACCGGCAGCTGCCCTCCTGGGGTCCAGCCAGGCCTGGCCCAGGATGGCAGAACAAAGAACTTCCTCTGAGAGAGGGTGTGACACCCTCTCCCTTTGGAAAATGGTGTGAAGGCAGGGGAGGAGTAGCCTCCCCCAGCCTCTGGAAATGCTTTGTTGGGCACAGAGGTGCCCAATTCTGCATAAGCCAGTCTACACCGGTTCAGGGACCCCTTAGCCCCTGCTCTGGCGCGAAACTGGACAAAGGAAAGGGGAGTGACCACTCCCCTGACCTGCACCTCCCCTGGGAGGTGTCCAGAGCTCCTCCAGTGTGCTCCAGACCTCTGCCATCTTGGAAACAGAGGTGCTGCTGGCACACTGGACTGCTCTGAGTGGCCAGTGCCACCAGGTGACGTCAGAGACTCCTGCTGATAGGCTCCTTCAGGTGTTAGTAGCCTATCCTCTCTCCTAGGTAGCCAAACCCTCTTTTCTGGCTATTTAGGGTCTCTGTCTCTGGGGAAACTTTAGATAACGAATGCAAGAGCTCATCCGAGTTCCTCTGCATCTCTCTCTTCACCTTCTGATAAGGAAACGACTGCTGACCGCGCTGGAAGCCTGCAAACCTGCAACATAGTAGCAAAGACGACTACTGCAACTCTGTAACGCTGATCCTGCCGCCTTCTCGACTGTTTTCCTGCTTGTGCATGCTGTGGGGGTAGCCTGCCTCCTCTCTGCACCAGAAGCTCCGAAGAAATCTCCCGTGGGTCGACGGAATCTTCCCCCTGCAACCGCAGGCACCAAAAAGCTGCATTACCGGTCCCTTGGGTCTCCTCTCAGCACGACGAGCGAGGTCCCTCGAATCCAGCGACTCTGTCCAAGTGACCCCCACAGTCCAGTGACTCTTCAGTCCAAGTTTGGTGGAGGTAAGTCCTTGCCTCACCTCGCTGGGCTGCATTGCTGGGAACCGCGACTTTGCAGCTACTCCGGCCCCTGTGCACTTCCGGCGGAAATCCTTTGTGCACAGCCAAGCCTGGGTCCACGGCACTCTAACCTGCATTGCACGACTTTCTAAGTTGGTCTCCGGCGACGTGGGACTCCTTTGTGCAACTTCGGCGAGCACCGTTTCACGCATCCTCGTAGTGCCTGTTTCTGGCACTTCTCCGGGAGCTACCTGCTTCAGTGAGGGCTCTTTGTCTTGCTCGACGTCCCCTCTCTCTTCAGGTCCAATTTGCGACCTCCTGGTCCCTCCTGGGCCCCAGCAGCGTCCAAAAACGCCAAACGCACGATTTGCGACTAGCAAGGCTTGTTGGCGTCCTTTCGGCGGGAAAACACTTCTGCACGACTCTCCAAGGCAAGAGGGATCCGTCCACCAAAGGGGAAGTCTCTAGCCCTTTTCGTTCCTGCAGAAACCTCAGCTTCTTCTGTCCAGTCGAAGCTTCTTTGCACCCGCAGCTGGCATTTCCTGGGCATTTGCCCATCTCCGACTTGCTTGTGACTTTTGGACTTGGTCCCCTTGTTCCACAGGTACCCTAGATTGGAAATCCACAGTTGTTGCATTGCTGGTTTGTGTCTTGCCTGCATTATTCCTCTAACACGACTTCTTTGTCCTCAGGGGAACTTTAGTGCACTTTGCACTCACTTTTCAGGGTCTTGGGGAGGGTTATTTTTCTAACTCTCACTATTTTCTAATAGTCCCAGCGACCCTCTACAAGGTCACATAGGTTTGGGGTCCATTCGTGGTTCGCATTCCACTTTTGGAGTATATGGTTTGTGTTGCCCCTATCCCTATGTTTCCCCATTGCATCCTATTGTAACTATACATTGTTTGCACTGTTTTCTAAGACTATACTGCATATTTTTGCTAGTGTGTATATATATCTTGTGTATATTTCCTATCCTCTCACTGAGGGTACACTCTAAGATACTTTGGCATATTGTCATAAAAATAAAGTACCTTTATTTTTAGTATAACTGTGTATTGTGTTTTCTTATGATATTGTGCATATGACACTAAGTGGTACTGTAGTAGCTTCACACGTCTCCTAGTTCAGCCTAAGCTGCTCTGCTAAGCTACCATTATCTATCAGCCTAAGCTGCTAGACACCCTATACACTAATAAGGGATAACTGGGCCTGGTGCAAGGTGCAAGTACCCCTTGGTACTCACTACAAGCCAGTCCAGCCTCCTACATTGGTTGTGCAGTGGTGGGATAAGTGCTTGAGACTACTTACCACTCTTGTCATTGTACTTTTCATAAGAGAAAAATATACAAAACAAGGTCAGTGTATATACACATAGCCAAAAAGTTTTACATTTCCTCTTTTCACTCTTTTCTAAGTGCTGAAAAGTACTTCTAAACTTTCAAAAAGTTCTTAAAAGTTTAAAAAGTTTTTTTCTGTCTTTCCAAAAAGTTCTGAAAACTTTTTTCTCTTTTTCTATCACTTTAACTCTCTCTAAAAATGTCTGGCACAGGCCAAAATGTTGATCTGTCCAAACTTGCATATGACAACCTTAGCTGGAAAAGAGCAAGGAGTCTCTGTATAGAGAGAGGTTTGAGTGTAGGGAAGAATCCTTCCTTGGAACTGTTACTTAATATGCTTAGAGAACAGGATAAGGCCATAGGTGCCTCATCTGTTGAAAAAGTACCTAATAGTTCTCAATCTGATTCAGGGACTCCCCCAGGAAAAGATTCAGGAAAGAAACTTCCTAGCCTGCCCATTACTAGACAGTCTAGCATAGTTGGTAATGATGATGAGCCACACCATACAAATAGTGTTGTCTCACATCATAGCAAAAGCATTTATTCTCACCATACTGGTAGTAATGTTTCTGTTAACCAAGCTGTTAGGGTGGCTTCTGTAAGGGACAGGTCTCCTTCTGTTCATTCCCATCATAGCTCTGTTTCTAGGAATGTCCCTCCCACCAACCCTGATGACAGAATGTTAGAGAGGGAACTCAATAAGTTGAGGGTGGAACAAACCAGACTGAAGCTTAAAAAGCAACAGCTGGATTTGGATAGACAGTCTTTTGAATTAGAGAAGGAAAGACAGAAGTTGGGTTTAGAAACCCATGGTGGCAGCAGCAGTATTCCCCATAGTCATCCTGCAAAAGAGCATGATTCCAGGAATCTGCACAAGATAGTTCCCCCTTATAAGGAGGGGGATGACATTAACAAGTGGTTTGCTGCACTTGAGAGGGCCTGTGTTGTACAGGATGTCCCTCAAAGACAGTGGGCTGCTATCCTATGGCTATCATTTAGTGGAAAAGGTAGGGATAGGCTCCTTACTGTAAAAGAAAATGATGCTAATAATTTCCAAGTTCTTAAGAATGCACTCCTGGATGGTTATGGCTTAACCACTGAACAGTACAGGATAAAGTTCAGAGAGACCAAAAAGGAGTCTTCACAAGACTGGGTTGATTTCATTGACCATTCAGTGAAGGCCTTGGAGGGGTGGTTACATGGCAGTAAAGTTACTGATTATGACACCCTGTATAACTTAATCCTGAGAGAGCATATTCTTAATAATTGTGTGTCTGATTTGTTGCACCAGTACTTGGTGGACTCTGATCTGACCTCTCCCCAAGAATTGGGAAAGAAGGCAGACAAATGGGTCAGAACAAGAGTGAACAGAAAAGTTCATACAGGGGGTGACAAAGATGGCAACAAAAAGAAGGATGGTAAATCTTCAGACAAGGGTGGGGACAAATCTAAAAATGAGTCTTCATCAGGCCCACAAAAACACTCTGGTGGGGGTGGTGGGTCCAAATCCTCCTTTAATCAGAACAAGGAAAAGAAACCATGGTGCTATTTATGTAAAATAAAAGGCCATTGGACAACAGATCCCAGTTGTCCAAAGAAAGGCACCACTGCTCCTACCACTACAACCCCTACTGCTACACCTAGTGTCCCTACTAATAGCAGTGGTGGTGGGAGCAAACCTACTAATAGCCAATCCAAGGGAGTAGCTGGGCTCACTTTTGGTAATTTAGTTGGGGTTGGCCTTGTTAGGGAGGCCACAGAGGCCCTGTTAGTCTCTGAGGGGGCTATTGATTTAGCCACCTTAGTTGCTTGTCCCCTTAATATGGATAAGTACAAGCAGCTACCCCTAATAAATGGTGTTGAGGTTCAGGCCTACAGGGACACTGGTGCCAGTGTGACTATGGTCATAGAGAAACTGGTCCACCCTGAACAACACCTACTTGGTCACCAGTACCAAGTAACCGATGCTCACAACAACACACTTAGCCACCCCATGGCTGTTGTTAATCTCAACTGGGGGGGGTTACTGGTCCAAAGAAAGTTGTGGTAGCCACAGATTTACCTGTAGACTGTCTACTAGGAAATGATTTGGAGACATCAGCTTGGTCAGATGTGGAGTTGGAGGCCCATGCAGCAATGCTGGGCATCCCAGGGCATATTTTTGCTTTGACAAGGGCTCAGGCCAAAAAGCAAAAAGGACAGGGAAGCTTGGATCCTGGAACAATGGACCAAGTGCTCCCTAAAGCTAGGGCTAGTAGAAGCAAACCACTTCCTACTATCCCTCCCTCTACAGTGGATTCAACTTCTGAGGAAGAAGAATTCCCTCCCTGTGCAGAACCTACACCAGAGGAGCTGGAAGCAGATACTGCTGAGCTTTTGGGTGAAGGGGGGCCTGCCAGAGAGGAGCTGAGTGTGGCACAGCAAACCTGTCCCACATTAGAGGGTCTCAGACAGCAAGCTGTCAAACAGGCTAATGGGGATGTCAGTGACTCTCACAGAGTTTACTGGGAGGACAACCTCTTGTACACTGAGCATAGGGATCCTAAACCTGGAGCTGCCAGGAGATTAGTGATTCCTCAGGAGTACAGAAAGTTCCTCCTAACACTGGCACATGACATTCCCCTAGCTGGACACCTGGGTCAAATGAAAACTTGGGACAGATTGGTTCCATTGTTTCATTGGCCTAGGATGTCTGAGGACACAAAGGAATTTTGTAAGTCCTGTGAAACCTGTCAAGCCAGTGGCAAGACAGGTGGCACCCCAAAGGCACCCCTTATCCCACTGCCTGTGGTTGGGGTTCCCTTTGAAAGGGTAGGGGTTGACATAGTTGGCCCCCTTGACCCTCCTACTGCTTCAGGCAATAGGTTTATCTTGGTGGTAGTGGACCATGCCACAAGATATCCTGAAGCTATTCCTTTAAGGACCACTACAGCACCTGCAGTGGCAAAGGCCCTCCTGGGAATATTTTCCAGGGTGGGCTTCCCAAAGGAAGTGGTATCAGACAGGGGAAGCAATTTCATGTCTGCATACTTAAAGGCCATGTGGAAGGAGTGTGGTGTAACGTACAAGTTCACAACACCCTATCATCCACAAACAAATGTACTGGTGGAGAGATTTAATAAAACTCTCAAAGGCATGATTATGGGTCTCCCTGAAAAACTCCGCAGGAGATGGGATATCCTTCTACCATGCCTCCTTTTTGCCTACAGGGAGGTACCCCAGAAAGGAGTGGGCTTCAGCCCCTTTGAACTTCTTTTTGGACACCCTGTTAGGGGTCCACTCACACTTGTAAAGGAGGGTTGGGAACAACCTTTAAAATCTCCTAAGCAGGATATTGTGGATTATGTACTTGGCCTCAGATCAAGGATGGCTGAGTACATGAAAAAGGCCAGTAAAAACCTTCAGGCCAGCCAAGAGCTCCAGAAGCAATGGCATGATCAGAAGGCTGTTTTGGTTCAGTACCAACCAGGGCAGAAAGTGTGGGTCTTGGAGCCTGTGGCCCCAAGAGCACTCCAAGATAAATGGAGTGGTCCCCACACAATTGTTGAAAAGAAGGGAGAAGTCACCTATTTAGTTGACTTAGGCACTGCCAGGAGTCCCCTTAGGGTGCTCCATGTCAACCGCCTGAAACCCTACTATGACAGGGCTGATCTCACCCTGCTCATGGCAACTGATGAGGGACAGGAAGAAGACAGTGATCCTCTACCTGATCTCTTCTCTTCCACAGAACAAGATGCTCTTGTGGAAGGTGTAGTTTTGGCTGATTGTCTTACTGCTGAGCAGAAAGATAATTGCATAAATCTCCTAGATCAATTCTCTGAACTCTTCTCTACTGTGCCAGGTACCACTTCTTGGTGTGAGCACACTATAGATACTGGAGACAGTTTACCTGTCAAAAGTAAGATCTATAGGCAGCCTGACCATGTCAGGGACTGCATAAAGCAAGAGGTCCAGAAAATGTTAGAACTAGGAGTGGTTGAGCACTCTGACAGTCCATGGGCTTCTCCTGTGGTACTGGTACCAAAACCCCATTCCAAAGATGGAAAGAAGGAAATGCGGTTTTGTGTAGACTATAGAGGTCTCAACTTGGTAACCAAAACTGATGCTCACCCTATACCCAGGGCAGATGAGCTCATAGATACACTGGCATCTGCCAAGTATCTAAGCACTTTTGATTTGACTGCAGGGTATTGGCAGATCAAATTGTCAGAAGATGCTAAACCTAAGACTGCATTTTCTACCATTGGAGGACATTACCAGTTTACTGTAATGCCTTTTGGTTTGAAAAATGCACCTGCCACTTTTCAGAGGTTGGTGAACACAGTCCTGCAAGGGCTGGAAGCTTTCAGTGCAGCATATTTGGACGATATAGCTGTCTTTAGCTCCAGCTGGGATGATCACCTGGTCCACCTATGGAAAGTTTTGGAGGCCCTGCAAAAGGCAGGCCTCACTATCAAGGCTTCAAAGTGCCAGATAGGGCAGGGTAAGGTGGTTTATCTGGGACACCTTGTTGGTGGGGAACAGATTGCACCACTTCAGGGGAAAATCCAAACAATTATTGATTGGGTTCCCCCTACCACTCAGACTCAGGTGAGAGCCTTCCTAGGCCTCACTGGGTATTACAGGAGGTTCATTAAGAACTATGGCTCCATTGCAGCCCCTCTTAATGACCTCACATCCAAGAAAATGCCTAAAAAGGTATTATGGACAGCAAACTGTCAGAAAGCTTTTGAGGAGCTGAAGCAGGCCATGTGCTCTGCACCTGTCCTGATAAGCCCCTGTTACTCTAAAAAATTCTATGTCCAAACTGATGCATCTGAATTAGGAGTAGGGGCAGTTCTATCACAACTTAATTCTGAGGGCCAGGATCAACCTGTTGCTTTTATTAGTAGAAGGTTGACCCCTAGAGAAAAGCGTTGGTCTGCCATTGAGAGGGAGGCCTTTGCTGTGGTCTGGGCTCTGAAGAAGTTGAGGCCATACCTGTTTGGCACTCACTTCATTGTTCAGACAGACCACAAACCTCTACTTTGGCTAAAACAAATGAAAGGTGAAAATCCTAAATTGTTGAGGTGGTCCATATCCCTACAGGGAATGGACTACAGGGAGTGCAGAATTATTAGGCAAATGAGTATTTTGACCACATCATCCTCTTTATGCATGTTGTCTTACTCCATGCTGTATAGGCTCGAAAGCCTACTACCAATTAAGCATATTAGGTGATGTGCATCTCTGTAATGAGAAGGGGTGTGGTCTAATGACATCAACACCCTATATCAGGTGTGCATAATTATTAGGAAACTTCCTTTCCTTTGGCAAAATGGGTCAAAAGAAGGACTTGACAGGCTCAGAAAAGTCAAAAATAGTGAGATATCTTGCAGAGGGATGCAGCACTCTTAAAATTGCAAAGCTTCTGAAGCGTGATCATCGAACAATCAAGCGTTTCATTCAAAATAGTCAACAGGGTCGCAAGAAGCGTGTGGAAAAACCAAGGCGCAAAATAACTGCCCATGAACTGAGAAAAGTCAAGCGTGCAGCTGCCACGATGCCACTTGCCACCAGTTTGGCCATATTTCAGAGCTGCAACATCACTGGAGTGCCCAAAAGCACAAGGTGTGCAATACTCAGAGACATGGCCAAGGTAAGAAAGGCTGAAAGACGACCACCACTGAACAAGACACACAAGCTGAAACGTCAAGACTGGGCCAAGAAATATCTCAAGACTGATTTTTCTAAGGTTTTATGGACTGATGAAATGAGAGTGAGTCTTGATGGGCCAGATGGATGGGCCCGTGGCTGGATTGGTAAAGGGCAGAGAGCTCCAGTCCGACTCAGACGCCAGCAAGGTGGAGGTGGAGTACTGGTTTGGGCTGGTATCATCAAAGATGAGCTTGTGGGGCCTTTTCGGGTTGAGGATGGGGTCAAGCTCAACTCCCAGTCCTACTGCCAGTTCCTGGAAGACACCTTCTTCAAGCAGTGGTACAGGAAGAAGACTGCATCCTTCAAGAAAAACATAATTTTCATGCAGGACAATGCTCCATCACACGCGTCCAAGTACTCCACAGCGTGGCTGGCAAGAAAGGGTATAAAAGAAGGAGATCTAATGACATGGCCTCCTTGTTCACTTGATCTGAACCCCATTGAGAACCTGTGGTCCATCATCAAATGTGAGATTTACAAGGCGGGAAAACAGTACACCTCTCTGAACAGTGTCTGGGAGGCTGTGGTTGCTGCTGCACGCAATGTTGATGGTGAACAGATCAAAACACTGACAGAATCCATGGATGGCAGGCTTTTGAGTGTCCTTGCAAAGAAAGGTGGCTATATTGGTCACTGATTTGTTTTTGTTTTGTTTTTGAATGTCAGAAATGTATATTTGTGAATGTTGAGATGTTATATTGGTTTCACTGGTAATAATAAATAATTGAAATGGGTATATATTTGTTTTTTGTTAAGTTGCCTAATAATTATGCACAGTAATAGTCACCTGCACACACAGATATCCCCCTAACATAGTTAAAACTAAAAACAAACTAAAAACTACTTCCAAAAATATTCAGCTTTGATATTAATGAGTTTTTTGGGTTCATTGAGAACATGGTTGTTGTTCAATAATAAAATTAATCCTCAAAAATACAACTTGCCTAATAATTCTGCACTCCCTGTATACAGTGGAACATAGACCTGGGAGTAGCCACTCCAATGCAGATGGACTCTCCAGATATTTCCACTTAGACAATGAAGACTCATCAGGTCATGGCTAGTCTTATTGTCCTTCGTTTGGGGGGGGGGGGGTTGTGTAGGAAAGTACCATCTTGCCTGGCATGTTACCCCCATTTTTCACTGTATATATGTTGTTTTAGTTGTATGTGTCACTGGGACCCTGGTAACCCAGGGCCCCAGTGCTCATAAGTGTGCCTGAAGGTGTTACCTGTGTAGTGACTAACTGTCTCACTGAGGCTCTGCTAATCGGAACCTCAGTGGTTATGCTCTCTCATTTCTTTCCAAATTGTCACTAACAGGCTAGTGACCATTTTTACCAATTTACATTGGCTTACTGGAACACCCTTATAATTCCCTAGTATATGGTACTGAGGTACCCAGGGTATTGGGGTTCCAGGAGATCCCTATGGGCTGCAGCATTTCTTTTGCCACCCATAGGGAGCTCTGACAATTCTTACACAGGCCTGCCACTGCAGCCTGAGTGAAATAACGTCCACGTTATCTCACAGCCATTTTTACACTGCACTTAAGTAACTTATAAGTCACCTATATGTCTAACCTTTACCTGGTAAAGGTTAGGTGCAAAGTTACTTAGTGTGAGGGCACCCTGGCACTAGCCAAGGTGCCCCCACATTGTTCAGAGCCAATTCCCTGAACTTTGTGAGTGCGGGGACACCATTACACGCGTGCACTACATATAGGTCACTACCTATATGTAGCTTCACAATGGTAACTCCGAATATGGCCATGTAACATGTCTATGATCATGGAATTGCCCCCTCTATGCCATCCTGGCATAGTTGGCACAATCCCATGATCCCAGTGGTCTGTAGCACAGACCCTGGTACTGCCAAACTGCCCTTCCTGGGGTTTCACTGCAGCTGCTGCTGCTGCCAACCCCTCAGACAGGCAGCTGCCCTCCTGGGGTCCAGCCAGGCCTGGCCCAGGATGGCAGAACAAAGACCTTCCTCTGAGAGAGGGTGTGACACCCTCTCCCTTTGGAAAATGGTGTGAAGGCAGGGGAGGAGTAGCCTCCCCCAGCCTCTGGAAATGCTTTGTTGGGCACAGAGGTGCCCAATTCTGCATAAGCCAGTCTACACCGGTTCAGGGACCCCTTAGCCCCTGCTCTGGCGCGAAACTGGACAAAGGAAAGGGGAGTGACCACTCCCCTGACCTGCACCTCCCCTGGGAGGTGTCCAGAGCTCCTCCAGTGTGCTCCAGACCTCTGCCATCTTGGAAACAGAGGTGCTGCTGGCACACTGGACTGCTCTGAGTGGCCAGTGCCACCAGGTGACGTCAGAGACTCCTGCTGATAGGCTCCTTCAGGTGTTAGTAGCCTATCCTCTCTCCTAGGTAGCCAAACCCTCTTTTCTGGCTATTTAGGGTCTCTGTCTCTGGGGAAACTTTAGATAACGAATGCAAGAGCTCATCCGAGTTCCTCTGCATCTCTCTCTTCACCTTCTGATAAGGAAACGACTGCTGACCGCGCTGGAAGCCTGCAAACCTGCAACATAGTAGCAAAGACGACTACTGCAACTCTGTAACGCTGATCCTGCCGCCTTCTCGACTGTTTTCCTGCTTGTGCATGCTGTGGGGGTAGCCTGCCTCCTCTCTGCACCAGAAGCTCCGAAGAAATCTCCCGTGGGTCGACGGAATCTTCCCCCTGCAACCGCAGGCACCAAAAAGCTGCATTACCGGTCCCTTGGGTCTCCTCTCAGCACGACGAGCGAGGTCCCTCGAATCCAGCGACTCTGTCCAAGTGACCCCCACAGTCCAGTGACTCTTCAGTCCAAGTTTGGTGGAGGTAAGTCCTTGCCTCACCTCGCTGGGCTGCATTGCTGGGAACCGCGACTTTGCAGCTACTCCGGCCCCTGTGCACTTCCGGCGGAAATCCTTTGTGCACAGCCAAGCCTGGGTCCACGGCACTCTAACCTGCATTGCACGACTTTCTAAGTTGGTCTCCGGCGACGTGGGACTCCTTTGTGCAACTTCGGCGAGCACCGTTTCACGCATCCTTGTAGTGCCTGTTTCTGGCACTTCTCCGGGTGCTACCTGCTTCAGTGAGGGCTCTTTGTCTTGCTCGACGTCCCCTCTCTCTTCAGGTCCAATTTGCGACCTCCTGGTCCCTCCTGGGCCCCAGCAGCGTCCAAAAACGCCAAACGCACGATTTGCGACTAGCAAGGCTTGTTGGCGTCCTTTCGGCAGGAAAACACTTCTGCACGACTCTCCAAGGCGAGAGGGATCTGTCCACCAAAGGGGAAGTCTCTAGCCCTTTTCGTTCCTGCAGAAACCTCAGCTTCTTCTGTCCAGTCGAAGCTTCTTTGCACCCGCAGCTGGCATTTCCTGGGCATTTGCCCATCTCCGACTTGCTTGTGACTTTTGGACTTGGTCCCCTTGTTCCACAGGTACCCTAGATTGGAAATCCACAGTTGTTGCATTGCTGGTTTGTGTCTTTCCTGCATTATTCCTGTAACACGACTTCTTTGTCCTCAGGGGAACTTTAGTGCACTTTGCACTCACTTTTCAGGGTCTTGGGGAGGGTTATTTTTCTAACTCTCACTATTTTCTAATAGTCCCAGCGACCCTCTACAAGGTCACATAGGTTTGGGGTCCATTCGTGGTTCGCATTCCACTTTTGGAGTATATGGTTTGTGTTGCCCCTATCCCTATGTTTCCCCATTGCATCCTATTGTAACTATACATTGTTTGCACTGTTTTCTAAGACTATACTGCATATTTTTGCTAGTGTGTATATATATCTTGTGTATATTTCCTATCCTCTCACTGAGGGTACACTCTAAGATACTTTGGCATATTGTCATAAAAATAAAGTACCTTTATTTTTAGTATAACTGTGTATTGTGTTTTCTTATGATATTGTGCATATGACACTAAGTGGTACTGTAGTAGCTTCACACGTCTCCTAGTTCAGCCTAAGCTGCTCTGCTAAGCTACCATTATCTATCAGCCTAAGCTGCTAGACACCCTATACACTAATAAGGGATAACTGGGCCTGGTGCAAGGTGCAAGTACCCCTTGGTACTCACTACAAGCCAGTCCAGCCTCCTACAGGGCCAATACAGTTTTCTGATACAGACAAATGCACCATTTGCGAATATGATTGTCCTAATTACTCAGTGTGCTGGCACGGTTTGGACAGTGAAAAAGACATTTTGTGTACAAAGTTCAGCAAAACAGAATTTTTGCGAAGGCACATAATGTTTAAACTGTGCATAAGTGTTTCTGAAGAGATATTTGTATTACAAGTGTGCTCCCATCACGTTCCCTCAGTGTGAAAAATTATTTTAGTGAAAGAGCGTCATGCTGCAGAAACAAACGCTACATATACATGAAGTCCGGACAGGCCGTACCAGGAGGCTGGAAGGGTGGGGGGCAGCATTTGTTACTGGGAGTTCGGTTTTGTAGCAGTGCAGCAATTTTAAAAGCACTGCAGTGTTCAGGCAACAATAAATGTGCCATGATAACTCGGGTGATTAATGTACCTGCTGGAGAGAGATCAGAGTTTTGTCTACTGGCAGTTGTGAGTCATCTAATGTAGCGCAGAGGGTTAATATGCCCTGCTGCAAAGAACATGTACTATGCAGATTGCAGAACAGTAGTTTGTGTGCAGTGCTCAATGGGATGCTACTTTTGTCAGATATCCTTTTGGTACTGTGCACTTTAAAAGTTACAATTATAATATAGCACAGTGAGCTATGAACTGCCATCAAAGCGCTGCATGCAAACACCACGCTACAGGTTAGAAAGTTAAGTTTATTTTTTTCCCATTCTTTGAGTATCCTAATTTTTCTAAAAAGGGTTTGTTTAAAGTCAACCCTAACCACTGTGTTATGTTCTGAATCTTGAGTTTATGCTTCCCCAGACCAAACAGTCTTTAATAGGCCTATCAGTATGAATGACAGGTGAATCCTACACCTTGTAGTCCCCTTTTGTCTTATGTAACATTTTCTATACACTGATTTACACATGAATGACTCATTGTCTCTGTATGTGTGTGTGATATAATGTGCTCCAACACCTTATGCTGGCAAGAGAGGCGCTATCAGTGGCATAACAATAGCCCGCTGGTACCAGAGCTCCAGGGGGCCCCCTCTGCGCCGTAAACTGCCTGAGAGCTCCTGAGTGGGTTGGGGAAGGCAGACTTGATGTACTTAGCAGGAGGCCCCTTCAAGATTCGTTACACCACGGGTGGGAGTAGCATAGAGGGGGCCAGCAGTAATCCGACAGGCAGTTACTTCAAAGCTACTTTAAGTAAATTGAGTGTGATTTTTTTTTTTTTCTTGAGAGTCCATTGATGTGGGGAAAGAGAACTGCTTGTAGAGAAGGAGAAAGAGAAAAGCTGTTATTGTGTACAGAAGTCTGATTTCAAAGCTTGGCGTTTTGTAGCATCACTCTTAGAAAGGGAGAGAAGGGTTAATTAAACTATTGAGAGATACAGCTTTGTACTTGAATGATTTGCAAAAAGTGGGTTCAAATGGCGCATCAACATTTTGCATGTCAATTCTGAGGTTGTGAACTGATCAATTTTATGTACGAATCTATCGAATTGTAATGGGTTACAGTATGACCAGCCTAGTGAATATTAATTAGGCAGGTTGCAAGGTGTGATTTACCACAATGAAGGTGGCCTGCAAGGGTCAGCAGACTACCACGCCTGTGATTGTGTAATAAAGATTGTTATTTTTTTTTATTTTAAAAAGGAAGGCCATTTTCCGTGAAGAAAATTGGACTGCGTTTTTGGAGTTCATAGAGGACCCGCCCTCTTCTTTACTACTAAGATACTACCCTCTTTGAGGTGTTAGTGTCTAATCTGACTATAGTTGCTGTCACAAACCATTGATACATTCTTCTCTGTAAATAGGAGGGGGATGCCCCTTTCACACAATCTTCTATTAACGATTTGAACAGGGGTGCTAAAGACCTTTTTCAAGTCAATTAATTTTCTGACTTGTTAATGGTCTTTTGGTCATAAAAGCCCTTTGCGGTTGCAAAGCAGCTTTGTACATGAGGCCCACAGAGAGTGGGAGAAGTCATCAAGTAACATAGTTGATAGCTAAACTTCAGTCTGTGGTAGCGGTTTGGTAATGTTAATTGCCTGATTATTTACCAGTAGTCTGCATTACACTGAATCCTATTCTTCCTTGTCCTATTCCTAACTAGTGAGGATGTCTCACTCACTAAACATCCTTGCCCCATTCCTAACTGATTACAATAAAATAGCAGTTATATTACAGCATTGATTATAAACCACAAATAACACAGTACTGCGCCAAACAATATGATTTATTAGATAAACAAAAGAAAATATTAAACTGGTACAGATCCCAAAATATACGGACAGAATGCACAATCAGAATCAAAAACCCTGGAGTTTGTGTCATTTATGATTGTGTTGGATAAATCTGATGTTGCTGTACGATAAACGTCAGCAGGCATTGACAAAGCCAATTATTGTTGTTAGCTGGCAATCTTTTGCTTTGCCAATATGTTTTCTTTCTTCAAGGCCTGTGTAAAATGTTGTTGTTGCAAGAGCTGTCAGGCCCTCTTCAATAGAAAATAAATTTCCTAAAAGCCAAAATATTGTTTTTATTTCAAAATGCACATGTTGCCACTGGCATTAAGGAAACTACTTTGATTGTGGATGAGCTTCTTTGGAAACACCAGAATGCTGTCACATACAGTAAAGTTAGTAAATGGATGAAGTGATCTACCCACCACCCTGTGCTTATACTGTAGTGGATAGAAGTGAAATGTGAATGACACAACAACAGGGATATGGGTGATGAGGGCTTGCTGAACACCCCTACAATTAAGATCTATTCTGTCTTAGGTAAGGTAGAGAGGAAACAAAATGTGAAGTTGTGCCATCGCAGACATTAGTAGAGAGTGTTACAGAGTTTTATACGTGGTGAAAGAACAGTGCAGGCCTAAGTTCCACAATGATGAAAGACAGGTGAACAGTTCACTGGAAAATAGAGTGCATGATCAGCACCATCTTAAAGGAAAACCTGTGTATGTAAGCTTAGAGGAATGTATGGTCGCAGCACACAAGCATGTATTCTGTGTTCTTGGTAAATTGAAAATGTAGCTGAAAGAATATGAGCTGGAGATAGAGGGTTAGCCAAGGGAACACAGAATTTTCTAAGTCTTTGGAACAAAGTAATAAAACATACACTCACACTCATGCATACGAAAGAAGCAAATATATGGTTTATTAAGCACTGTTAGTATTACAATGAAGAATGTTTGGAGAAAGGGTTAGGAGTTTACGGACACAGGTGATTTGAGGTTGTCGTAACAAATATGTAATTATTGAGTAACCTATTATTTGACCTTTTGTTAAAAACATTGTTCATGTAACTATGTAAGTGGCAGTGAGCAGCCGTTTGAGACCAGCTGTCTACCTGTGTGGGGATAGCTACTTTCCCAGCTGCAACAGTAAACCTGCTTTTGCCTTGCCAAGAGGAGTCCTGTTTTTCTTTATTTTA